>NC_133327.1:416646858-417004983 GCF_042186555.1 Aquarana catesbeiana
CTGGCTGTTCCTAAGCCAGTTCACCTGTTGTTTTGAATGGAACTTTCATTCTATTTTGGTTGCTGGCTATTTTGCAGTGACTCATCCTTGTTCTTATAGTCGTGACTGTGTCTATGCTCCTGTGGTGGTTCCCTTCTGGCTGGGTGGTAACCTGGTACTTTTTGTGACTGTCTCCTCCTGTCATCTAATACACTTATGCCTGCATTTATGGTGGATATTCCTCTGATATCCTGGAACTTCAGAAGGGTTACAAAGGGTTACAAAGCCCTCTGAAGATTACACAGTTCTATGCAAATATCAACCTGCAATAGGTGGCCTTCAAGAAATGCACCTTACAAAGGGCACTTTAAGTTGTCTTAGTTACTTCTGGATTGGACATGCTTATCACTCTACTCACACATCCTATTCTGGGGGGTGGGTTAGCATTTTGATACACAGTTCTCTGAACTTCCAGGAAGTTATATCTGCCATTGACGCAAAGGGCAGATATATTTTCCTGTACTGCAGATTGTACATGGTTAACTGTATAATGTGCACCTTACTTTAAAAGCTAGTTATAAATTGGGGTGTTTGCCATTTTTGTTTAGTTTGCTGGCATTGGTATAGGGACACATTGGACACCTTCACCTGCAAATTGTGCTTTGCTTGGCTTCTGGGATAAATGGGCTTTCTCCAGGCACACCTTCCCCCTAACATATGCATTGCTATATATGCTCCAACATGGAATAACTTAAAGACTAGGAGCACACTATACAGAGGACCTTGACCAGACATTGTCAAACAAACTAAAACTAAAATCCAAATTGTTAAGACAATGTATTTATTTATGTTTGCTAGCTAGCTGGTAATTGGGAAATACATTGGAGTTGGTTTACTAAAACTGGAGAGTGCAAAACCTGGTGCAGCTGTGCATGGTAGCCAATAAGCTTCTAACTTCAGCTTGTTCAATTAAGCTTTGACAAAAAAAGAACAGGAAGTGAATTGGTTTCTATGCAGAGCTGCACCAGATTTTTTAGTCTCCGGTTTTAGTTTGCTTTCACCCTTGATGATGCCTGACCAAACATAGTGCTATTTTCCCAGAGACTAAAGCAGATGAATGCAACAAATCTTACCCAAGCTCTACTGCTGTGTTTGGAGTATGGAGGCTGGAGACCGGTGCTCTGGCTAAGGTGTTCATTTACTACAGTGTAAGTCCATAATGATAATAGCTGGCAACTCAGAATACTTCTTAATACCATGTATGCTATGAGGAAGGCTTTGTAAGCCGAAACACGCTAGCATTTTGGATTTTGTGTGATTGCTTTTGTAGCCAATAAAGAATTCATATCAAGAAGCACTCCGAGTTGCTGGCTACTATCATTATGGACTAAAGCGGATGAATGCATTGTCTGGAGAAGTGCTGCGATCTCTGTAGGAAGTAATGAATAACTGAAATTTTACACTGACACCTAATGGTGCTAAGTCCATGTAACTTAAAATTTGTGTTAATCGCTCTATGGTTGTCAACTTTACACAACAAAAGATGTTGTGCAACAGAAGCAAAAGAGCCTACTGCAACCTGAAATGGACCCCCTTATGTCTCCTACAAGAACCCCTGATGGATCCTTTCATGTTTTAGTTTTCACATAGTTAATGAATCAGGATGTATGTCCTATGTAAATGCTCCTAGATTGTTAAATAGTAGGTAACAGATAGAAATAAGGAGAGAAATTCAGCTTATTCTGAAAAGAATGCAGCTAGTTAATAAGGAGCATCTTCATCATCACCATAATCATCATCATCAACATTTACACTTAATTATACCATAGACAAAGTTCATACATATTTCTATCTTTCAAATGTTTTATTTTCTCACACATAGGGACAACACTGTTTAGTTGTACTAACAAATGATAATAGAGGACTTCCCAAAACATCACCTGAACACTTGGTAACAATGTGGTGTGCCTATTTACTTAGGGTTTTACAAACCGGTTAAAGTTGGAGTGAGCTTTATTAGTTAAGCTAGCCACTGACAAACCACTGTAAGGTGTTTGGTTTGTTTTATTTCCATGTTTGTTGTATTAATAGGCCTTTGTTCTTGAGTGTTTATCCAGAGCCCATTTGCTCTTTGATGTCCAAGTGAAATCCTTTATGTGGATGAAGTGTGGACAGATGTGAAAACCTAGCAATTGTGATAAAGAAAGAGAAAAACATGACTTCTCTTGCTAGCTAACTGAAAAACTGGTCTAAACCAGCAGTATCTGCAACATTCTGCAAAGTTGGTGTTGACATTCCACAAGCCAGCTTATCTGACAGCTAAATTATTTGTCTTCTATTGCCACAGCTAAAAGCAGAGGAGACAATAACCTATCCCAACTAGTCAATCCTGGAAGGGTTCACAGGTCAGAAGGGAAGGGTTTAAAGGCCAAGTTTCTAGCAAGAATTCCATTCTGTTTATGTGGTCTTAGATATTTGTCATTTAAGCATCACACGTCAGAGACAGGAAATTGTTGGAGTCTAACCATCACAGCTCCTTCTTTTGGCTATTGGCCGTGAATTGGTCTAATCCAGCTGTTAAAAGCTGACTAGGATTTTGGGGAAACAAAAAAGAAAACAAAATAGTACCATTTTAAGATAGAGGAATAAGGCCAGCGATAGACGGTTCAACAGAGAAAATTGAGACGGATACTGCAGAGCGTGGCACCACATCCAATAATATATGAGCAAAGAATAAATAAAAATATATTTTGCACCTCCATCTTAGACACCCTAAGTGTTACTCCTTGGATCACCAGATGAAAAGAAAAAGAAAAAAGTAAAAAAAAAAGAAAGGAAATGCAGACACCACATTTAAGCTGCAATACATACATTTTTGGGGTTTATTCCAACTTAAGCTTTTGCCTAGCAAGGCATAACTCTTTTAACCTGGATTTCAGGGTGGCAACCTAGTAGAATAGTTAGCTTCCTGCCTTTACAAACTTACTTAGACAACAAAGCTAAGTTATGTAATACATTTTTGTGTTTTTATGCTGCCCAATTTATTTGTCAAATAAATCAAAACCTGTAAACATTAAGGGGCAGATTTACTAAAACTGAGGCACTGCACCGGCACAGCGGTGCAGTGGTTAGCACTCTCGCCTAGCAGTAAACAAGGGTCGCTGGTTCGAATCCCAACCACGACACTACCTGCCTGGAGTTTGCATGTTCTCCCTGTGCCTGCGTGGGTTTCCTCCGGGTACTCCGGTTTCCTCCCACACTCCAAAGACATGCTGGTAGGTTAATTGGCTTCTGTCCAAAATTGGCCCTAGTATATGAATGGGGACCTTGGATTGAGGGTAGGGATTGATGTGAGTGTGCGATGTTCAGGGTTAGGGACAAGGGTCAGGGTTGTAGACCCACACTCACTCAGGTTGAACTGGATGGACTGGTGTCTTTATTCAACCTTACTAACTATGTAACTATGTAACTATGTAACTATGTAACAAAGAATCTGGTGCAGCTGTGCATAGTGATAACCAATCAGCTTTTAATTTCAGCTTGTTCAATTATGCTTTGACAATAAAACCAAAAATTTGATTGGTTACTATGCACAGTTGCACCAAATTCTGTGTGCACCAGACTTAGTAAATCCCCCCCACATGTCAAACTCTACCCTAAGTGCACAAAATCATTCTGAAATTAATCTCCAATCTACAATTCATCAAACACAGTTATTAAAACAATTTAATGAATCCTATATTAAAATTAGTGTTGGGCGAATGAGTTTGGGCCGAACATTTGCCTGTTCGACTGTTTGCGGGTGTTTCTGTTGTCTTCACTTGTATTTCAACAGATCATTTGTGGTTATCAATTGTGATATTAAACTGTACTTTTTCTGTATTAGCATCCAGATCCATTTCCTGTTTTTGTATATTCATGTGTTCATTCTTTCAATTTAAATTATTAAAAGATTTATATTTTTGTAATACTCGTGTGATACCTCAGCTGCTCTCTGTCCCTTTCAAAAGTCCCATCTAGAGGAAACCTGTTTCTTAACTATGTTCGACTGTTTGCCGAACACCCGAATTTGCAGGTTGTTCGCCCTGCCAAACACCCTACAATGCACTGCATTCTGCGTCTTGATTGAGCAAAGCTTTGCCCAATCGGGGCGCAGTGTAAGCTGGATGTTAAGGAGCGGGGCTGTGAAGTTGGCCGTGGCGTCCTTAACAACTGATGAGTCATCAGCTTTCAATGGGTTTCCCCGCTAAAGGCTGAATAAAAAAAGTGCCGGTTAAAAAAAAAATGGCGTGGGGTCCTCCCCAAAATCCATACCAGACACTTATCCGGGCATGCAGCCTGGCAGGTCAGGAAAAGGGGGGGACGAGCGAGCACCCCCCCCGAACCATACCAGGATGCATGCCCTCAAAATGAGGGGGTGTTTTGGGGCAGGGCTCCCCCAAAGCACCCTATCCCCATGTTGATGGGGACAAGGGTCTCTTTCCGACAACCCTGGGCTGTGGTTGTCGGGGTCTGTGGGCCGGGGAGCTTATCCGAATCTGGAACCCCCTCTTTAACAAGGTGACCTCCAGATCCCAGACCCCTCTATGTGAATATGGCTATGAGGTACATACCCCCCTGCCCCAAAGCACCCCCCCATGTTGAGGGCATGTGGCCTGGTATGGTTCAGGAGAGGGTGCGCTTGCTCGTCTCCCCCCTTTCCGGACCTGCCAGGCTGCATGCCCAGATAAGATTCTGGTATGGACTGGGGGACTGGGGGGGGGGAACCATTTTTTTCTTTATTCCTTACATTTTTTAATAGCTGGTGCCGGAAATTGCAACCGTGAGTCATTTTAAATGTGATTTGACTATTTTTTTTTTTATAGAAATTTTTGCTGCCTCATGTTATATACACTGTACAGATGTGCCACTTTACAGGCAGACTAAGGGGACCCCCAGGCACTATATTTAAAGGAAATTTTCATTTTTATTGTTGCACTTTAAGCATAATTAAAATCTCTGCTCCTGAAAAAACAATTGCTTTTAAAAACGATTTTGCTTTGATACATGTCCCCCAGGGCAGTACCTGGACCCCCATAGCCCTTTTATGGCCAATTACTTGCATATAAGCCTTCAAAATGGGCACTTTTGATTTTTCCTGTTCGGCTCTCATAAACTTCAATGGGGTTCGCCGTTCAGGTTAGAATCTTTCCCCTGTTCTGGAATTCTGCTGTGAACCAAACAGGGGGTTGTTCGGCCCATCTCTAGTTAAAATTTATTGTGATAATAAAGTGCTCAGCTGTCTGTAAATGTGCAATATTTCAATACAGTTCATTCATTAAAATCCAATTTTCATCCAAAAGTGCTCAGTGTGCCGTGTCTTCATTCCACACATCAAAAGCTGTGCTCAACCGTGCTTGGTGACCCACTCCCATAAGACCATAAGAGAGTAACTCACCAAAACATTTTGCCTTTCTAATATTAGATCGGCAAAAACAGCTTGTTCACTCCTCATGGTAATGATGCTTCACTTTTCAAACAACTTTCAATCCCTTTCAGAATGCCTCGGTTTTGATCCAGATAATGTGCTTCATTCAAAAGAAAAGGACAGCCCAATAGTGTAATTTCATATTAAAAATACATGTATTAAGCCAATAAAGCCTACAAACAGACACAGGGTACAAGAGATTATTTCAATGAGCCACCGGGTCTCTGCATTCACACCGCAATCAGCTGCCACGCTGTGTAACCCTCAAACCAGAGTTCCTTGATCTCACTGACAGCTTGCACATGCCCACTGATTAAAGAACACCCCAATGTGTTTCGTCCGTTACGGACTTTATCAAGAGGATCAATTTTTTTGTTAACCACAGTTTTACCAAACAAAGTAATTATGAATAAAAGACATCAAATTGCCAAATAGTTGTCAAGTGTATGGCCAGTATTAGGGTTAAATGAGACCTTAAACCTTTTTGCTGCTGGAGGAATGTTTTAGACTTCCAGATTTCCTGGCCATTCTTTCTAATTTTAAATGAGCCATTGGGGTTGATTTACTAAAGACAAATAGACTGTGCACTTTGCAGGTGCAGTTGCACTGTGCAAAGGAATGTGCTTAGTACATACGGTGATGTTTCACTTTGCAAATAATACCAAATCACATGCAAGAAAAATAATAAAACAGCAGCAATTACTAAACTCTGGAGCAAATTATCTTGCAGAGTGCAACTGTGCTTGCATAGTGCACAGCCTTTAGTGAATAAACTCCATTAATTTACTTATTTTCCTCTCCCATGCAGGTCAGCTGCATTCACCGAAAAAGGAACAATCCGCCGCGCTAGGTGTAAACAATATATACAAGTCTTAAACAGTCCCAATATGGTGATATAAAACTGCACGTGCTCAATAGTAAATCCGTGTTCCGAGGTGCTCGAGCACGGATTTACTATTGAGCATGAGCACAAGCACTTTTATATCACCATATTGGGACTGTTTAAGATTTGTATATATTGTTTACACCTAGCGCAGTGGATTGTTTCTTTTTCACTTATTTGCTATTTAGCAAGTTTTTACTGCAGCTTTACGTTTGAATTTATTTGATCATTATTCATTGGCGCTCAGTATTTATTCCTATGTCAGCTGCATTCACCATTGGGGCAATAATCTCTTCAGTGCATAGTCCAGGTGTCTAAAATCTGCCATCATTCCTCATTCAGTAATCAAGACCATATGTACAAATCTGTGATGATGTAATGGGCATTTTTTTTTTTTTTTTGCAGTGGTAAATCAGGGACAAATCTATCATTGTCATAGCAGTTTAAGGGTTAATCTGCTGGAAATGAAGGCAAAAGACCTCAAAAATAAAGCAAAGACCTAAAGGCTGGGTTCACACTGAAGCGCGAAGCACATGGCTCCCAGCAGGGGTCCGGTGCATCCCCATTCACCATTTAGGGTCCAATTTCAGCCCAGATTTTTGTCTGAATTCAGACCTGAAATGGACCAAAAGAAGTACAGGGCTCCTGTGCAGTTCACACCGGAGCTGCTCTGGAGATGTGTGAACCATAGAGAGCCAGTCACAATCTCCTAAAAAGCGAATTGGATGCGGTTTCTCCGCATCCAATTTGCAATAGTGTGAACCCAGCCTAAAAGCTACTGGAGCTTATGTGTACTTCCTTGCGAACATAAACTATTTGCTCAGAAACGCGATGTTTGACAAATGAAAAAAAAAAACCACGTCAGAATTTCAACTGTCTTTTAAAGTCAGATGAGTTGAATTCACTCACACTATTTTTACTTCTAAATTGCGTCCTTACCCAGCCTAGAATAGAGATGATTATATTTTTGCCGATGGCAGGAAAATATGTGGTCAGTGACTGTACAGAGAAAAAACACCTCTTAGTCAATGCCACCTATTGGCATGAGTTTACTTTGCTTAATGTTAAATCCAGCCTTGATTTTAAACCTGGCCGTACGCTACTGGAATTTCAGCTGTTTCCTGCTGAATCAGCCAAAATTTGAGCCAAGGGTCACTCTGTTGGCACCCATTGTCAAACAAATAATGACTGCATCCGATCAGATGGTGTCAGTATTCTGGTATTCAAGCAACTGCGGGTGTAGCGGCAGTGTTGGCAGTGGATAGTCCTACATTCATGCTGTTAGGAGTGGCTGAAAGAATCTATCAGACTTCTCTTGCTCAGCTTGCTGGCTAAACTAGAGAAATCTATGCATGTAAGACTATCCTTACATTCCATTTTAATAATATAGTCACATTATGTTCAAATAGGGCTCTGCTTAAAATTATACATGTGTCAGGGATGAGAAGTGTGACAGTTGCTGCCGACTAGTACTGTTCTTGATTACATGTCACTCACATTCAAGCTAAATCTAATAAGTGAAGGTAGCAGTCTAATATGTAAATGTATTGCCCGTGTTGATTTTTTTATATTTTGATATGCCTTATAATTAATTTTAAAGTATATCATTTTTGAAATGAAAGAGAATCTGTCATTTACAAAAGAGCACATGGACAGGCAGCAATTCACGCTGCTATATTAAACAGGTCTCTGCTGTAACCAGGCATATATAAAAGATCTGACTCTGTAGTATAAAGCCGGTACACACTACAGTTTTTTTTTTCATGCAACCCAGCACAAAGAAAAACTAATAGCTCCGGTCGGAGACACTGTACTAACCATGCAAGGTTAGTTCAGCAATCTCCCCCGCTGAGCTGTTGTGTTCTGACAGGGGTATGATGTCTCCCGACATTCGGCCCATGTGTACAGGGCTTAAGAGCCAATCTGATTGGATAAAACTTAATTAGATTAATCAGGTAAACTCTCAAACTACAATGTTGATTGTAAATCTAAAGGAGGTTCTACATAACTTGCACAATCAGATTGTACATGTATGGCCAGCTTTAAAATAGAACTTCACCTAAAAGGCAAAGTTCCTCTTGTCTGCCCACCCACCCCCCACCTTTTAACTTTTGGCAATTTACTTTTTCCAGTTGGATCGCCACAGTGATCCTAGTGGGAGTTCTCCCCCTCCTTCCCCCGCAGCCTTCTGGGACACATCACAGGTCCCAGAAAGCTGTGGGACACATCACAGGTCCCAGAAAGCTGTGGGACACATCACAGGTCCCAGAAAGCTGTGGGACACATCACAGGTCCCAGAAAGCTGTGGGACACATCACAGGTCCCAGAAAGCTGTGGGACACATCACAGGTCCCAGAAAGCTGTGGGACACATCACAGGTCCCAGAAAGCTGTGGGACACTTACAGGTCCCAGAAAGCTGTGGGACACATCACAGGTCCCAGAAAGCTGTGGGACCATTCACAAAGAGCATCACAGCTCATTTATGTGCAGTAGGAAGCTGGGTGTTAAGGCGCAAGCAGTCACAGCTGGCTTCTCAAAGTGCCGCCACCTGGACTTGAAGACAGCCAAAGAGCCACCTCGGTGAGGACCACGATGGGTCCCTGGCCAGGTGAGTGTCCTATTTTATAAAGTCATTACATACAGTATTTGTAGTTGCTGACTTTTAATTTTTTGTTTTAGACTGATTCAAAAAACAAGGCCTGGATTCCTTTCTAAATGTACATAATATAACTAGATACTAACATTTATAGGTAAAGTTGATCCAGGGAATATCCGATTACCTCTTGGGGGATCAAAAAAGGAATTTTTTTCCCTGCTGGGGCAAATTGCATCATGCTTTTCTGGGTTTTTTTTTCCTTCCTTAGAATGTAAGCTCCACGAGCAGAGCCCTCCTATCCCTTCTGTATTGAACTGTATTGTAATTGTGCTGTCCCCCCCCTACATTTTAAAGCACTGCGCAAACTGTTAGCGCTATGTAAATCCTGTATAATAATAATAATAATAATAATCAACTGTGCGTATAGGATTGTATATATAGGATTGTATGATTTATTTTTCCCACCATTTTTTTAGCTGAACTAGATGGACTTGTGTGTTTTTTTCAACCAGAATAACTGAAGGACCACTTTAAGCGTATACACTGCTTTCTTCAAAAAGTGTCAAGGATTTAAATAAAGGGGACAATACTTTTTCGACAGATCATTATTGTCAATGGTAGCATGGATGAAACATGGAAGTAAAGGCGCTTTCAGAATCTACTCAGATTGCTCTACAACACTGTGATATTGCCTCTTGTAACAGATTAAATTGTAATGGATTAAAAAAAAATTATACTATTCACAAAACAATTTTAATAACCCTTTAAATATAAGGAAGGCACTGTAAATGTGTTTCCTAGAACTTTGTGGTAATATTTTGTGACATAAAAAACTACCACTATTTTATTCTCTTGGGTGTCTGCTTTTAGAAAAAATATAAATATTTTTGGGTTTTGTGTAATCTTCAGGCCTAAAATGATTTTTTAAACATGCGTGCAAAAAATGCAAAAACGGCTCTGGCAGTGAAAGGTTTTTTAAGTGGGCATGGCAGGGGGCCTGTCCTATGCCTACATAATTTTGGCAATAGGTGTCCCTCGTTGCCATCTCAAAAAGTTGGGAGGTATGCTTCTGAGATATGGGAACCGTGGAAGAATAAGCATTTCAAAAACTTCTGAAACACATAGGGGGTTATTTACTAAAGGCAAATCCACTTTGCACTACAAATGCAATGCAAGTGCACTTGGAAGTGCAGTCGCTGTAGTTCTGAGGGGGACATGCAAAGAAAATAAAAAACAGCATTTTAGCTTGCACATGATTGGATGATAAAATCAGCAGAGCTTCCACTCATTTCAGATCTTCCCCTCAGATCTACAGCGACTGCACTGCCAAAGTGCACTTGTAGTACAAAGTGGATTTGCTTTTAGTAAATCAACCCCATAGTGCTTTACGATTATGAAGTACAGACATATTCAATTCTGAGTTTTGTAAATTTGTTTGGGGAAACTCCCTGACGAGACACGTGTGTTTCAATTACCAGGCCTTCATACATGTCACTGTCCTCCAAAGGGGCTTTCACACTTCCTGTTGGGCCCCTTTCACATGGTCGATTTGTTGCACTGAATCTGGGGTGACATCGGCAGCTTCTGGTCACATTTAGCTGCACACAGAGCGATTAGCTGTAGTTTGTAGCCTGGAGACAGCTGACTGCCCACCATTAGTTTAAATAGGCTGAACGGCCCCTGCTGATTGCATAACCTCATCATTCTAGCAGCAAGAATCCGCAGAACCGACCATGTGAAAGGGGCCTTAGAGTGTCCATTTTATATTATGGAGTAGGTAACAAGAAAGGGAAGAATACTCGAAGGCGAGGTATACCCAAAACTCCAAGATAGATATAAACAGAGCTAGGAAATATGGTAGCAAACTCTCACCAAAAGATACAATAAATGAGCAGATGACTTAGCTTACTAGACTAAACCCATATTATTATATTATTATTATTATACAGGATTTATATAGCGCCAACAGTTTGCGCAGCGCTTTACAACGTTAGGGCAGACAGTACAGTTACAATACAATTCAATACAGGAGGAATCAGAGGGCCCTGGTCGTTAGAGCTTACAATCTACCCATAAGGCCCCTTTCACACTGGGGCGGTGGGTGCGTCGGCGGTAAAACGACGCTATTTTTAGCGGCGCTTTACCGTCAATTTTGCGGCGCTATTTGGCAGCTAGCGGGGCACTTTTACCCCTGCTAGCGGCCAAGAAAGGGTTAAAACCACAGCAAAGCCGGCGGTATAGCCGCGCTGCCCCATGAATTCAATGGGCAGGAGCAGTTTAGGAGTGGTGAATACACTGCTCCTTCACCGCTCCAAAGATGCTGCTTGCAGGAGTTTTTTTAACGTCCTGCAAATGCACCGCACCCGGGCTTTCACACTGGAGAGACAGGAGCGGCGCTTTACAGGCGCTATGCAGGCGTTATTTTTAGCGCTGTAGCGCCTGTAAAGCGCCTCAGTGTGAAAGGGGTCTAAGTGAAAAATCACTTTTAGTAGGTTAACTTAAAGTGGTTCTTAACCTCCCTGGCGATATGATTATGTCAGATTTTTGCGTCTCAAAGCGGTACAATTATTTTGCATAGAAATTTGGCGTTTTATATTGTAGGCCTGTAATTCTTAGCAATAACACACTTAAATCTGTCCAAACAAGAGTCTAGTAGATATCCCGGGTATGATGAAGTTTGAAACACAAAATCATAAATTATAATATAATAAATAAATATAAATAATTATAAAAAATATTAATAATAAAATTAATTTCCCCACAATTCACTATCGCTCAATTCTGCAAGTGCTCTAATTTACTATCGCTGTTTTCTAGCTGGTCTAAAACCACTTTTGACGTAAAGGGACACTTTTTGGTTGCTATGGACAATCTCCAGTTTCCAGGGAGAAAGAACTTCCTATGGGGGCGCACCAATAAGAGGAGCCAAGGGCACCAGCAGGGGATCCCCAGAAGAGGAGGTTTGGGACCGCTCTGTGCAATGGTATTGGTTTATATAACGTATTTGTTATTTTAGAAATAAAAAGCCCTTACAACTTTTAAAGCGACACTAAAATGTAACATTATTTTCAGAAAATCATCCATGCACATCCATTACGTAATGACCTTGTAATCTTTTTTTTATGAAACTGTTTCTTTCTGCATTTTTTCTGCCTCTTTGTAATGTCCTCTGTGATCTCCCAAGTTTTTCTTTTCCCCTACTCACTTCCGTTTGTTTAGAACGAGCAGTGCATGTTAGTTGTGGTCATGTACGCTGCTCTATGCACACTCCATATCCCATAGTTCATAGTCCAAAACCCATCTCGTGAGTAAGCAAGATAGGGTGGCTACCTTCCTACATACAGTGGGATCGTAGAGAATGAATGTAGCCACACTGTAATGCCCTGTACACACAATAGGATTTTCCGACAACAAAATCCGTGGTTTTTTTCCGATGGATGTTGGCTCAAACTTGTCTTACATACACACGGTCACACAAATCTTGTTGGAAATTCCGAACGTCAAGAACACGGTGACGTACAACACGTACGACGAGCCGCGAAAAATGAAGTTCAATAGCCAGTGCGGCTCTTCTGCTTGATTCAGAGCATGCGTGGAATTTTGTGCGTCGAAATTGTGTACACACGATCGGAATTTACGACAACGGATTTTGTTGTCGGAAAATTTGAGATCCAGATCTCAAATTTTGTGTTACGAAATTCAGATGGAAAATATGGAGCCTACACACGGTCGGAATTTCTGAAAAAAAGCTCCCATTGAACATTTTCCGTCAGAAAATCCGACCGTGTGTACGGGGCATTAACAGTAAGTCAGATCACAGCAGCAAAAACATATCTATTGGAGATTTGGAGGAGTCTGAAACTAGTAAAAGGTACTTTTTGGGATAAGAATATATCATTTTTTTAATGCAGAGTTTAGTGTCACTTTAATGAAGCTGCATCATTTTTTCTTTTGTTTTTTGTGTTTTTTGCTCTGTTACATATGGCTTTTTTTCACTGTTCTTTCACACTGAGGATAAATCAATAATAATAATATGATTTTTTTTTGTGTAGAGTACAAGATACTCTCTTCTGTTGTCACATGTACCTTTCACTTCTTATTTATTTATATATTGTACATTCACAACAGTCCCTGTCCTCAAGAAGCTTATAATCTAAGGTCCCTAAAGGTGGGTACACACTATAAGAAAATTGGGCAAACGATCTGAAAATTGGGCAAGTCAAAACCGAGGATGGAAATAACATACGAAAATTCTCGTATGACAGAGGCTTTTTTGTTGTTGTTTATTGTTTTTGACCATGCGCAGTCTTTCGTATTTGATTTTTCTTGTACGAAAACCGTACGATAACATTACACACAACATTACACATTAAAACGAAAATCATTCATTCTGTTCACATACAAGAAAAGTTTTGGAGTTTGTCCCTTCAGAAATGTTCATTTGGAAAGTCTGAACCTAGCACATATACTTGGGCCGATATAGACAGGAGCCAATGAACCTACCAGCATGTCTTTGGGGTGTGGGAAGAAACCCGAGTACCCAGAGGAAACCCACACAGCCACAGATAGAACATGCAAACTCTGGGCAGGTATTGCCAAGGTTTGAGTTTGAACCAATGACCATGGTTCTGCTAGGTGGAAGTGCTAATCTCTTAGCTACTGTGTTGTCCTTATTAGCTTTATATTTAACAGCTTGCCGGCCATATAACTTACATATACGATGGCAAGGCAGCTCGGTGACGCTCCCGGATAGGGGGGCGTTAAGGGTGTCGGCAACGGCCCGGCCGTGCTGTGATTAGACCCAGCAGATGTCGACCACCGGGTGCTGGCCAATGGATTACCGCCAGCACTCGGTGATTGTCATGAATTTACACAGGACAGAACCCTGCCTATGTAAACAAGTCAGAGTCATGTCCTGTCAGCGGGGAAGTAATGGATTTTCTTTCCCCGCAAAGCAGGGAATAAAATCTATTACTTCCCCTAGTAAAAGCACAACATAAAGTACACATAAACACTGGCTAGGCAAATATTTAACCCTTCGATTGCCCTAGATGTTTAACCCTCCTGTCGGTATTCCCAAGTGTGGCCCTGGGTTAAATTTCAGTACCATTAGCGGTAACCCCAAGTCACACTCGGGATTGCATTGCAGAATCCTGGTACAACATTGCCTTGTCACCGGGATCCTGCGAAGTCCCCCCGCTGTGTCCTCCACCAGATCATCCGCCCGATGCTCTGTGTGATTTCAAACTTTATCATAACCGGGACGTCTACTAGACTCTTGTTTGGACAGATTTAAGTGAGTTATTCCTAAAAATGACAGGCCTAATTCTTAGGAGTTCAAAAATCTTACATAATCATACCACCAGGGAGGTTAAGTGTCATTAGTACAGTGACGGTGTATATTTTTAGCACTGATCACTGTATTAATGTCACTGGTTCCCAAAAAGTGTCAAAAGTGTCAGTTAGTGTTTGATGTCCATCACAATATCTCAGTCCTGCTATAAGTCGCTGATCGCCACCATTACTATTAAATAAATAAATAAATAAAAATTCCAGTATATATCCCATAGTTTGTAGACTGCATAACTTTTGCGTAAACCAATCAACATATGCTTATTGGGATTTTTTTACCAAAAATATGTAGCAAAATACATATTGGCCTAAATTTATCAAGAAATTTGATTTTTTACATTTTTATTGGATATGTTTTATAGCAGAATGCAAAAAATATTGCTTTTTTTTTTTTTTTAATTGAATTAGATCAAGTAACTCCGAGCCAAGCTTCCCTAGAAATAACATGACAGACTGTAATATTACAGCACATTGGGGTTGATTTACTAAAGACAAATAGACTGTGCATTGCAAGTATCATTGCTCCAGAGCTCAGTAAACTAGATGAAGCTTCACTTTCCAAAGAAAACCCAATCACATGCAAGGAAAAAAAAAAGAAATGGCATTTTTGCTTGGACATGATTGGATGACGGAAGTCAGCACAGCTCCCCCTTATTTACTAAGCTCTGGAACAACTTCACTTTCAAGGTGCTCAGTCTATGTGCCTTTAGTATATCAACCCCACTGTCACATTACTGGGTATCCCTCTGAATAAGGCATGACTCACTTTATGTATAGTGGTCCTTCATCAACTTCTCTTAGGTCACTTTGCATTTTTAAGGAGTGTAGCTTGTGTTTCCACTTTGCAGACATTTGTTTCTTAAAACCTGTCTGACAAGACTACAAAACACCCTTCTGAATCTACAAGAAACAACCAGTTTGCTCTGGTTTCTTCCTAAATTTAGTGCATCCCATATGTGAAATGGGATGTTAAGTGTCAATAAAAAAAGCCACCGTTGACTGAACCTGGTTACCTGGAATTATATATAGGTAAACGATAATGTTTGTATACATCAGAAAGAGCTGAGTTCGGAGAAAAGGGAGGATTGCTTTTCAATAATGACCTTATTGCACGGCAAAAAGTGCATTTTACCAAACAAGTAAAACACTTGAAGGTATATATATATATATATATATATATATAGAGAGAGAGAGAGAGAGAGAGAGAGAGAGAGAGAGAGAGAGAGAGAGAGAGAGAGAGAGAGAGAGAGAGAGAGAGAGAGAGAGAGAGAGAGAGATATACAGTATCTCACAAAAGTGAGTACACCCCTCACATTTTTGTAAATATTTTATTATATCTTTTCATGTGACAACACTGAAGAAATGACACTTTGCTACAATGTAAAGTAGTGAGTGTACAGCTTGTATAACAGTGTAAATTTGCTGTCCCCTCAAAATAACTCAACACACAGCCATTAATGTCTAAACCGCTGGCAACAAAACTGAGTACACCCCTAAGTGAAAAATGTCTTAATTGGGCCCAACATGTCAATATTTTGTGTGGCCGCCATTATTTTCCAGCACTGCCTTAAGGCTACTTTCACACTGAGGCGTGCAGGCGCTGGCAGTACAGAGGCGCTAAATATAGTGCCGCTTTACCGTTGTTTTAGCGGCGCTAGAGGGGTGGTTTTAACCCCCCGCTAGCAGCCAAAAAAGGTTAAAAAAAAAGGGTTAAAAAAAGGGTTTGCAGTGCTGCCTCATTGTTTTCAATGGGAAGGAGCATTTTAGGAGTGGTAAATACATCGCTCCTACAGCGCTCCAAAGATGCGGCTTGCAGGACTTTTTTGACTGCCCTGCAAGCACACCGCTCCAGTGTGAAAGCCCTCTGGGCTTTTACATTGGAGTGCATTGAGCGGCTCTTTCGGGGCGCTTTGCAGGTGCTATTTTTAGCACTTTAGCGCCTGCAAAGTGCCTCTGTGTGGAAGGAGCCTAACCCTCTTGGGCATGGAGTTCACCAGAGCTTCACAGGTTGCCACTGGAGTCCTCTTCCACTCCTCCATTATGACATCACTGAGCTGGTGGATGTTAGAGACCTTGCGCTCCTCTACCTTCCGTTTGAGGATGCCCCGCAGATGCTCAATAGGGTTTAGGTCTTGAGACATTCTTGGCCGGTCCATCACCTTTACCCTCAGCTTCTTTAGCAAGGCAGTGGTCGTCTTGGAGGTGTGTTTGTAGCCCAATCTCCAAAAGGGAGGGGATCATGCTCTGTATGTCACAGTAAATGTTGAGTATTGGTACGCCTGCCCTTACCCCCACATGAAATTTAATGGCATCCCAGGCTTAGCTTAGTCTGTAGGGTTCAATATTGAGTTGGCCCACCCTTTCCAGCTATAACAGCTTCAACTTTTCTGAGAAGGCTGTCCACAGAGTTTAGGAGTGTGTTTATGGGAATGTTTGACCATTCTTCCAGAAGAGCAGTTGTGAGGTCAGACACTGATGTTGGACGAGAAGGCCTGGCTCACAGTCTCCACTTTAATTCACCCCAAAGGTGTTCTATCAGGTTAAGGTCAGGGCTCTGTGCTAGCCAGTCAAGTCCCTTCACCCCAAACTTGCTCATCCATGTCTTTATGGACAGTGCTTTGTGCACTGGTCCAAATCATTTGGTGAAGGGGGGGGGATTATGGTGTGGGGTTGTTTTTCAGGGGTTGGACTTGGCCCCTTAGTTCCAGTGAAGGGAACTCTTAAGGCGTCAGCATACCAAGACAGTCCTGGGTGGATGCCATTAAAGTTCATGTGCGTGTAAAAGCAGGTGTCCTAATACATTTGGTAATATAGTGTATATGTACAGTTTATACATACAAATAAAAATAAATTGCGCTTGGTGCAACAATATATGTACAGAACTGCACTGTATATATATGTATAGATTATGCAAACATAGGCTGATGGGCAACTTTATGGCTAGCGACCCTGCTGCTGGCAATTTGTCAAAATCAGCAGCGGCAGGATGGCACGCAGGCTACCTGTTTGTTCCTATGAAATCGCTACCTCTGTAGCTGAGGCCACAAGATTCATCAGCATTAAGGCCAGGGATAGAAAATACTCTAGCTGCATCTAGCAACAGATGGAGGGATTCCATAGGGACAGACAGGAAGCAGTGGCGAAATTTCCAGGGTCACAGCAGTCGCACTTGCGACTGGGCCCTTGAGTTGTGCCACTGTAGGGGGGCCCGCTGCGCCCGGGAGATAGTACACTCACTGGCCATTCACGGGCACACAGTCCCCAGCTGCTCCACCCATCCTCTCCGCTCCTCTCCGCCCATCCTCTCCACCCACACTTACGGGCACACTGCACAGTCCCCTCCCTCTCCGCCCATCCTCTTCTCACGCTCCGCCCATCCTTTCTGCCCGCACTCACAGGCACACTGCACAGTCCCCACTCGCTCCGCCTATCACTCCTCCCTCCGATACGGGCACAGTCCACGCCCATCCTCTTCACCTGCTCCACCCTTCCTCTTCACCCTCCCGCATGGGCACAGTTCCCACCTGCTCTGCCCATCCTCTCCGCCCGCACTCATGGGTACACACAGGCCCTGCCCATCCTCTCTGCCCGCCCAAGCAAGACCTAGCAAGGAGGGGGAAGCAAGTGATCTGCGAGTAATCTGCAAGTGAGTGGCACTGTATTCATCCCTCATATCAACATTGCTAGTGCCACTGATACCCCCCACCACCACTACTGCCAGTGATTCCCCCCCACACCACCACTACTACTGCCACTGATTTCCCCACCACCACCACTACTGCCACTGATTCCCCCACCACCACCACTACTGCCACTGATTCCCCCCCCACCGCCACCACTACTGCCACTGATTCCCCCCCCACCGCCACCACTACTGCCACTGATTCCCCCCCCACCGCCACCACTACTGCCACTGATTCCCCCCCACCACCACCACCACTTCTGCCACTGATTCCCCCCCACCACCACCACTACTGCCACTGATTCCCCCCGCCACCACTACTGCCACTGATCCCCCCCACCATCACCACTACTGCCACTGATTCCCCCCCACACCACCACCACTACTGCCACTGATTCCCCCCACACACACCACCACCACTACTGCCACTGATCCCCTCCCACACCACCACCACTACTGCCACTGATTCCCCCACCACCACCACTACTGCCACTGATTCTCCCCCACACCACCACCACTACTGCCACTGATTCTCCCCCACACCACCACTACTGCCAATGATACCCCCACCACCACTACTGCCACTGATTTCCCCCCCACCACCACTACTGCCACTGATTCCCCCCGCCACCACTACTGCCACTGATCCCCCCCACCATCACCACTACTGCCACTGATTCCCCCCCACACACACCACCACCACTACTGCCACTGATCCCCCCCACACACACCACCACCACTACTGCCACTGATCCCCTCCCACACCACCACCACTACTGCCACTGATTCCCCCACCACCACCACTACTGCCACTGATTCTCCCCCACACCACCACCACTACTGCCACTGATTCTCCCCCACACCACCACTACTGCCAATGATACCCCCACCACCACTACTGCCACTGATTTCCCCCACCACCACCACTACTGCCACTGATTCCCCCACCACCACCACCACTACTGCCACTGATACCCCCACCACCACTCCTGTCACTAATTCCCCCCTACCACCACCACTACTGCCACTGATACCCCCCACCACTACTACTGCCACTGATACCCCACCACCACCACTACTGCCACTGTTTCCCCACCACCACCACCACTACTGCCACTGATACCCCCACCACTACTACCGCCACTGATACCCCACCACCACCACTACTGCCACTGATTCCCCCCACCACACCAAAACCACTACTGCCACTGATTTCCCCCCACACCACCATGACCATTGCTGCCACTGATCCACCCCCCCACACCACCATGACCACTGCTGCCACTGATCGACCCGCACCCCCACGGCCACTGCTGTCACTGATCCCATCCCGCAACTACCATCCTTGCCACTGATCCCATTCCCTCCCCACCACTGCCACACATCCCATCCAATCCCCCCCTTCCAATACCACTCAACCCATCCCCCCAACCACCACCCTCGCCACTGATACCATCCTCCCACCCCCACTGCCACTCATTTCATCCAATGCTCCCCACCGCTTCCACTCATCCCATCCCCCACACCACCACCCTTGCCACTGTTCCCATTGCCCCTCACCGCTGCCTTTCATCCCATCCCCCACCACCACCACTGCTGCCACTGATCCCAATCCCCACCACAACCGCTGCCACTGATCCCAGGGACATAACTACAGGGGTCACAATTGCAATGGCGCACATGTTGACCATGTACACCTGGATGGGGGGGGGCATATAGAGGAACAAATCCCCTCCATTTTTCTACTGCAGCCTCTAAAAGCCTGCTTCTCCTCCTCTCCCTCCAATAGGCATTGCGTGGCTGCAGGAGGAAAATGGAGGGGATTTGTTCCTCCGTATGCCGTCCCTCCTATCTTGGTCCTGCTGCCCCCCCCGGGATCAGTGGGAAGGGCCTTGGCCAGAGATCAGGGGGGCCCTTTATGGTTTCTTGCACCAGGGCCCTGAAGGTTCTAGTTACGCCACTGACAGGAAGCCTCTTTAACAATCCTGCCGCTGATGATTCCAATTGCTAAAATCGCCTGTCTGACATCAGCCTTACAGCTATAGGTTTTGATGAAAACAGAACACCTTAAGCTGGCTATACACTAGTAGTCTTCGTACCAACAATCATATGAAAATTCTTTGTACATTTGATGGCTGAATGACTGTCATTCAAAAGTCCTTGAAATTTTTGTTTTAACGTTCGATTTTGGAAAGATTGTAATTTCCTGAATGAAAACCACATTCACCGACGGAAATTGGTTAATTCGAGAAAAATGTTCTACCTGCTGCTCTGAATTTCCTTGTCACCCTGGTCAAAAATGAACTTCAGTTTGACCCCACTAATAATTAGAAAATCTAAAAACAAAAGCTTTTGAATTAAATTCTACTAGAGTATAGCCAGCTTTAGTATTGAATTTGAGATAAGCAAAACCTCTCTAAGTGGAATAAATGGTAAATACACATAAAATATGAAATAGTAGGAACTAACATTAAGTTCTCACAATTTGTGGTGGGATGGGTTTCAAAAAGTCAGTGTTTACAGTCTTTGTGTGAATTAATTGATCTCATTAACAATCACATTTTTTTTTATAATAAAATTATAAGAAAAGAGACTTTTTTCACTGTTCTACTAGCAATTTAAGCGGGACTAAACTGTATCTGAGCAGCGCAAACTGAAAAGGCTTTTTAATATGCAACGCAAACTCATTTATCCATGTCTCCATGCTTCATTTTGTTGAGAAATCACTTTGAAAAAACCTCCTAGCATACAGCCATTCTAGCCACAGCCATCTTAAGTATGGGTGGATGATACATGTAGCATTTACTTCCTGCAAAGCCCCTTCCTCCAAATAAAAGCAATAAAAAAAATAAAAATGCCCATGGTGACCATTTGAATGTATGACATAATTTTGACCTAGGCCAGAAAGTTTAGTTTAAAACAAGTAAATATAATATACTATACCTTCCTATCATCACCGATTAGTCATTACTTTGTGACCACTGACAAGTTAAGTGAATAACATTGATTATCTCATTAAATGGCATCTAAAAGATAGTGAGATATATTAGGCAGTACGTAAACATGTTGTCCTCGATGTTGATGTTTTGAAAGCAGAAAAAATAGGCATCATAGTTTGTTGCATGTGGGGCAGCGAAGCCGCAGACTGGTCAGGGTGCCCATGCTGACATGTGTCCACAGCCAGAAGTGCCTAAAATAGGCATGAGCATCAGAACTGGACCGTGGAGCAGTGGAAGAAGGTTGCCTGGTCTGATGAATCTCCTTTTACATCATGTGGATAGTCGGTTGCATTGCTTACTTGGGGAAGGCACCAGGATACAGTATGGGAAGAAGTTTAGCTGGTGGAGGCAGTGTGATGCTTTTGGCAATGTTCTGCTGGGAAAGCTTGGGGTCTGCCATTCTTGTGGATGTTACTTTGATTTGTACCATCTAGCTAAACATTGTTGGTGACCAAGTACACCCCTTCATAGAAACGGTATTCACTAATGGCAGTGGCCTCTTTCAGCAGGATAATGCACCCTGCCATACTGCAAAAATGGTTCAAGAATGGTTTGAGGAACACCACAACAAGTTTGAAGTGTTGACTTTGCCTCTAACAGGACTTAAAGAATCTACTAAAGACAGCTCTTTGCCAGATACCACAGCATACCTTCAGAGGTCTAGTGGCTTCCACACCTCACCTGCCAGGGGTGTTTTGGCGGCAAAATAGAATAGAAAATACTCAGTATTAGGTGGGTGGTCATAAAGTTATGACTAGTCAAATAAATCAATTCTAGCAACATAAGGATTGAAAATAGTTAACTTTGATTAAGAGAGTTTAGTTTTGTTGTTAAGGAATATATATGTGTACAATTATTTCTGATGGCTTAATTTAAAGCCCAATTGAAAGTTTACTTTAAATTAACTAAATACCCTTTAGGTACAACAAAACAAGTGGTATGAAAGGTTGTACAAGTTGTTCCCTTTAGAAAGCAACCACAGCTTGAACAGAAAAGCCTGTCCCTGGTCAGAATGTTATACAGAAGAATCCTCGCTCTCTGGGTAGAAGCAGTGTCTATCTGCTTGTCCTGTTGAGTCAGGCCTATAATCTGCAATATGCACAATTCATCCTGTTGATTGGGAAGCTCAAGCTCTGAGTCAGCAGGGGGAATCAAATACATGTGTCACAGTAATTGCACCTACATGTGTGTACGATTGTTGTGGAACCAGTTTTGGTATCACCCACACAATCAGAAAGCCAACATATTCCTCAGCAGTATTTTACAGAAAACGCACATTTATTCAAATGAATCCCTTCTTCTAGAGCAGCTCACAATTCAAGGTCCTTATCTGAGTCAAATTAACATACATTCTAATTCAAAATTGTATGCAGGGCTGCATACCTCCTAACTTTCTAAGATGGGAAAGAGGGACACCATATCGTGCATAGTATGTAGGACAGTCCAATGCCACACACCTCAATTATGAAGGCCTTAAAGAATGACTACTAAAACCAACAAATCCTTCATACTGGTTGTTCAAAACAGCAGATGTAATTCCCCGTACACACGATAGGAGCTTGTTGTCGGAAATTCCGTGTGTAGGCTCCATCGGACATTTTCCATCGGAATTTCCGTCACACAAAATTTGAGAGCTGGTTCTCAAATTTTCAGCAAAATCCGTTGTCGTAAATTCCGATCGTGTGTACACAATTCTGACACACAAAGTTCCACACATGCTCGGAATCAAGCAGAAGAGCAGCACTGGCCATTGAACTTCATTTTTCTTGGCTCGTCGTACATGTTGTACGTCACTGCGTTCTTGACATTCAGAATTTCCGACCAACTTTGTGTGACCGTGTGTATGCAAGACAAGTTTGAGCCAACATCCGTCAGAAAAAAAACATGGATTTTGTTGTCGGAAAATCCTATCATGTGTACAGGGCATTAGAATTAAGAGGATAGATGTAGCATAGTGTAATATTTTTTATAGTTAAATATTACATTGTTTAATGAGGTTTGTACTTCTAGACCAAAGGGACAACTGAGGAAAGAAGGACAGGTGGATTTTGTTTATAAAAGGGGCCAGTCCCTTGAAATGAGGGACAGTTGGGAGCTATGGGACTACATCTACCATAGTACACTCATGGTCCAGTGTCTAGGGTAGCAGGCTAAGGAGGGGAGGCACCATGCGTAAACTATGACATTTTTTTTATTCTGTTTCCACTATTTGTGGGTAAATTTGAAAAGAAAAAAGCAGAGAGGATTGCAGAGAGATCCGCTATAGTTCATAAACATTAAACCATCTTTCCCTTCTCTTGTTCCTTAATTTGTATATTTGAAGGTAGTTTAGACTGTAAAGCAGATACTATGGAGTGTATTTACTAAAACTGGAGCACTCAGAATCTGATCCAGCTCTGTATGGTAGCCAATCAGCTTCTAAATGCAGCTGATTGAACTAAGCTTTAACAATAAAACCTGGAAGCTGACTGGTTTCTATCATAGGTGCATTATTGCATTAGGGTGTGCACCCCAAAGCTCAAACACACATGCGTGTATCTGTATATATATATGGCCCTGGCACATTGATCTCCCTGCTGACGCAGTGACAGAGAAGTGCATAAGCATTTCTCTTATGGCAGAACCGGTAAGAGGGAGATCTTTCCCATCTCTCCACTGCTACACAAAGCGAAAATGCTTATGCGCATTAGGTGATTATGGTGTGCCCAGACACATCCGGAACACCCTGTGCGCATGCCTATGGTTTTTATGCAGAGTTGCACCAGATTTTGCACTCTCCAGTTTTAGTAAATACCCCCATATGTTTCACTCAATAGCACATTTTCTTACTTGTTTTACTGTACTGTATTTATGGTGGACCGGCATTGTCACCCTAGGCTGCTCTCCTGATTTGAATTATACACATCTACTCATTGTCCTCATCTTCATTACATAGAGAAGAGGTGTTTTATAGTTCACAGAAGAATGCTGGAAAAATTGATGACCTTTGAGATATCCATTCAATGCAGGGGAAGTTACAAGGCTACTGGATTTCCATTAGGACTAACAAGTATTTGCAGAAAATGAAAATGAATATAGCCACTGAATCTAAGTACTGGTAAGCTGCAATATATTACATTTTTTTCTTGGTTTTATATATCCTTTAATATGGGCTGAAAAAAAATAAATTATTCATAACTGTATTTAAATGTCTACAATTATAGTAGGTGGAATGAGGAAACCAGTGACAAAGACAAGAAATGGGCAATACATCCTTGCTATATTGGATGATGAATACAGGTCAGGTTAGGTGAGCAATAACTGGTCTTTTATTTATCTTTCTGCTCTGCCCACCCGTCTGTCTGTCTCTCTTTCCCTCCCACATTCTTTCAGCTTTCTAGAAGCAGCTCAAACACAATCTGATAATGCAAACAGTGCTTTTGAGCAGTCAGGTTTTCACTAGTTTTGGTTGGCTTTCCAGTCAAGATTGTTGACATTTTTGTTCAAGATAAGTGACATTAGCAGTATAATATGGGTCTGACAAATGTCGTCTTCCTCCAACCTTGTATAGCAACACTATACTGCACAGTTAAAACAATAATTACTTGCAAAGTAGCTGGATATTGCCTTTTTTTATCACGCTATGCTAAAGGTCATATATTGATCTATATTTTGAGAATGTTTATTATTAATATAGTTAACTTTATACTTTTAAACGTTCATCACATTATTCTTATAATAAATTTGAATCTGGCCTCCTGCAAGTATGTCATTTCAAGAAAATTCATAAATGTAACAATTGACAACACACAAGGCACCATATTACCAGGTTTTAGTTATACTTGCATACAGGGGCAGTCATACATTTTATGCATACTGTGTTTCTGTAGGAAGGCCCTCTGGGAATGAGGGTCCCATTCCTTTTAGACATTGGTGGAACTACTGTCATAGCAGCCCCGGTCAGGACCAGAATGGGTGAGCTATCTGCGTGTGGTCTTTACCTGCCCTGATACTATGCTCCTCCACCTTGACTGCCCAAGATTCCTATACACTTGTGTACTAAACCTCTGTGTTCACAGGTGCTCTCCTTCCAGTGGACGCCTAGAAGGTCCGGCACTGATTAAATTAGTCAGGGCCAGAAGGTGCTGCAGAAGAAGAAGATAGCTATAGAATAGAATATCAGCCTGTTTGGGGGATAATATCTTCACAAAGACAACAAAGATTCTTGCTAGGACACCAATAAAGCTGGCTGGGGAGTGGGGGTTATTACACTGAAACTAATGAAGCTGGTTGGGGAAGAGGGGGGTTATTTTCACATGGACACCAATAAAGCTGGATTTCAGGGGGTATTATCACACTGACACAAATAAAACTGACTGCAGTTATATTATCACACTGACACCAATAAACCTGGCTGGTAAAGTTTTTTTAAATTATATTATGGCCTGTGAAGCTGGCTTGAAAGGGGTATCATCATGATGACACCAATAAAGGTGTTGGGGAATGGCTATTTTCACACTGAAACCAATTAGGCAGGAGGGATAGGGGTTACTATCAAACTGCCAGGTACCACAGAGGGGGGTCCCAGACAGGGGGTGACTTATCAAAATTTTGCTATGGGACTCCCTGATCTATAGGTATGCCTCTGACATTAGATATGGGTCAGATCAGAGGTGGCCAATCCATAAGGGGTGCAGGGGCGCCGCCCCCCTAATCTCCCTGCGGGGCACCGGACTCATAGGTTTCTATGAGTTTTTTTTTTTAAGCACATGATTAGAGCCTGAGGCTCTAATTGGCTTCAAAAAGGTTGAGCTGGGAACCCACCCACTTGTGACATTAGCGAATCAATATTCGCTATAGTCTTCTGGCTTCTCCTCCTGGCCAATCGGGACAGGAGGTGGATCTTAAAACTGGATTAACCGGGAGGAGAAGCAGGGGAAGCCGTGACCTGGATGGGGTAAGTGCGGACCTGGCGGGGGGGGGCTTGTTTGCTGCCCCCCCAAAAAATGGGTCAGATAAATGTTGAGACCCACTTTCACTGTGCTGTAGACCTGGATACGATACGACTCACTTCTATCTCGCTATCAATCGATGCACAGTGAATATTTTTTTTCACTTGTGATAACTGGTGGGGCACAAAAATTGGTCTTGCATAAGGGTCCCTCGGTGACCCTGTCCACCACTGCTTGCATAACTGCTACATTTATTAGACCAATATTAAACATGGCAATATTCCAATATTCCACTTACCTTGTTTCTGTTTTCTTCTGCCTTTATAAGTTTCAGGACCTGCTATTGAGCAACCTTTCTCAACCTTTTTAACATGGAGGAGACCATAATAATTAGAACAAGCTTATCCTGAAGTAAAATAATGACACATCTTCTTCTGTAAGCAAGAAGGACCCACTCTGAATAAATCCTTGTGCTGGCTCTGGTTGCTCGCTGCTACTAGGCCTAGTAGTTTAAAAGCACATTTTGGATAATAAACTACTGTTCCCAGCCAGCCCAGCTTGCAAATCCTGTGCCTGCAGGCCACATCGATTTGACACATATCCCCACAGTCTCTCCTCTAATCCAGGACTTTTCATTCTGTTGAATAAGATGACAACACTCTGTCTCTGTCCCCCAGTTGTGCTTCTACGCTGTCACATGGGTTTCCAATAAGGACTATAAGTGGCCTTTTTCAATACACATTACGCAGGCATGATCCACTGTTGTTATATCAGGAAACCTGCCCCGACAAATGCCAAGTACCTATCACTAAATATATGTGTGCGCACTGCGCTAATGAAAAACAACTGTTTGTGCTGCCACTTAATATTCAGTAAACATGCAAATGGGGTGAAACAAATGTCAATGTAAAAAAGAGACAAATAATTCCACAGTACCGCATTAATCTACAAATCTCCTAAATATTAGCATTGCGAAATGATCAACATAAAACACCCATACATAATGAAAAGTGTCCATATGGCATATCCAACCTAATGGAGCTTGAGAGGTCCTGCAAAAAAGAATGGGAGAAACAGCCCAAAAATAGGTGTGCCAAGCTTGTAGCATCATACTCAAAAAGACTTATTTATTTATTCATTTCAGGTACTTATATAGCACCGTCAATTTACGCAGTGCTTCACATATACATTGTACATTCACATCAGTCCCTGCCCTCAAGGAGCTTACAATCTAAGGTCCCTAACTCACATTAATACATACACATACTAGGGCCAATTTAGATAGACTGGAGGCTGTAATTGAAAGGTGCTTCAACAAGGTATTGAGCAAAGGTTGTGAATACTTATGTGCATGGGATTCTTTTCCTTTTTTATTTGTAATAAATTTGCAAAGATTTCAAACAAACTTCTTTCACGTTGTCATTATGGAGTATTGTTTGTAGAATTTGGAAGAAAAGAATGAATTTAATCCATTTTGGAATAAGGCTGTAACATAACACAACGTGGAAAAAGTGAAGCACTGTGAATACTTTCTGAATGCACTGTATGTTTTGAGGTGACCTTACAAATAATTGTATTTGTTGCTTATTTCTCCCTTCCCTAGGCCAAGAACTACAAGCAAAAAGAAGACAGAAAACAAAATACTAGAGAGATCTGCCAATGCTGCCCTTCTTCTGATAAAGTAAGCCACCCAGCTATTTCTCCAGACACCTGCATAAAGTATGAAGCAAGTAAAATCAATGTAACTAGCACTCCTGATCTGCATACATATACGAGTTCAGTCACTACTGAAGCCAGAGAATTCACACAACAGGCATCTAGCATTTCCAAAGGGGGAAAGTGATGGCAGTCCTTAGTTTCCTGTCAGGACAAGTGTCTTAAAAAAAACTCTGCCCCAGGTTATTCCACAATGATCTGGCTAGTTGCAAGAATTGCATATGGTAAATAGTACTTTAAGTTGTCTATCTAGTCATCAGTGACACAGAACAACCAAAACAAAAGCAATCCCAATGATCTCTGGGGGATGTGTTACCTTTGCCTTTTATTACCTCTTCCTGAGCCAAACAAGTTTAGCTTTACTTTCTCAAACTGCCTTAGGATACAAAATTCAAACAGTGAAAATTCCTGTATGAAGATGCCTTAAATCTCTAACGAGAGAACATGTACAGTCTGTCTTCACCGTAACTTGAATAGTACGTTCTCTTACCAAAGACACCAAGGTCTTTTTCTGAGTAGAAGTAGATGAATATCTGTATTGTGAACATTCTAGGTAATTGATTTGATTTTATTCAGTGAAATATTCCATACAACAAAGAGCACATGGGCACACAGCAATTATCTATTTAATTATTTATTAATTCTATATAATATATTTTTTTTTTTTCATTTAGTTATTTTGCCATGTAAAGGGAAGATTTCCCTTCCTTTCCTGTCCCATAGCCAAAACAGGAAGTGAGGGGAAATCCCTCCAAAGTGAGGGTGCCACCAGGTCATCAGAATTAATGTCCTGATTGGAAGATTTCCCCACTATTACTGTTCTGGTGTCAACCCAAAATTTTGGGATATTCTTTTTTTTTTTCACTTTCAATGATGATGGTAAACAGAACAGAGGGTGAATCTTCATAATGGGGTCACAGAGAGCGATAAAAACTGACAAGTGTTCTTGTCTCCCTTCACGCCATTAAAAAAAATGTTTTTCTTTCAGATATACATTGATATTAAAATATAATATAGGATCTGCTAGGAGACAAACTATAGAGAATAACTGCACATTCAGAACACCATTAAGTGCCACCACATCCTTTTCAAATATGTCACATATTGAAGCATAGGTAATAAAGCCATGTCATTCAACACTACTATTTACTCAGCAATGGTAACATTAGTAAAGTAAAATCTCAGACATTTTGTGAAGTTCTGTCTGTATTCAGACTGGACACAGTACTGGCACTGCAATTAATTTGATCTTGTCTTGCCAAAAACAATTGAACAAGGAACCAATAGCAGCCAATGAAAATGTACTTTTCTGAAGTCAGACCAGTATAAGGCAGATTCTGATAAGTTGCTATGGGTGCTATGGGTACTAGGCCCTTGGCTTACTATCCCTGACCTGAGCTATGCAGTTTTGTTTTGTTTGTTTTTTTTTGTTGTTGTATTTATGTAAAACCTTTAGTTTAGAAGTAAACATGACATACCAGGTGGATTAAAGACATTTCTGTACTGCACGTTCAGTACTATGGGTTTTCTAAAGGTAAAGTGCTGCAGATGCTGTTTTCCTCCAGACTCTCTCTGTCGAATTGATATTTCTGCATTTGTTTATTTACCGGTAAGTCAAACTCAAGGCTTAGCTAAAACATATTGGTTGGAATGCTCATGTCCCAACATACATGGAATGGACAGTGTCATTTGTAGAGAAACCTGTGTACTGACAAATCACAGTACTGTTGTTAAAGAGGAGTTCCACCCAGGGGGGCCGTCAAAAAAAAAAAAAATTAAAAGTCAGCAGCTACAAATACTGCAGCTGCTGACTTTTAATTGGACACTTACCTGTCCCTGGGTCCAGCAATGCGGGGGATCGAAGCCCCGCTCGTCCCCCCCCTCCGCTCGTCGGCGCTGGCATTTCAACTGTGGGCGCCGGGCTGTGGCTTCACAGCCTGGCACCCACTGCGCATTCGCGAGCGGCGCCGCGCGCCGTGATTCGCCGCTCAATTACCTGGGACCTGTAATGGGTCCCAGATGATTGACAGGAGGGAGGGAGCAGAGCGGAGCCCTTCCTGTGCCTGGGGGGAAGTGATGTCACCAGCCCAGGCAAAGGAACAGGCAGACTACGAGGGACCACCTAGCAATAGGCATTTAGAGGTAAGTGAAAAAAAAAAAATATCCAAATGTTTTTTTGTTTTTTTTTTAGAATTTTTACAGGTATTTTTGTTTTTTGGGTGGAACCCCACTTTAAGAGTGGTTGTATATTCTCAGGCCGAGCAACCATTATATTAAGGACAAATTTACAAATGATATAACTACCCCCTTTAACAGTCCTGTAGACTACATTATACGGAACCACTCCCCTCCCCAGGTGCATACTTGCCTCCTCTGATGGGATAGCCTCCCGTATTGTGTACGTCCGATAAAAATCTTGTGCCTGGAGTTCAGCTTTAAATAGCACACATAAATTGGCTATACACTGATCAAAATTTGTCTGGGTTAGCAGGGACCAGCTGAATTTCGATCAGTGTGGACAGAAATCGATCAAACGATCAACATATTGGAAAATGTTTCTCGATTAGAGGTTGCAGCTATTGATTAGCGTATTCTGACAGCTGCAAGTGCTGCTGTCAGAATACAATGTCCCAGCAGGAGGGATTCTTTCATCCACCTCATTTGTATTTTTTTTTTTCTTTAACTTGTGTGTGGCCTGTTTTACTCTCCGATTTCTGGGGTTGAACCTACGCTAGGTACAGTCTTCAAACCCTGCTGTTAGTTCACTTCATAGGAGAAACCAGTAAATCACTTTTTCTCTCAGTTCATTCAAAATTCACAAATATCAGGCTATCTTCAAAACTGTCTGATCTGAATGGAGTATCTGTTGGGGTAATTGAATTTTTTGGGGTAAATAAGATTTTGGGTTTTGGGTTCTCCCTTCCTCCTGCAGTAAGGAAAAAATTAGCCTAAGCTCTACATAAGGCTAGTACTTATGGGGCGGTTCAACAGAAACTGGTGGCCATTCGGCCAATGTGTATAGCAGCCTGTCCAACAGAAGCCAGTCCAACGACCAGCTTCGGTCGAATGGGCATGCTGAAAAACCAGCACCTGATAATAACTGGCAGCTCGTCTGCATGTTCTGGTGGGGGAGGGGGGCAGTACCTGTCAGAACACAATAGCACAGCGGGGAGATTGCCGCACTAACATTGCTTGGATACAGTGACCTCTCAGTTTTTTTTTCATTCAGCCCACTGCATTGAGCAAAACAATACTGCTTGTGTGCACCTAGCTTAACCCTCTCTATACTCCAGCACTGTACCCAGCTTCCTCTTCTGTTCAGCTCTACTGATTCCCATTGGGTAAAACGACAGCCAGCACCATTCTACCCATTTCCTGTGAGCCCAGCCTGTTATTGACATACCCCCTGGGGGTGTCTCATCATACAACTTGGGCTCACAGTACTCTGAACGGCACTCACAGATCATTATGCAATTGCTGCTTAGTCCAGGAGGAAGGGCTGACTCTAACAAGGCAGACTGTAACGTTATGGGAAGGACTAGAGGGCTGTACTGTAAAAAGTATGTATGGGAGGTTTTCTAAAAATTTAAAAAAAGGGAGGGGGGTTTAAAGGATGGTGGGGGGGGGGGGAGTTGGGAGGGAACAGAAATAATTGTTACATTTTAAACACAGGTATATTTCTAAAACAAAGTATTCTAGGAACAATTTTCCAAAATAATAGTTTTGGACAGCCATGCTATGTCACTTTCATTCATTTCATTGCATGTATCCTTGTGTTATGAAATAAAAATTGAGGACTTATACTTTCACTGAGTTTGGATCCGTGCTTCTCACTAGATTAGATTGCCAGGAATCAGGATGTATTATTTGGAAGATTAGACATGAAGGTGGATGACCTTCAGAGATGTCTCATGAGAGGTTTTGGTGAAGACAGACAGAAATATTTGGTCAGTAATAGATCTGGTAAGTGTAACATATTGGGTTGCCAAAGGCTTGCTAATATTATACACTGCTATAGGGATGAGAGTAAAAGACCCAGCCAGACATATGACCTTTTCTTGCCCAGTTTTATTGCTTTAACTCCTACTGCTTGCTTTTATCTAGACTTTAACTAGATAGATCACTTACAGAATCGGTTTACAGAGGGAGCTTGTTAGTCAATACTATTTTCATGCTGTACAAATACTGTACAAATATATATATCAACAGCACCAGTGCTACCAACATTAAGGTTGAGAAAAAGGGAAAACCTGAAAAGGAAAGCGTGCTGCAGAGCACAATTGGTGACTACTTTGCACTAAATACTGGCTGGAGCCAAAAGTGACAAGATTAAATATAGTCTAAACCTACTCACAGTACATACTGCACACATATGTCACAGTCCTTGTACCTACATAGAGAGCTAACAATTTGTGTTAGACTACCTTTATAAAAGAACCTTATTAAAATAGTCAGAAACTACTTAGCAACCAGAAACTGTTGAGACAATAAACACTTTCGGGAGTATGTAACACACAGTGGTAAGCACTTTGTTATGTACATGTTGTTTAGAGTGCAGTGGTCAGCAGTATGTGTCACGGTGCCACTTATATTGCTGGTCAGCAGGAAGAAAAAAATGTCTGGTATCTGTGGCCTGTAGGATATAAAAATGTGCAGTATCTATTGCCAGTGGAATGTAAAAATAGCAGGCATCAGTGGCCAGTGGGATGACAAAATGGCTGGCAATGGAGATTAGCAGGAGGAAAAAAAATGACCAGCATCAATAAACAACAGAGTAAAAATTAGCCAGCATTAGTGGCCAATGGAAATAAAAAAAAAAAGAAGCTGTCATTGGTGACCAGTGGAGGAAAAATTGCCAGTGTTGATGGTCAGTGGAAAGAAAGATGCGCTCAGTGGGGTAAAGGGGGGATTTGGTGCTTTGAGAGTAGTTGGGAGGGCATTGGGGCTCTGTGAGGGGGAGGAACTGATGTTCTATGGAGGAATGGGATGATGTTTGGTGGAGGTAGAGGGGGGCACTGATGTTCACTGGAGGGAGAGGAGGGCAAAGTTGCCATGTGGAGGAATAAATTGGACACGGTTGTTCTGTGGGGGGGGGTCACTGATACCTGGTTAGGTAAATGAGTCATTGGTGTAAGTGGGTTACTTACCTGTCCTTGTTCTATGTTTCACACCACTGCTTCCCTCTGCCAGAATTATAGTGCTCATGTAAGACAAGAGATCACTCCAGCCGACAGATCGACAAAGGAGCCAAAGCTGTGTGTGTGATGCCGGGATTGAGTTAAAATCCTGGGACAGTTCCACGGAATCTGGGACTGTTGGAAGGTAAGCATTACATATTTTCTCTGAAACACCAATTAGAATTTTCCAAAAAATATTTTTCCCACTGCTACATCCCTCAATTCAGGAAGCAAGTAAAGTTTCTGGTGCTCGTTTTAGATTTAAATATGCAGGTTGCACATTTTTTTAAAGCATCATGAATGTATGAATTAATTTGCTAAAGTAACCATTGTCACCAGGAAAGTAGGTAGAAAATATAGTTCCATTTTCTCCCTCAGTAACTGCTTGATTTAATAAAGATTAATTTTAAAAAAATATATCTAAACTCAAGAACCAACATCTAATATATTGCAGCTTACCAGTCCTTAGATGTGGTGGCCACATTAGTTTTCTTCTTTCAGGTTAAGTACATTTTCCAAGCTCAACTTACCGACCAGCCTGCGACCAACCGAATTGACCTGTCTAACAGTATGCGTTAAAAACAGGGGTTTAGTTGCACACATTTGCAAATACATGAGTAAGCCACAGAGCCCTGGCAAGGCACCCCATTTTCTGTTGGCCTAAACTCTCATTTCTGTGAGTCTCCAACAATGGAAGCAGATGCATTTAGATGGACAGGTGTAGGGCAGATAAACCTGGAGGGACCCCACTCCTCCTTAAAGGCACAGGGGCACACTGAACACCCAGCCCATAGCACTGTGGCAGAAAAGGTGTCAGTGCGTTGCCTGGCCAATATCATATCCTTTAAGGAGGGGTGGGCTCCCTCCAGGTTTATCTGCCCTACACCTGTCCATCTAAATGCATATGCTTCAATTGTTGGAGAATCATGGAAATTAGAGTTTAGGTCCACAGAAAATGGGATGCCTTGCCAGGGCTCTGTGGTTAGCGCATGTATTTGCAAATGTGTGCAACTAAAAACCCTTTTTTAAACGCATACTGTTGGGCAGGTCAATTCGGTTGGTCGCAGGCTGGTCCGTAAGTTGAGCTTGGAAATGTCTTTGTTTTTTTATATGCGTTACCTTTCCAATGCTCCTTGCTGCAGCGACCAGTTACAGGTGGGGGCAGTAACCACTTGTTTGTACTATTAAGTACATTTTCTACAAGTACAGAAAAATACCTGTTGAATTGTCAGAATTCCAGTGTACTTGTGCACTGAACTAATATCAAACAATGGGGATGATTTACTAAAGACAAATCCACTCTGCATTACAATTGCACTTGGAAGTGCAGTCACTGTAAATCTGAGGGGAAGATCTGAAATCAGGGGAAGCTCTACTGATTTTATGATTCAATCATGTACAAGCAAAATGCTGTTTTGGATTTTCCTTGCATGACCCACTCGGATCTACAGCAACTGCACTTCCAAGTGCACTTGTAGTGCAAAGTGGATTTGCCTTTAGTAAATAGACCCCATCGCTATCAGCTCTGCCAGCTATCTTCTGCTAACAACAAAACACCTTATCTCTATGTAGTGGCGATGAAGAAAATAGGATGTATTTGTGGTTCAAATCCAAAGAGCAGCCTACAGTGACACCGTTTAGGTTCTGCCACAACTGAAAGGTTTTGATTTTTTTTGGGCAGGAGAGAAATGTAAAGTCTCTTTTGCCAAAAAATAAATAAAAAGTTCCCCCCCATAGTGAAGTGCATCATACAGTCCTGACTTTTTCCCAGCATTTGTCAGCTGCCAATAGAGAGAATATATTTTCTGTGTGCACGGTAGCCCAATGATACAAAAGAAGTGTTGTGTGACCCAGGAGCAGATGTTAGGGTGGGTGATGGAGTATGACTCAGGCCTGGACCTGATTTGGCTGGAGGAGGCCACTGAGTGAGGTAATTGTGAAATACTGTGCAAGTATGCCATGCATACATGAAAATTATAGTAACTGTCCAACCCTCACACAGCAGACCCTAGTTCCATTTTAAATGCCAATTCCTAAATGCAGTAACCATATGTCTGTGAATGCTCTCATTTATCCAGGTCAAGTAGTAATTGGTAGCATTCAACTTGAGTTGTTCTATAGAGTTTAGGGCTTTTTGAAGCTTATTTTCTAGGCATTTCTTTAATTATAATGAGTGTCAGTTAGACACCCCAGCTTTTGTATCCAAACAGTTAGCACTAACACCTTGATCCAATCACCATGGAGAGGTAGATGCTGTTGTCCAAGAACACAATGGGGAGTGTGAAAATAGTGAAACTACCCTATTCTAATAACATAATCCCATTTTTGGTGTCAGGAACTCTTCATAGATGTTAATCCTTTGATTTACATGGCGGAAGGTGTAAAAATGGTGGGGCAGAGGGTGTTAAAAGAGCATTATATGTGGAAAATGATGGCTAAAGCCTAGTACACACCATGAGTTTTTTTTTTTTTTCCTTTAACTCAGTAGGTTAGTACAGCGATCTCCCCCCTGAGCTGTTGTGTTCTGACAGGGGGACGGCCCCCCTGCCAGAACACTCTATTCAGTCGCTGGTTTTCCAGCATGCTTATCCAACAGAAGCGAGCCGAACGCTCGGCCTCTGTCAGAATGGCTGCCATAAATGTTGGACGTTTTTTATTGAACAGGCCAATGTCATCCGATATTCAGCCTGTGTGTACTAAGCTTTAGAACAACCCAACCACTGTTCAATGATGGTTATTTAAAATTGACATAGATGGCCCCTCTCGTGTTACTTGTGAAGAAGTTGTCCTCACTTTCCAAAATGTGCAGCTTACGTTTCTTAAAGGAATGTCCCTTTTCCTTAAGGTGATGAAAAACTACTGCATCTTGACCTGTAGAACTTGCCCTCAAATGCTGGGCCACTCCTTTGTTAGGAGGTTGCTTCTTCTTCCCAATGTATAGGTCTTTGCGTTCCACCCTACACTCCATTGCATAAGTTGCTTCACTTGTGTTTGGGTGAGGCGTCTTTTGAATGTACAAGCTTCTGTCACAGTTTATTGCTGGCCTTGAAACACATGGGGATGTGATGTTTGCTTTTCCATGATGGTTGGATCATGGAGACAATGCTTCCTGTGCAGATATAAGGGCTTTGGTATTTTCCTGACACTCATTAGAACTTGAGAAGTGGCTTGGATAAGCAACAAAATCCAGTTGAATGTGACTAACTACCAATTGATATGACAACTAGCTTGTACTGGTTGAATTTAGCATAATGGATTAACTGGTTTCTATGGTTTACTACAATTAGGAGCTCTCTTTCAAATAAAGATACATTTAATCTATAATTCTGAGATAGAGTGCTCGCTTTTCAATTGCCCTTCCCAATTGCATTAATCTAGTTTGAAATGTATATTTGTGAAACCAGGAAAAAATAACAGCTGCAATAAGATTGTTTGCCATGAGCAACATAGAAAATGCCCGTTACTATTAGAAATATGTTCCTGCAAATATTAAAATATAATATCATAGCCAAAAAGTAGAAAACTGTAGATACATTTCATTAGATTGTCTTGTCACATCTTAGCTGTTCCAGAGAAAGCATTTCCTATGGAAAGTTTAGTAATCCACCATCCCATGCTAGCTAATGATATTGCTGCTGTTTATAGATCTGTAAAAGGCACGTGGATTACAACTTAAAAGTTCATGATCTGCTTTTAACATGAAGTGGATTTATACAGGGATAATTCCATTACTGTAAATCTGTCTGAGATGATATGTCATTATAGTAGATTTGTTTATAACTCCAGAGGTCACATCTAACATTGGCACAGACAGGTGTCATTTGATAGAGCAAAACAGTTGAGTGTAGCCACAATACCTTTCACTTGATAATGTGAAACGTAGAAGAAATATCAATTAGTTAAACTCTCCTTCTTAAGTTTTGATATAATTTAGGATCTGATTATCATATCACAATAGCTCATCTTGCGGATATATTTTTTTGGATGAGATCCGTTATATTTTGATACATTTTACTTAGCCTTTTTGTCTTACGCTCTAGTTTCATATCATTAAACCATGATTTAATTAGCAATGTTTTGTTTGTTAGCGGCATGCTCTTTTAAATGGTAGGCCCTGTAATGGCTTCCCATGGTGGCCTTTGGAAGTTAGTTTTGCACTTTGTTCAGGGAAAAGTTGTTTTTTGAAATGTGTAAGTGATGGGACTCCCATTGGGAATGGTCAATGAGCACAAGTTCTTTAACACCTAGAAACTGTTCAGCTATCTTAGAAAGTGGATTCGTTTTCACCTGGCTCTAGTGACAATATGCCTAAAGGAAAATTTCAGCCCAAACCTTTTACTTGGAAAGCGTTAGTACCCCTGTTGACTTTTTATTGCTCTGTTCCTGAGTTCATCTGGGATATTCATTCTTAGACCTCATTCACACAGCCGTACCTACCCATACATCCATAGGAAGGGGCACCTTTGCCCGCATTAGATGCCCAAAGGTTTCTACTTTGGGTATAGCCGACTTGGAAGTGCTATGCAAGTGAGGCATAGCCAGACAGTGCCACAATGCCACCAGCAGTGCCTTTTACATTGGCGGTCCGTGGGGAGAATATGTAAGGTGATTATTTTCCTGTTACCACCAATGTAAAACACATTTTCTCCCCTGGCCCCCAGTGTAAGTAACATTGATCCCTCTGACCATATAGCTCTGCTCCCACCAATTGAGCTCAAGTTATTGTCACTGTTGTTGTCATTACCCATATATTTATTGGCTGTGTATTGTCAATGATTAACCATCTTTAACCCATATATTGTCAGGAATACTACATATTGTCAACCCACACCTAGAAAATCATAGACCTATGCATTTTTCTTATACAGGCCTGCTATAATCTTCATGATTTGCCACAGAAAACTTGCATGATTATACTGTATATACACCAATTAGATAAAGAATATCTTCACTGCAACAGTTTTTTTTTTTATTACTAATATTGATAATCCTTTATATTCCTGACCAATAATGAAGAAAATCCAGCACAGGTGTCAAATATGCTAGGTATGCCACCAGGTACATATTCAGCTTCTCAACTTCCTTTGTGTTATCTTATTTATGTTTGCAATTATTGAGGGATTGTTAGGGGGACCATAGTTGGGCAGATCTCTTACCGAGAATGACAGGAGAGGAGTCAACTGACTGTTTTAGCAAAGGAGTTTCTGTTGAGAAAAGTGAACTACAGAGAATTTGCAACCTGTTTTGTTGCTTCAAAGCACTCATTTCCCCACCCTCAAACTACCTAACTGTAACAAGCCCTGCTAGAAGCTGTCACAACGCTAGCTCCAGTCAGTCCGTGTAAGGTCACCCTTGTAAATGCTGACGCTAATGTATATTAAATAATAGTTACAGTATGTTTATTTTACGCAGGGTCGTTCAGCTAAGGAAATGCTCTCTTATAGCAAATGAATAGCTGCAAAAATATAAACATATATAAACAATAATTAAATGTGATCTCTATGTCTCTCTACAATTACCTAACTAAAATACCTAAATTCTACAGTGTAACCTTAAATTATATGTTATTTATGGCTGTGATATTAAAGTGTGTTAATGCATGCAAGCAGTACAGCTAAAAGCAGTGTGTGTAAATGTAACTTTGTACTGCACAGTGCATGAAATCCCCTGTAATTACCATCTACCCAGAGAAGGTTTATGTGTGCTTAAATGTTCCCAGGCTTTGAAAACCCCCTTCCGATCTGACTATTCATTCCATTTGACAAACATGAAAATGTTTACATTTTTTTACAGAAGTTAATAATGTAATATTTAGATTATGTAGATTACGTATTCATATCACAAAAGAAATGTCCCTTCCCCATACGTTCCTGCACCTTTACCTTGAAAGACATTACATCATTTCATGTGAACATCTCCCCCGGACTGATCGTACTGTACTGTACTTGACCTTGTTTCATTTGATCACTTTGTACATAGAACAGTAATCACAAGCCACGGGTATCTGCAACACTGACAAATACAACAAACTGGTAAAAAAAAAAAACTTCAATATGCACTTAGCAGTAGACGGAAGCCACATGTAAGTTTACAAAACTGGTTGCCCACCACCTATTAAGAACCATTCACTATGGAAGAACTGCATTTGGAAGCACATTATGAAGTGAACAGGCTGACCCCTATTAACAATGTGTCCCATAACATTTTAGTCTTCTATTTAAATGAAATCCTAAACAAAGACAGATAATTCAAGGTAGTAGCCACAATGTTTCATTTTAGAGAAAAATTTGAGTCTAATAATCTAGCTTTAAATATATCTGAGGCCAAAGCTATTTTTATTGGAGTTTTGGATTGGTGTGGGGAATGGTTAAAAATCTCTTACAGGTTTATATTGCTGGTTTTGTCCCAAATGGGGGAGATTCACTCTCTCCACTTGTCTTAAGGTGGCCATAGACGGATCAAAATTCAGGTGGTTCAACAGGAACCGGCCGAATTTCAATCCATCTATGAGCAGGCTGGTTGTACTAAAGTCGATCTATCTATTGACTTCATTACAACCAGCAGAAAGCTCTTGTGGCCAGCACACAATAGTGCAGCCAAAGGGATTGCCTCAGCAACTCTGACTGTATTGATGTGAAATTGAGTGATTTTCTTATCTTCAAATCGTGGTTTGAAGAAAGAAAATTGCATAAGCTATAGCCAAGAACTAGACGAGAGTACGCTTCCCTATGCACCAAAAGGCCACTTAACTAAAACGTAACCTTTATTGTAAATCATAAAAAGTATGTAAATGACCATATGACCATATCAGGTATACCTATAGGACAGGGATATGCAATTAGCGGACCTCCAGCTGTTGCAAAACTACAAGTCCCATCATGCCTCTGCCTTTGGGTGTCATGCTTGTGGCTGTCAAAGTCTTCCTAGGCCTCATGGGACTTGTAGTTCCGCAACAGCTGGAGGTCCGCTAATTGCAAATCCCTGCTATAGGATGAGGTCAATGCCATTATATATAAAAATCAACGTTCTATCTCTTATGTGCTAATATTAACATCTACCAAGTTTAAATGGTGAAACCTTCTCTTGAATATATAGGTATAGACAATATGAGGGTTATAATTTCCTCCTATGTTCAATATAAAGGCTCCAGGCTGTATTAGAGGATGCTTGCCGACCAGCCACCTCAGTTTTACTGCGGCAGAATGGCGCAGCTGGGCAAAATGACGTCACCTTACGTCGCTTCACCTTGTGGCCACTAGGGGCGCGCATGTGCCAGCAGCGTGTGCCCAGAGCCGGTGCGCTCCCATGATCGCTTGTGACATCATGTGATCGCTCGTGAAAACACACAGATCCCGGTTCTTTCATGGGAGAGGAGACAGATCGTGTGTTCATACTATGTATGAACACTGATCTCTCTCCCCTCCTAGACAGTCCCATCCCCCCCACAGTTAGACACACAACTAGGGAACACAGTTAACCCCTTGATCGCCCCCTAGTGTTAACCCCTTCCCTGCCAGTGACATTTACACAGTAATCAGTGCATCTTTATAGCACTGATCGCTGTATAATTGTCAATGGTTTCAAAAATGTGTCAAAAGTTTCCAATGTGTCCACCATAAAGTCACAGTCCCGATAAAAATCGCATATCACACTATTACTAGTAAAAAAATAATAATAATAAAAATGCCATAAATCTATCAAATTTTGCAGACGCTATAACTTTTGCGCAAATCAATATTCACTTATTGCGATTTTTTTTTTACCAAAAATATGTAGAAGAATACATATCGGCCTAAACTGAGGAAAAAATTTGTAAAAAATAAAAAATGTGGGATATTTATTATCGCAAAAAGTAAAAGATATTGGGGTTAATTTACTAAAGGCAAATCCACTGTGCACTATAAGTGCATTTGAAAGTTCACTTGGAAGTGTAGTTGCTGTAAATCTGAGGGGAAGACCTGAAATCAGGGAAAGCTCTGCTGATTTTATCCTCCAATCACATGCAAGCAAAAATGCTGTTTCTTATATTGCTTGCATGTCCCCCACAGATCTACAGCAACTGCACTTCCAAGTGCACTTGTAGTGCAAAGTGGATTTGCCTTTAGTAAACTGTGTTTTTTTCAAAATTGGCACTTTTCTTTTGTTTATAGTGCAAAAAATAAAAAACGCAGAGGCGATCAAATACCACCAAAAGAAAGCTCTATTTGTGGGGAAAAAAGGATGTAAATTTTGTTTGGGTACAGCGTCGCATGACCACGCAATTGTCGATTAAAGCGACGCAGTGCCGAATCGCAAAAAATGGCCTGGTAATTGAGCAGCCAAATTTTCTGGGGCTGAAGCGGTTAAAGGTCTACTCACCAAAACCACCTGGTATCAAGAGATGGGGGCATATCTGTCTTTCCTCCCATCTATTGGCCACATATGAAATTGAGATGAACAGAAAAAGAGAAGATATGCTAGTGTATACTGTCTTACTGAGGATATGGGCTATCTATCTTCTGTGGCCAATAGATGGGAGGAGAGACAGATATACCCCCATCTCTTACCAGATGGTGTTGGTGAGTAGACCTTTTGATAAAGGACATTTTGGGTACTTTTGTTAGGTACGTTTTTAAGCACGTCATTTAGCAAGAATATTATGCATATGTCATATAACATGTAAATTGTGATACTTGTACTCTTGTGATTGGATAAACTAAGGGACCGCCCCTTGGTTTGCCCCTAATGATGTATAATGAATTGTTGCCCTATATAACATGTGAAAAGATATAATACATTTGTATTCTCGATATCCAACGCGCTGTGTGGTGTCTTGTTTACCCAATCGATTGAAAAAGATCTTCTTGGTGTCTGAGTCCAGCTCGAGCAAGGAAAAGGTTTGGGGGCGCACTTGACCAGTTGACCAGTTGACCACTAGCCTTTCATTTACATATCCTCTAATACAGCCTGGAGCCTTTATATTGAATATAGGAGGAAATTATAACTCTCATATTGTTTATACGCATATATTCAAGAGAATGTTTCACCATTTAAACTTGGTAGATATTAATATTACTACATAGAGATGGAACGTTGATGTTTTTCTGTATAATGGCATTGACCTCATCCTATAGGTATACCTGATATGGTCATTTACATACTTTTTATGATTTACAATAAAGGTTAAGTTTTAGTTAAGTGGCCTTTTAGTGCATAGGGAAGCGCACCCTCGTCTAGTTCTAATCTAATTTTGCCACAGTTAAGTGTTATCAATATCACAGGCATTTGTATATATATATATACAATCTATAGCCAGTCTTAGTGACTATTGTCACTAGCTAAGATTGTCATGTGAAATTCAAAACATTATGTTTGTCTCAAAACAAGACGTGAGGGAAAATCATTTAATAGTGACACCTGTTCTGGTGGGAACTGTGTAAGAGAGGATTTTTCCTCACTTTAGAAGAATTTCCACCCTTTGCCATTGTGTCTCCAGATCAGCAAGTGAAGAGAAATCTCCCTAAAGGGTCAAGGACAGCAAAAAATTGACACAGGCTTTAATCTGATAACAAAAAAAGTTTTGCTGTAAATACACTTTATATGTATCATAAATGTTCTTCATCTCTTAAGGATATTATGCAATGATTTTTAACTTTGTGTAATGAATCCTCTGTGTTTCTGTGTGGAAGTTAAACTGGCTGCTACAGGCGCTACAGGAAATTGGAGTTCTCAGCGATAACCAGCAGTCGTGTATCTAGTGGAGATAAGAAAAGGAAATGTAACAGTCAGCAGATCTAAGTGCAGCAATGAGTCAACATATTTTAATAAGAAGTAATGCACTTACTACAAGTGCTTTACTTCTTATTAAAATATGTTAACTCATTGCTGCACTTAGATCTGGCGCTGCTTGTCCTTCTTACGTTTTTTGGTAGAGGTTCTTCTATCCTCCAGCACGCTGCCTTCTCAGTGCCAGCTACATATCCCCTGTGGTAAACCACCCAGCCTACGGACCCTCAACAAACATATCCCTATCAGAAATCCTCCTTTACCAGTTCTAATTTATTATTGACTCTCTGATTTTCCACCCCCTGGATTTTTGGACCACATGTCCAGACCCCAGACATTTTCTACCTTTTCCCTATCCCACGGATGACATAATCCTATATGGTCATAATACCTTAGCGCAACAACTTTGTGTGTTTCTAAAAGTCAGCAGATGTCCTGCGTTTTGGGGACTAAAGGCTGTCAAAGATGGTTTGAATCTCGGCTGGTTTAGCAGGGACCGGTTGAGATTCTGCAATCTATGGACTGGCTGATTGTACCCAAGTCAATCCATTGACAGTACAACCTGCATGTCAGATTTTCATTGTGTTCTCTCAGGGACGGCTTGCCGCGCCCCCACCTCCCGCCGGGAGAACACAATAGCTCCAGGGGAGAGATTCACAGTCATGGTTGATGGGGGAATCAAGTGATTTTGTTTCCTGCAACCCGTGGTTGCAGGAAAGAAAATCGCATCATCTATGGCTGGCTTAAGATTGAATCCTCTTCAGCATGACTGGGTTGGTAGATGATACTTTAGGCTATGTAGTTGAATGAACTACCTTTGGGAGTTTGGATGTTAACGCCAAAACTTTTCTATATAATTCTGTTATATTTTTAATATAGAACAACCTCGATTATGCTTCTGATGAACTGGAATCTCATGTGAATTTATGAATTAAAACCTATGTGCTATAAGTACATTTAATATGATTTTATTTGATATTAATAAACTGACTTTTTAAATAACAAGCATGTCTAGTTTGGTTACCTAAGAAAGCCACATACTTTGTCAATATATATATATATTTTTACAGTAATGCTAGAAAATAAAAATTAAAGACGTATTAAAGTATTTAAAAAGATGGTCTGTAAAAAGAGCATGGATAAATCAGATCATGGGAAAAAAAACAACAAACTATTTATTTCCAAAAGTACTGCCTTCTATTAGTGGTCAATGGCAGGAAGCTGGGATCATTGGATTAGGTGGTTACTTACATGACTGCAAGCCCTGGCAGTGATTGTCTAAGCACTGTGCATGCACTTCAAGCAGCACATTGATTTGCTAACCCATAGAGAGTTACTAGTGCCAGCTTGGATAAGTGCAGTTCACTGTTTTCCATCAAAATCTCTGCCCACCACCATGTTGTTGAAGACGACATTTTATTCTTAGCACCATGCCAGTAGACAGCACAAGATAGATCTGTGGTTCTTGGCTGCTAGGCGGCAAAAAAAATCCCACTGCTACTCTTCAGTAAAATAGAAAGTGATAGAAGCAAATGTAATGTCTGCAGTACCTTCAAAAGGGCAGAAACCCTCCTAATTTATTCTGGAATTCCTGGGAAATTGTGGGGAAATATGCTGATGTTTATGTAAAACATAGTTTTGGGTTCACGTGACTTAACCCTAATATTTTTGAACATGTGCTTAAAACAACAGAACAGTTCAGGAGAAATTTCCTATGATGATACATGTAAAGTATGTATTTTGTGTTGCAAAGGTCTTAAAATAAAGTCAAATTTCCTTTTTAGAATGGGGCACCTTGGGAACCCAGTTTCTTGGCTGATACAAAGCGACAGACTTTCTTGTCTCGCTGCCTGTGAATTAATAATATCTGCAGTTGTGGAACATGACTTTGGGCAAGGTTATGACACAGTTTCTGAATCCATGTATTTATTAAACAACAGAGTGGCTGCGTCTGTATTTTCAATGTGTGACATTTCAACTCTTTTCTTTTATTTCTAGTAATTATATTTGCCTAATGTTGGCTGTACATGCTATGTCATCAGTAATAACAAGCCTTTGGATGGAAAATTTTAGAAATCAACTGCAGTGCATGAAAAGAAAAATCAGTAATAATATTTAATATTATGCTTGTACTCCAAGCTATGAGCTAAAAGTCCCACTGTAATATTTCAAATACACAGTAAATTTAATGGCTTGTGTACACCTGATCACTACTTGTTACAGAGCAACAGACACCATATTTAATATTTACCTTCTTTACCCAGGCTTTGATATTCTGCCAATTCGAATAGCTATTAGGGGGATTATGGGCTGCATTTTCACCAAAACATATGCAGCAACCCGCATTTATTTCAGCCCAATAGGGTACAAAAGTAGTGGACTTGGGGATGATTTACTAAAGGTAAATCCACTTTGGTTTTTAGTTTTGGACAAAGTGGAAATGGATTAGAACACCTGGCAGGTTTTTACTGCTGTCTGTGGCCTGAAATTCCCCCTCTCTATTTGTCATGTTTACTGTTATCACCAAACTTGAAAGTTCAAGAAAATCCCAAATTTTGAGTTGCCTCCAGGACAGTAATGGAGGGAAAACTTCCAATGGGGAAATAGTTGTGGTTACCTTGATGACAGGGATTTCTTCACTTTGAAGGGATTTCCTGTCACTTCCTGTTTTGACTATGGAACAGGAAGTGACGGGAAAGCTCCCAAATGGGACAGAGATGGAGAAAAAAAAAACTGACAAGTAGAGGCGTAACTAGAACCTTTAGGGCCCCGGTGCAAGAAATCATGAAGGGCCTCCCTGACCCCCCCCCCCTTTCCATCCGAGCCCCAGGCTTCTAGTTCTGGGAGGGCATCCATGGACATGCTCCCAGAGCCCTGCCTCGTGCATCCACAGTTTGCGGTATAGGGCCAATTACAGCGGCCCTTTACTATGTGATCAGCTGATCACATGTAAACAGACTTGCTTAGATTCACACTTCCTGTGGTGCACACAAGAGGAGAGGGGCAGGAGGAGAGGGAGCAGATCGGCTCTCTCTTCTCCCATCCGTGAGAGGGAGGAGGGAGAGGGAACTGTCAGTGCAGGCTCTAGGATGCATGAGAGAGATGCTCTCAGCTCACTGCCCTGCAACTAGCAACCCTGCTGGGGCCTCATGACAGTGGCGGAACCATAAGAGCCCATTAACACCTGAGCGTTTTGTAGCTTGAAGCCTGAAGCTACAAAACACTTGAGGGGAAAAAATCCATTATTCTCTGTGGAAATGGTTCACATCTCCACTCCAAGTCACCTGAAGCTCTACGCCTGAAGCTCAAGCAAGTTCTGGACCCTTTTTTGTCACGCAAATCGGGCAGATTTGGGCGTTTTTGTAGCAGGAAGCAGATGACAAAATCTAAAAACATAGCAACAAATGATGAAACAGATGATCATTTTTCCTATTGGCTAATAAAAAAAACACCAAAGCTCAAAAACAGCGGACAACGCTGCATGGAAACGCGCAAATATGCCCAAAAAAGCATGACAAAACGCTGGAAAAACACTAAAAACCGCTACGCTCAGGTGTGAATAGGGCCTAAATGTGCACAGCCTATTGCATTAGAGTGTGCACCCCAAAGCTCAAACACATATGCGTGTGTGTGCGCATCTATATATATACTGACAGTGTCAGTAGGGCAGAGATTAGTGTCAGTAGGGCAGTGGATGGTGTCAGTAGTTTTTATTTTTATATTTATTCTTTTTTTTTTTTTACAATTTAATTTTTTTATTATTATTATTTTTTACTATTTTTTTTTAGGATCCCCTTTAGGTGGCTTTTGTGAAACATCGGGAGTTTTAACAGGGGGAATCTGCACCACATGGGGTGCCCTTCCACCCCCCAAATACCTACCTGAGTCTTGTATTGATACAGTGCTGTGCCTGTCTGCCGATCTTCTCTCCACTCTTTCACAAGCTTGGCTGAGAGCAGCGCGAGCCAAGCTATGGAGGCAGACACAGAAGAGGTCACCGGTGGGGACCCCAGAATAGGTGGTTTGGGGCTGCTCGGTGCATTACCATTGCACAGAGCAGACGATAGTAAAACATGTTTATTATTTTAATAAAAAAAACCTCTTTAAACAATGATTGGATATTGGTACAGTAGGTATAATTTATTGAACAATATGTAAATAATTCATTACTGTGTTAAGCAGAATGTTTTTTTTTTTTCAATGCAGTAGTTGCAAAGTGATTTAAGTTGGAAAAGAAAACAATCTGTCCCAAACTCCAGAGATTTCTGGCAAGAGAAGCAAAGACAAGTCTACATTTTTTTGTCTCTCAGGGAAAAAAATATTCCTTTATAATCCTACAAGGCAGTCAAATTAGTTTCCTTGATAAAAATTACTATCCTTAGCAATTGTAGCTTTGGAGGCTGTTAACTTTAGTAAAAACATTTAAAACCTTTTGTTTTTAATTCTGTTATCGATATCGCCATTACTATCATCTGTGGTAGTCCATTTGACAGCTTACAACCTTTACTGAAATAACCCTTTCCTAAAGTATACTGATGGTTAAAATGCCTTTGTATCCTACCCAATTGTCATTGCCTTGTTCAATGTATAGGCCTTGGAATAAAAATGTAATATGACAAAAATTTATACATTAAGTACTGTAGGTTTAATCATGTTATCACTCCTAACTAAAATCCTAAAATCCTAAAAATCCTGAAATCCTAAAATTGTTATTTGCTCTACATATGCATTCTTTATGGGGTCATTGATCCTATAGTGGTTGAAGGATTCTCTGTAACATAGAAGATATGACTCAATAACTGGGTAGTCCAAATGAGAGACAGAAACACCTTTATAATGGCCTTTATAATGGAAAGGGAAGGACGGACAACTCCTGGAAAAAAAACACACGTTGAGAACACCCAAACCGTCTCCTACAGGACAGCAGCAAATGTAATAAAATCAGGCCCCCGATGACTCTTGTTCTGGTCTTGACTTTTGTCAAAAAATAAAAAAACAGAAAAGGCATTGTTCATAGTTAGATTATGAGTAACATAAAAAAATCACATAGTTTATGTTAATGTGTTTATTAAATCCAGCTTTCATATATTGCAAAATGATTGATGAGTATATCTTGTTTTTATATTCATTTTGTTTTTTGTTGCTTGTTTCTAAGAAAATGATCATAATGTTCTTTGTCAACAAACACTCTTGCAAAAATCTGGATATGTCCGTAGCAGCTGTTTTTGTCCTGAGGCATATGGGACAATGGGCCAAATTGTCCTATAGCTTACAGCGTCAATAATGTCTTCCCTGTATTCCATCTAACTACAAGCTATTTATTAAGGTGTGTTGCAGTGAATACACAGCTCACCCAATCAGAATTAGCCAGACAGAACAGGCCTTCATTGGCAAAAGATTTATAAAATGTTGATACAGCAATGCATGATAACATGTTTTATTGAGCAAGTCCGCTTAGTATAATCAAGCAACCTCTCTATTACAACACAGAGATCAGGCCAAAGTGACCTCAAAGTAAGATACAGTGTGCAATATGCAGTGGCACGACTTGTTTTTTTGCAGAACTATAGTTATATGACTTATAAAAATAATGTTATATTACTTAGTGGGCATACCAGCTGTATACATGACACACATGCCTGAGTCCTTATACCACCAAAATATGCTTTTTGTCACATGTCTCACAGACACAAATGAAGCTCAGCACAATCATTTTTTTTAAAATATAACAGTTCCTTTATATAGAGCCATAGGTGTGCACAGCTTATTGCATTAGGGTGTGCACCCCTAAGCTCAAACACACAAATGCCTGTGTGTGTGTGTGTGTGTATATATATATAAATATATATACTGTACATACACACACACTTATATAAAGAAATGTAAACATTTTTATTTTATTTTTTAAAGACACTTATCAATGTAAACAAATACTTAATTTTTTTTAACTTATCGAAAATATGGTATGGATAGTCAGTGGGCACTATGCGGTGTGGATAGTCAGTGGGCACTATGCGGTGTGGATAGTCAGTGGGCACTATGCGGTGTGGATAGTCAGTGGGCACTATGCGGTGTGGATAGTCAGTGGGCACTATTTAGTGGGAGCACTAGCAGTTTTCCAATTCTTTGTGTACAGTGTAAGGGTTGAAGCAACACAGATGGAACATGGAGGGATTTCCTGCAGGGAAAAGGTAAACCTCTCCCCATCAGCCACTTACAACATGGCTGGAGGTAGAAGACTCCCGGGCTACCATCTCTGCCCCACCTCCTTCCCAGTTTAAGCTGCTTGATCAGCCAGAACAGCCACCTGTAAGTGTGTATGAAGGAGAGTGTATGAAGCTGCACAGGTTGATACTGAAGAGCTGAGAGAGAGAGTCCCTGCAGGCTGCAAGCTTCAGGATGCTGTGTGTGGTACCCTAGAGGGGCACCTCGGCCTGGGTAGAAAGTCAAAGACAGCCCTTGCTGGCCTGGCGACAGACATGGTCGTAGAGATGGGGGTGAACCCAAGCTCCCCCCTGGTGCTGCCTCTGGATTAGGGTGTGCCCAGGCACACCTGGCACACCTTTGTATAGAGCTAACACATTTTTTGAGCCTCCCTAGAAAGAACTTCACTAATATAGTCTGGGACAGATCGGAAGACATAAGGTGGAAACGCTAAACCCAGCCACTATATACAGAGATAAAGATACGGCTTCAGCCTGAACTCCTCCTAGGTTTGCTCCTCTGACATGCTTTGCCCTGCCTACAGTGCTTAATCATAGAGATCTCTGTCTCTTAATTATAGCGTTCTCGTCTTTATGATTAAAGCACTGTAGGTGGGGCTAAACATGTCAGAGGAGCATAGCCAGGAGAAGTTCAGACTGAAGCCATATTTTTGCCTCTATATATAGAGCATGGATTCTGGGGGTTGGCATTTCCACCTTCTGCCTTTTGATTTGTTTTAGCTAGCCTAAATGACCTTGTTTGAATGTGGCACCAGATCTGTGCTTTGGACTGCGGGGGGAGTTTTGCAATGCTTTAAGTGGTGCTCTAAGTTTTTGTATATGGGTCATAATATAGTCTGGGACTACTGATCCACCAGTAACTGTTGAGATCATTTACATTTGGTCAAGAGTATGTAATGTACAATATAGTGCAGGGATAATAAGCATTTAAAGCACAGAGTGCAAGAGTCAGGAGTATGTAACAAAGTCCAGCATGAAGGGGGCTGACATATATACATCCCAGTGTATAATTATCAGGATACCATGTGCTGGTATCCTGTAGTTATAGCATGACTAGATATATGGAGCTACACAAAGGAAATCAGACTTAAACCCAAAGTAAGGAAATAGGATTTCTTAAGAACATAAACATAAATACAGCAGCCTATACAACACCCTGTAAATATACATGACAAGTGAAAATTAAAAGGATAACTATGTACAGAGAAGAAGGGGGGGGGGGGTCAGGTAACCAGGGTCAAGTGGGGGGTACAAGGATCAGAGATCAAGACAGGTTAGAAGCAGAGTTCCTGGGGTAGCAGGTTCATGAGCAACAGATAGAGGTAACAGTTTTAGGGGAAGCAAGTTCAAGCTGCATGGATCAGAGTATACCAAATACATAGACCAAATGCTGAGGCCCTGTGAAATTCCTAAGGTGGTGCTAAATACCCTTCCAGCAGCCAGTATCAGTTAGAAACTAATTTCCGGGATCTGATGATAGCTGGGAGATGCCGGCTGGTGGACACTGGAACTGCACCATTTAGGTCCGGGAACCAGAGTGCCACCAGCAGGTTTTCCAATTCCCAACAGTAATGTACAGAGCCTTTTACAAATATGTAACATACAGAGTGCAGGTGCCAGTATGTAATGTAAAGAGTGCCAGGGCCTGGAGAATGTAATGTGCAGATTGTAGGGCACAGAAGTCTGTAATTAACAGTCTTGAGTACTAAGTGCAGGGGCCAAGAGTATGTAAAGTTAAAAAGCCCAGAATAATGTACAGGGGCCAGGAGTCTGTATTGTACAGCTTAGTGTACTAAGCTCAGGAGTCAGGAGTATAGAACATACTGCCCAACCTACAGAGTGCAGCAGGCATAGGTATTTAACCTACATAATAATCTAGTGGTATGTATTACACAGAACAACATACAAAGTATGTTGTTCAGAAGTATGCAACATATAAAGTACATTACATATGCCTGACTGCTGTACTCTGCATGTTGCATACTCCTAGTCTCTGTACTGCCAGCATACAGGGTGCAGAGGTCAGGAATACACACAGTACAGATTGCAGTCTTTAGGTGCAGTCTTTAGGTGTATGCAGTGTATAACGGAGTGCATGTTTCAGCAACCCCACAAGCAAAAATTCATTCTAAAGCAATATGTTTCCAAATAGAAGTCTCATATTTCCAAGCAGAAAAATTCACAAAGCAAAGACATCCTGGATCTCCGTCCAAGCAAAACCCCCCTCCCCCACCCCCCCAAGTAAATATTATCTTTCAAGAAACTCTCCCAGAAGTAATAATCCCTTCTCCAAGCACCCCCTCCCAATGCCCCTCAAAATAAACATCTCCACTCCTCCCAATAAACATCCACCCCATCAATATTCTACCTCCATCAATATCACACTCCCACACCGATAACATCCCCACCAGTAACAATAATACCTCCTCCAATCACCTTCTCTCCTCCAGACCTCTGATGCAAAGAGGGCCGCCTACATAGAGGTAGTGAAAATCCTTCCAGGCTTCCCCTCAGGCTTTGTTACACGACCCACCATTGCTGAGAAGGAGCCTAGGAAAGCTTCTCTCAACCCTAAGAGAAGGCTGTAATCCCTTAAACCCCGTACACATGGGCCTAATGTCGGCCATTTTTTTATTGAACCACCTGATGTCTCCCGACATTTGGCCCATGTGTACAAGGTTTTAAAGGGTAACTCCACTTTCATGGGGAAAACATATAGCAAAAAAAGAAAAATAATATAGCATATACAATTGCGACACAAGTCTTATTGTAATTGAATGTCATTAAAAATGACCTTTCCTTTTCAAACTGCAGCTGCTGTAATTTTCTGTCAACGCAGTGCAATATGGCTACCTGGAGTTGTTCAGTACACAGAGTGTGTACTGACCACTCCCCAGAAACATAATTTCCTGCTTGTGTGATTGGCTCACCAATTTTCCCAGAAGTCTGCCTAAGATATGTCAGATTTCAGGCATCCCCTGCAACAAAAATGTCATTTATGGTGAGATACTCCCTGTAGGAACACGTCTAAAGGGATGCAGGCCCAGCAGATTTCCTCATTGGTGCTCTGCAGGTGCACAGCTGAGAGATAATTATGAAATCACTCCCATTAGACCCACTCATCGCAGAGGAACATACATGGATTTCTTCAGAATAACAAAAGGTAGGAATCTGCAACAAAGGTTGTTATAATCCTTGCAATGTACATAGATCACCCAGAGGGGAATGTTTTTTTCTCAACAAAAGTGGAGTTATGTTTTAAGGGATTACAGCCTCTAGATACATGATTCTGTACTTTTTGACCTTCAACTTATTCCTCAATGAGCAAATAAAAAGCTACAATGGCCTAAGAAAGAGGACGGTGCTTCAAAAATAAAGCGTGTATGCATGCAGCATACAATAATGCATTTTAACAGCTTCATATTCTGGACAATTCAGTAAATAATTGGACAGCAGTAGGACAGTTAGAACAGTCTGTAGGTATAATGTGCTCTCTTGATGCAAAATATCTATGTTTGGCTATATGTGTACCCGGTCCTCTAACATGCTTATATTTTTTTCTTTATGCACACCACTGTATATTTTTTTTTTCTTTTACATTTTCTCTCACCTGACTAATGTTTATAGGAAAATGCTTATGCACTGATGCGGCCTATTGCCTAAACTAACTGATGTTGGGGTTGATAAGTAAACCTAGCAGTGTTGCCAGGAGCATTCTCATGTTTTTCCCTCCAATCTCCTAAATAAGATAAGATGAATAGTTTCAGCACGTGTTACAAAGCAGTCTGTCTCTTCCTACTAAGCTGCCTTAATTGAGCATAGGCTTTAAAAAGGATTACTCCTTACCTGTCACATAACAGAGAAGTAAGCCACTTCCAAGAATATTACAATTATGTCAGAGAGGAGCATTTTCCTATGGTACCCATCATATAACATACCATTTTACACATGCAGCCCAGAAATGCCAGAGCATATACAGTATCTGTGCAGGTTAGCCACAGAACTGTATACCAGTACATAGCTGTAGGATCAAACAAATTTGCCGGGAATCAATTCGCAAAGGGGTCAGTGAACTTGAACTTAGTGGTGAATCACAATGAAGTCTAGTGGGGTGAATCTGAATCTGGCCTTTTTTTAAGCTAACTACTGTCAAAAAAGGCACAGGGCAGCTGGTCACCTCTATGGGGGACATGTACAAGTTAAAAAACAAGTACAGCAGGGGGCTTTGAGGTCAGGACCAGTTCCTCTGCCGCGGCAGTACATTTAGGGGTGTCCCACAAAGCCCCAGGCCACTCCTCAAGCTCCTCACAAGGAGCTGAAAGCCCACACACCACCACCGACTGTGGTGGTTCCTCGACGGGTAGGGTAGAAGACATGCAGTGCCTCTGATGGTCATAGAGAACCACTTCCCTCTGCTGGGTGTGCTGCTGTAGGTGGCAGTGCCTCAATTGCCTCCATGGATGATACCTTCGATGCAGGCTCTTGACAGAGCTCGACCCTGCTGGCACTGGGGGAGCGCTCCACCCCGTGGGCCATGGGGGAGCCCTGGTGGGTACTATCCTCCTCCACCAGGTTTGGAGAGCCTGGGTGTTGCACTGCAGATGACATGGCCACAGTGGTGACCTTAGTAGCAATGGTCCATAGTGCATTGTGTCTTGGTAGGGTACCAGGTAGTCACTTAGAGCCTCCCCGACTGGGAGCACCTCAAAGAGGAAGGCCTGGCACTCCCCACAACAGACCCGGATGTTAGAGCCAATGTCAGGACTCCAAGCTCAGGGCACACAGAAGCCAAGGTTTCTGTGATCCCAGTGGGGCACACTGCCAGAGCCCTTCTGGGCATGACACAAAGTCCAGTGTACAGAGAAACATCACGGATATCAAGTAATATAAAGCGGGACCGTGTCACCCGAGCTACAGTCTGTTTCAATATTTTCTACTGTTTTTAAAAAAATTTACGATTTTTTTTTGGGAGGGGTGCAAGTAGCTGGTCTTGCCTAGGGCGCAAAATAGTTTAGCACCGGCCCTACTTACAGTAGCACTCAAAACTGAAAAAATAAATTTTTCAGGATTTAGCAAACCCACATGCTTTTTCATCAAATGGTACTAGGCCTGCTTTGCCAGTTAAAAAATGATCAGTAATTTCTTTTTCTTGCTCATGGCCTGCTGGCTAATTTCTGTCAAACTGTTATTAAAAAATAAGAGACCACAGAAGATACAGCAGCATAAAATTAGCAAGCAGCAGAACATTTTTAACGAGAAAGAGTTGTCCAAAATGTGCTAGAGAAAAAGAGCACATACAAGTGTTACTACAAGAATTAGGAGACCACAGATGATGCAGAAAAGTAAAGTTTGCCAACAGTGGGAACGTTTTAAAACAACAAGGGTATTCCCCCGGGTCATTACTTCAAATTAGGATACTGCAGAGGATGCAGCAAATCTGCATCAATGACAAAAAGGTAAGAGGTCTAAAGGGACCATTTGGGTTGCATATAATCCCTAGCTTAATGTTAACACAGACAGCTTTCCAAGGCAATGGACATACCATATGCATATCAGTTTGAAACCTAAGCCTATCTACATTAGGCACCAGTGCTTTAAGTATTGTTCTCTTTCTTTGAGTGCCATTCTAAAACCATTGTCCAAGTATGTTGGAAGTGTATATACAGTATATTTATATATACACTGATCAACCATAACATTATGACCACACACCTAATACTCAGATTGATTAGGCCCCACTTTTGCCACCAAAAGAGTCTTGACCCATCGAGGCATGGACTCCACTAGACAAAGCATCACACTGCCATGCCTCTTTGGCGCCATCTATTCCCCAGGTAAGCAAGGCACATGCACCCAGCCATCCACACGATGTAAAAGAAAATGATTTCATTGATGATATTCATCAAACCAGGTCTCCTTCTTCCATTGCTCCATGGTCTAGTTCTTATGCTCACATGCCCATTGTGGGCAGAGGTCAGCATGGGCACCCAAACTGTTTTTTGGCTATGCAGGCTACTCTAAGATGGAGGATTCCCTTTTTCTGCTTATGGGACACTGGAGAAGAAGCTGAAGAAGGCGCAGAAGACAATTCGGCAACCTCTTCAAGGAATTTTGCACAGGTCCCTTCTTTGAGTGCCTCAGTTCCACTTCCATTTGAATCTGTGGCAAGAACTCTGGGGCTTCAGGCCTAAGTACATTAGAACTACCCCCACAGCAGAAGTGGATGGAGTGGCATCCATAGGCTGACAAGGCCACAACTAATCCACATCCAAGTCATCATCACTGTCATCTTCTTGTTCTGCTTCAGCAGGTGAATGTGGTTGAGACCTAGTGACTGGAGCTTGCCTGGAAGAAGATGGTCTGGAAGATGGCACCTCAGTTCTTGCTGGTACCCTGACGGCTTCACTCAGGGGCGGGAAATGGGTTGGATGCCGAGTCTTCAGAAGTCTGGTCCTCCAAACAAAGCGAATATGGTATACAGGGAGGCTAGGCAGTTGCTTGCAGATAATATATTGCTGAGAACTTGACTGGTCAGCTAACTAATGCTTTCCAGGAAGTCTCAGATTTCTTAGCAACAACCTGTCTCCTGGCTGTAAGTCATGTACTTGAACTCTCAAATCAAAAATCCTTTTGTTCAGTGGACCACTGGCATCAGTAGCTTCTCAAGCTTTCTCATGAGTCTTTTGGAGCCTGTTCACATAACCACTGTGAACTGCAGCTGACATTCTGTCTAGGGAGATGCCACAGGCCAAATACACTGGCAGATGAGCTTCTCTCCAAAACATAAGTCTATAAGTGGGGTCTAGTCGCATTGTTCTCAGTACTATTGTAGGCATTCACCACAGCAGATGTGTTAACTCAAATGCTGCTTTCTTTCTGAAGGAAGGGTCCCTAACATGTCAAGAGATTAAATCCTTCTGATTGTGGATCCCCTTGAGGGTGGTAGAGTGGCATTCTTAACTTCCAATAAATCAAACAGCTGTTTATTGAGCCTGCTCTCAAAATCTCTTCCTTGATCGGAATGGATTCTCTCTGGATAGTCCATAGTGAGCAAAGAACTGCTTCACTAATATGTTGGCAACTGTAGCAGCTCCTTGATCTCTTATTGGAAAAGCCCGGACATAACAAGTGAAATGATCAGTCACTACCAGTACGTTCCCTTGGCCACTCGTGTCAGGATCAATACTCAAGAAATCAATGCACAACAAATCTATGGGACCTTGATGGCCCATTGGGACTGCGCTGGAGGGCAGAGTCTTGCTCTGGATGCAGCAGAGACAGGCGCTGCGCTCTCAACTGCAGTCTGCATACAGGGCCAGTAGAAACGATCTCTGACTAACTTGAATGTTCTGCCAGGTCCCAAATATCTATATTCATAATGTAACACATTTTGCACTGTCCCTCTATGTTGATTGGTAAGGAACAGTTGCCATCATTTATGTCCTAATTATCTTACTAGACCAGCCTGGCCACAGGAGCAAGTAAACTCTAGTTGAACTCAGCTGTTTCATTTGAAAGGTTTGTTTACACCAGATGCAGTAAACCGCATTTTTAAACGCAGTACCAATGCATATGCAAGAATAATGAATGGCTGTGGCAAATTTAGGGTATGGATAAAATGAGCTAAAAGGGGCAGAAGCTTAAAAGAGATGTATGGGGTTTTTTGTTTTTAGAATTATACTTACTTAGGTGGATGCAGCATCGGTTCCTCGACACATCTAATACTGAGAACCGACCGATTGAACACCGCTCGGTTTTCACAGACCCCTGAGAAGAGAGCTGCTGGCTGTCAACAGCCCTCTGCTCTGCCCCCTCCTCACTCACTGGAGTGCTGAGCTGTGGAGGGGCGGGAGAGGCTGAGTCGGTTGCCGGTCTAGGCATGTGGGCGGATCCCAACTCCATTGCCGCGATCTTGCCCGAGCCTGGACCGACTCTGTGATGTCAGCTGACAGCGGGCTCAGCCTGCTGTCTGCTGAAAATGGGTCACAGGAGTGCAGAATGATCCACAGGAGAAGTACAGCCAAACGAGCTTTGGTTGTACTTCTCCTTTACTTTTTTTGTCCACAGCTGCAGCTTAAGTTTCCAGTACCACTCAACAGTGCACAACAGAGCAAGTTTTTTTTTAGCAGGACTTAGCAGAACTGCAGACTTGCCTACCTACACATATTGTCAGCAAAGAGCAAGGAAAAAAAAGCTTACATTTCACAGCTTCTCATACATGCACATCAGTGTAGCCATTTCCTGTTGGAATCTTAACCACATCAGCCCCAGAAGGATTTGCCCCCTTAATGACCAGGCCATTTTTTGCGATACGGCACTGCATCGCTTTAACTGACAATTGCGCAGTCCAGCGGCGCTAGAGCAAAACAAAATTGACGTCCTTTTTTACCCAAAAATAAAGCATCCTTTTGGTGGTGTTTGATCACCTCCGCGGTTTTTATTTTTAGCGCTATAAACAAAAAAAGACCGTCAATTTTGAAAAAAAAAAAATAATAATTTTACTTTCTGCTATGATACATATCCAAAAAAATATATAAAAAAAAATGTATTCATCAGTTTAGGCCAATATATATTCTTTTACATATTTCTGACAAAAAAAAAATGCAATAGACGTATATTGATTTGCGCAAAAGTTATTGCGTCTACAAACTATGGGATAGATTTAGGGACGTTTATTTTTTTATTGTTTTTACTGATAATGGTGGCGATCTAAAATAAAAAGAAAAACTGCGCTGCAGAGCAAAAAAGGTCAAAGGTAAAAGCTGCACACAAAATACACCAATATCTGTGTATACCATGAAAAATAAAAAATAAATAAAGTGCGCTAATTATATGAAAATACACACATAGATGTGAATACATGTGGGTGGTAGTAAAAACCACAATCTACTGAGAGCAAGTAAATGACTCCATGAGTGGTAAAAATATATAAGTGCAAAACATAAAAACTCAAATAAAAAGAAGAAACAAAAAATGTGTACATGTGAAGTACAATGATATTAATAGCGTGAAAATCTGAAAATCAAACAAACTCAGTCCATGGGTTCAAATATAAAAAGTTCATCAGTGAAAAAAAGATTCCATCCACTATACAGCTCAGCAGCAACTAATCCCCCTATGAGTGGATTGACAAAGGAGAGAGATGTGCAGGATGGTGCAAATCCACTGGCGGAGACTCCAATAAGTGAGAAAGTGATAAAGGTGGACTCTTACCCTCCGTGTTGGACCCCCTCCTTGGCAGGGTCTATCAGGCATGCAGATTTTTGCCCTCTGCAGGGACCATGTAATGAGAAGATCTCCCCAGCAGCTGTTAGGAATGTTGTCTCCGATCCGGGCTGGTCCAAGTGAAACGCCTGGAGAGGGGGGAAGGAAACCTCTCTTGCTCCCAGTGTGGCAAAGGAAAAAACAAAAGAGCAGAGCTCCAATAGTGTAAAAAGTTTCAGAATTTATTAAATAAAACTACAGACCGCAACGGAGAGTGCACGCTCCGTGAGGTGAAAATACAATTAAAAACAAGCCGGCATATAAAAATCGTAATAACCCGTGCATAACATGGGGCAATCGTGACGGCAGTTTTGCACTTATATATTTTTACCACTAATGGTGGCGATCTGCAATTTTTAGCAGGACTGAGACATTGCGGCGGACAAATCTGACCCCAAATTACACTTTTTTGGAACCAGTGACATTATTACACTGATCAGTGCTATACAAATGCACCAATCAATGTAAAAATGACACTGGCAGAGAAGGGGTTAACACTAGGGGGCGATCAAGGGGTTAAGTGTGTTCCCTGGGTGTGTTCTAACTGTAGGGGGGATGGGCTCAGTGGGACATGACAGAGATAACTGTTCCCGGTCACGGGAGCAAAAGATCTCTGACATGTCATTAGGCAGAACGGGGAATCGCCTTGTTTACAGGCAGTTCCCCGTTCTGCCTCTGTACACATCGATCGCGGGTCGCCGGCACGCCCACCCGCTATCCTCCTTGCACAGACCAACGTACAGGTACGTCAGTTCGTGCAGGAGAGCTGACCTGCCGCAGTAAATGTACGTCAGCAGGTTGGCAAGTGGTTAAAATAATTACATGGCAAGATTATTTTTCTTTAGCAGAGATCCCCAAAATCCCACCCTGGGAAATGCACTTTGGTACTGCATTTGCCGCTGGAAAAAGAAATTGATGCACACCACAGCTGTTCCTGAGTCCTTTTATTGAAATATCCCAATGTGACACACACATGACAATGTCAGGCTGTTTGACGCGTTTCATATGATTAAGCACAGTTTTTTGTGTGAAACGCATCAACCATCTGTAGCCTGTCAGTGTCCTGTGCGTGTCACGTTGGGATATTTCAATAAAAGGACTCAGGACCAGCCATGGTGTGCAGCCATTTATTTTTCAAGTATACGCATCACGGAGACAAGCAGGGGCAGGCACCCATGTGTGGAGTCTAAAAGGTTCAATTACCTCACCTGGAGTGGAATGTCTCTTGCCCTCCATGGCACTGCATTTGACTTTAAATGAATGATAAAGGCACCATTAGCCACTCCAACAGGCCGTAGTAAGGCCAGACTCAGGGAGGAATTTGTGTGTGGCCAGCCACCTCATGCACCATTCTCTTTTCCAGTTCTACCCATCCACCCACAGTCGGCCTCCTAACAAAATGGTCTCTGGCTCATCCCCCTCTATTCCCCCTCCTCTATCTGTAAGGCATAGCTGCCACATAGCACCACTTACATCTCTGCATGCATAAATCAGCCATTCTGATAATGACCCGGCAGCCGCTTCCAAACTCTGGCATTGCCTGGGTCTTTTATGTGCAAGTCCCTACTTATGACCACAACTATGCATTTATGTAACCCAAGCTGGTACGATAGTAGCAAGTAATTGCTAATTCATTGCTGTTCAGAAATTGTGAGTGTCAAGGTGCATAAAGGTGTGTAAAGCTAGAAAAGTTAGGGAACATTTCCTGGTGCATAAAGGTGTGTGAGAGTCTCTAAAACTAGAAAAGTTAGAGTTTGTAAACATTTAGCCAACAAAAGATTGACAGCACAGTAGAATCTCTATCCTAAAGGCATATCATCAGCCTTTTACCAGATTTCTCTGGGTAGAGGTTGTTTAAGTTTTCTGAGGTGAACAGTAATTTTTGCAGATATACGAAGTGAAAACACATTCTAAAGCCTCGTACACACAGTACGATTGTTGGCAGGGGATTGTCCATTGACAGACTGTTGTCCTAAAATCGTACATCGTTGATGTTTAATTTTCGTATGGTCAGTACACGAATCCGTCACACAAAAGTCGAAAGTACAAACACGCATGCTCTGAATCAATGCTCACCAAACACAAAATTAGCAGAAGGGGCCCAAATGATGGCACTCAAGAGCTGAAATTCCTCGTAGTACATCACTATGTTCGTGTTTGTGGCACGACAACTGTGTAACGTTAGTATACAAGACAAGATCCTGGCACACGCCCTTTTGACAAAAATCAGACGCTCGGTTGCCCAACAATCGTACCGTGTGTACGAGGCTTTACTACCAAGGGCATGTATTCAGTTGCAGCTAGGGAGTAAAGGTTGCAAGGCTGTAGAGATGGGCAACTTTTCATGATGTGGGTCAAGCCTTGCATCCCATCATTTTCATACATACAAGGCCAACTTCTGAGAAATGCAGGTTTGTGCACCTTCTTGGGATATTCAGGTGTAATAAGCCCTAATGACCTAAAGTTGAATGACTCCATCACCACATGGCCAGTTGTAAAATAAGCCAAGCCTGTAATAGAGGCTATATACTAAACTTTCTGGAGGCCAGTGTGTTGAAACAACGCAGCTTTGCTGCTCTTTGGCCATGCCAGGTATTCTACACATCCAGGCATTTTGTGGTGAAGTATGAGGCGGTGATAGGTAGTACAGTGTGCAATGGTAGGAGCAGGTCTTTACTCACCTGTGTCAATGGTGATATTTCAAATAACAAGCTGACAGAAAGGTGAGAATATAACCTCTCCTTTCACACGATCGGACCGTTCAGGTCCGCCTGTCAGTTTTGACGGCAGACCTGAAAGGGCGCTCCATGTTAGTCTATGGAGCGTCGGATGTCAGAGGAGACATGTCCGCTGACATCCGACCCCGTCCGATCCGCTAAAACCAGACGGATGGCTCTACGTCCAGGTCCATCGCTGGTGGATCAGATCGGGTGAGATCTGATGAAAACGGACATGCTGTATGTTTTCATCTGATCCCTCCATAGGCAGCACTGGCGCCTGAGAAGCCCCTCCCCGCTCAGTGAGCAAGAGGGACCTGTCATCCGCCGGCTCAGCAGAGATCAACGGAGTCCGCCTCGTGTGAAAGGGGGCTTATAGCATGGGCCTTATTTCTAAGTGCCTAGTAGTAAACCCTTTCACTGCCGGGGGGGGGGGGGCACTTTTTTTTTTTTTTTTTGCCCACATGCTAAAATGCACATTTTCTGCCTCAAAAATTACTGAGAACCGAAAAACCATATATTTTTTTCTGAAACGAGAGACACTAAAGAACAAAATGGTTAGCAGTTGCAATTGTTTTCAATAACACCATAATTGCACTATTTCTTATCAAAACAAAATTTTCTTAAAAAAATGCTGAAATTCATTTTAGTGCACACAAACATTGTAGTTTTTTGAGTGCATTTTTTTTTTTTTTTTCCAAAAATACAAAAGATGAAGTTGCTTTGCGTAAATAGATACCAAATATGTCGACCCTAAATTTGCATGTGCCATTGAAATGGCCAAATTCAATCATACCCAAAATTGTTTATAGGTAATGCTTTAAAAACCTTTACAGCTCTTCAATTTAGAGTTGACAATGAATGATGGCCCTGCAATTATTGCTATTACTCTGGTGTGTACAGTAATACCTAAAATGAGTAGCACAAATGTAATTTTTGTATGCATGCTTTTAAACATTTTTGGGGGGGTGTTTTTCTTATTTATTTTATGAAACTTTTTTTCTGTTTCTTTGCTTTCAGTTTAAACAGAATAGGAGAGAAGAGGGTGCGATCTGTGTGTAGTATAAATATGTTTATTGAGGTGAAAGACAATTGGCAACTCATATTATACAGTAAGGATGAGCTGCGGCGTGTTCGCACAGCCCACGTGCAGAGCCCGCCAGGAAGTCGGCACTGCGCTGCGCTAATCACAGGCAGTGAGACATTTCCCGATCTCTGCAGCCACACATCGGGTAAATGTCTCACTGCCTGTGATTAGCGCAGTGCAGTGCCCACTTTCTGGCGGGCTCTGCACGTGGGCTGTGCGAACACGCCGAAGCGCATCCTTATTACAGTTAAAAACACTGGCTCATCATTAAGGATGAGCTCCGGCATGTTCGCACACTCCACGTGCAGAGCCTGCCAGGAAGTCGGCACAGCGCTGCGATAATCACAGGCAGTGAGACATTTTTCCGATAAGCAGCTGCAGAGATCGGGAAATGTCTCACTGCCAGTGATTAGCGCAGCGCCGACTTCCTGGCGGGCTCTGCACGTGGAGTGTGCGAACACGCCGGAGCTCATCCTTACTCATCATTAATTGGGGCCTCTGGGGAAGATCTTCAGCACAGCAGGACACCTGGGTCCAGGCAAAGACACTGGGTGGGCTGGTGGAAAAACTTGTAGGGCCAAACTAAGTGCCATATATTACAGGCAAATTGTAGGTGCATATAAGTTAGCAACTCACATGGTGGGAAACAAATGGTGCTTTTTGTAGCACTGCTGCCGTCGGCTGGCTAATGCATGTAGAGCATTGAGACTCATCTGTAAAAATTGCAGCCTTGTCCAGAGGTTGGGCCAGGAACCAGCTGTGTAGGAGGAAGCAAGATGATGGTGGCAGACTCCGCAGAGCGGACCTGATGTGACGTCAGGGGAGCAGGGTTATGCGTTTTGAAGCTGCCCAAGTTCCTGAAAACAACCTTTTGGCTCAATATTTAGACAATATTTAAGTCTCCTATCACACAGGCAGCCGGAGGGCAGTAAAAACAGATGGTTGATTCGTGTTTAACCGCCTCTAACTATGAACACCTGCAAATCTCCTTTCACCGTCCTTTGAAAAGTGATCCACCGCGGTAAACACTAGTGTGAAAGGAACCTCAAGGAAACTAACGTTTTCTGGCTTACATTAACATGCAGTATTTTATGTGCTGTCTGGAGGTAGTCTTATGCCGCTTACAAACGACCGGAATTTCCGACAACCAAACCATGGATTTTTTTTCGACGGATGTTGGCTCAAACTTGTCTTGCATACACACGGTCACACAAATGTTGTTGGAAATTCCGAACGTCAAGATTGCGGTGACCTACAACATGTACGACGAGACGAGAAAAATTAAGTTCAATAGCCAGTGTGGCTCTTCTGCTTGATTCCGAGCATGCGTGGAATTTTGTGTACACACGCGGAATTGTGTACACACGCTCGGAATTTCCAACAACAAGTCTTGTTGTCGGAAAATTTGAGAACCTGCTCTCAAACAGTTGTCGGAAATTCTGACAGCAATTGTCTGATGGAGCATACGCACGGTCTGAATTTCCGACAACAAGGTCACATCAAACATTGGTTGTTGGAAATTCCGACTGTGTGTACGCGGCATAAAAGTTTAGCAGAACGTTTGTGTATTAATTATTGCAGGTACTGTATTTATTTAGCACTTAACATACTGTATATTCACATCAATCCCTGCCCTGAAGGAGCTTATAATCGAAGGTCCCTATCTCACATGCTTACATATACATACTAAGGCCAATTTTTGGATTACCTGCACTTGTGGAAAGTGAAAATTCTTTTTCTCCTTAAAAATTCTTGCTCCATATAAACCATTACTATGTTTTGCAGAATGCTGAACGTACACACTTACTACACGTAGACACACTACAATTCTGTCTGTTTATGTTTTATAACTGTTCCTCATAATATGCAAAGGTGTTCAGCTTCTTTTTTTAAGTTCCCCCTTCTCCACTTCTCCCACCTCAGCTGCTCCACCTAGTTTTTATTGTGGCAGATACCAAATTGTATGCATTATAATTAAAATTATTTGCATTTCCATTAGTCACACTACTTGTCAGATCTGAATGGATCACAAGATAAATGATAACAGTTAATGTTTTGTGATCTAACAAGTTCATTTTGCCACTTCAATAAAATAACAAATTATGCTTGACTGCTGGAAGTACAACAAATAAATATTAGCTCTAGGGTGCATATGCACATTTTATATACATTTTGGCAGCACAGCAAGTGAGCTGGTGCCAAAAAATACATTAGTCTAATTGGTACAATATGACCAGGTTTATACTAAAACACAAGGGGGTGGATTTATCTTTATTCTTTTAGCCCTGGTTCACATTGATGCGATTTGGCATGCAATTTGACATGTCAAATCGTATGCCAAATCGACGGCTATTGCCCGCAATGGAACCGTCCGAATCGGTGCGATGCCAACCGATTCCCAAAAGTAGTTTCTGTACTACTTTTGCCGATTTCAGGTGTGATTTCAAAAGACATCTGTGCAGGAAACCGCACAGATGTCTCTGAAATTGTCAGACTGATATGCGGGAATGAAATTGTGCAAGTTCAGCTGAACTCGCACAATTTCAATCCCGCAGCAGTGTGGACCTGGGCTGAATGTACTTTTTAGGGTAATTTTCTATTTAGTAGTCTTTGAAGTGTAACTAAACCCACAACAGTAAGATCAATCTGTATATGCAGTAAAGCATGTTTGTTAAATTCACTGTGGAACCTAAGGGGTTAATCCTCAGCATTGTGTAAAAAGGCTGTTTGATCCTGTCTTCTCTGATCCTCCCCTTCTTCCACAGTCCCCAATCCATCTGCTGATAGTACAGAGTATTGGATGCACTCTGTACATGCTCAGTTTGAGGTGTATTGCTAGAGAGTTTTTTTGTTTTTGGAGGGGGTGCATGTATGGTTGCCACCTCATCCCGTTAAAACCAAACACATATTAATTATACAGGTTCTGTTGCTGATTAAGGTGGTAATGAAGCTCACTCAGTGTCTTATCTGCATTAAGTTAGCCACAGACCCTGTGTAATTATTATTATTATTATTATTATACAGGATTTATATAGCGCCAACAGTTTGCGCAGCGCTTTACAACATGAGGGCAAACAGTACTTACAATACAAATCAATACAGGAGGTATCAGAGGGCCCTGCTCGTTAGAGCTTACAATCTAGAAGTTAATATGTGTTTGGTTTTAAAGGGGTAGGGTGACAACCCTAAGTGCATGTGATTGGCAAAGTCGATCAGCACTCTTCAGACACAGGGTCAGGGGTCATGCAGCCTCATAGGACAGTCATAGGAGAATGGAAACTCCTCCTACAAGCTTTAACCAGCTTGTAGTGCCACTGGGCACTGATAGAGGTCACATGACTACTATATGCTGCTGAGAAAAGGTATTTAGCAGTTTATACTTATTGATGTAGCAATATGTACTACAACCATACAGTGATCCTCTTATATTTCCATGCTTCGCATGTACCTCTAGTGATCAGTTTTATCAGGTGACATTATATTTGTGTGCCAAATAAAAGTGACTGTGGGATGAGTAGTTCCTCAGACTGATAATTGCTTGACATGATTATGCGCCTGGACTGCATATCTCAGGGATCTTTGCTACCATCAGGAAGATTGCTGAGAGTAGCTATAAAAGAAGCAAAAGCCAGTGCGGAGTTCTCTTCCTCCTGGGCCTGACGTGAGACAGACCTCTTCATGCATGGAGAGAGGAGTCATGGCCTACCACACAGTATAACACACTTCTACCCGTACCAGAGGGCCTAGCTCCGCTGCTTGTCATCTGATGTCCATCCAGCACCACTCCGGTCACCTGCCAGTCGGTGTACCAAGATTCACATCAGGAGATCGAGGCGGCAGATCCGCTGCACGAGTGTCGCTACAAGAGATACTGTCCAGAAGACATCATATCAGCCTGGTCGTTGGTGAGAGGGAAATCGCCCAAACTTTACCCATCCTTTACCCATAGCTAAGGTAAATTGACTCCAGAAAGGACACCGCCTGAACCGCCATCTTCACGTGCAAACCACCAGGACTGGAATGTAAACTTTGTAAGGTAAGACTACCTTGGTCCTAGGAGGAGGACAAAAAAAGAACACGGTCTCTGACTAGATGCAAAGATTTATGTGAGTAAGGTCCTGTGGGGTCCTATGAGGTATGAGAGGCGGGATTAACCCATACGTAGGCTGCCATGGAATCTGTCAGGAAAGGCTATTTTCTCTTCTTAACTAAAGGTCTTTTATTATGGGCAGTAGTAACATACTGAAACTGGAGAGTGCAAAATGTGGTGCAGCTCTGCTGATTTTAGAAGCTGATGGGCTACCATGAACAGCTGCACCAGATTTTGCACGCTCCAGTTTTAGTAAATCAGCCCCACTGTATTATGGCCATTAGATAGAGCTGAGAATAGGAAATACATACACTTTGTAACAAGAGATACAATGTAACAATTCTAGAGAATGCTAGAGGGAATAGCAAATAAATGCAACCATTTGTAAAATTATCACTCCATGTCAAACTATAAACCTGTACAGGGCTGGTTTATAATTCAACAGTGTATTGTCACACAGCACCAAGCGTGCAGCTCCCACCTTGCTGTACTATGCCAGGCCACATGTCCTTCAACATTGAGGATACATTACATGGAAGGGGGATAAGGGGGTGACCAGATATCCACCCAATCCCAGGGGAATGAGTACCGAAAACCCTTACCCAATCCCACAAAGAGTTAAAAAAAAATCCTTTGATTAAATAAAAACACAAACACATATTTAAAATAAAGTTTGTCCCAGAAGCAAATGTAGCTGCCTCTAAATGACAAATTCTCATGTGTGTTAGGTTAAATTTATTGCTGGGAATCCCGGGTAACCCCATTGACCAAATCAATGACATCAACTGGCAGGAAATTTAAACTTTCCCATCTGGGATTTTAGTGTTGCATGTACAGCCCTGACTTTAATGGTGTTCGAATTTGGGTTAAGTGTTTTTGCCGCATATTAGCCTGTTCGGCCAAACTGCACAGAAATCGAGCACAGACATGTTTGAGCAACTCCAGGTAATATTGCATCCACTGACACAAAAGTTGGGGGTTATTATTGCATCCACCGACAATGATGGGGCTTAATTTACTCCCACTTTCTCTTGTGTACCCACAGGCCTTATTTCCTCTAAAGCAGTGGTTCCCAACCTGGGGGTCGAATGACGATTTGCCAGGGGTCACTAAATCCTGGGCTGTTCCTGAAGCCTGCACCGTTCTCCCAGCTTTTTCGCAGCAGCCCATTCATTTCACGGCATGACTGGGGGGGCAGAGACTAGAGGTCAGCTGACTGGTGAGCAATGTGAAGTGGGAGGGGCTGGAGGAAACCCTATCTCCTGATTTCAGCATAGGTGTCACTGCTGCGAGACACCACAGAGTCGGAGACACAGTGAGTAACACTACCTGTGATTATAGTTGCCATTAAAAGTCCGCACCAAGTTGGCTCATCAGAACTCCCCCCAGCATTTCCACTAATCCCACCCCCCCACCAGCACTGCCACTCATCCCAACTCCCCACCAGCACTGCCACTCATCCAATTCCCCCCACACCCCCACCAAAGAGTAAGAGAAGGAATAAAAATAAAGAATACATGGAAGGGAGAGGAAAAGAGGGGGAGGAACAAAGAAAAAGGAGAGAAAGAATAAGAGAGAGAACAAGAAAGATGGCTAGAAAGAGGGATGGGGAAAAAAATAGGAAATTACGATAGAGATAAAAGGCAAAGAAAGGAGAACAAAGAGAGTGGTACATCCTAAAATGTACCATAAAGGGTTTTAATATTGTACGAGTGGAAGGGACTCGGGGACGCTAAATGTCCTTGGGTTAGGGGTGCAAATTACTTGTCTTGCCTTGGGTGCTGACAACCCTTGCTACGAAAATTATTTTTCTGTTAGGGGTCCTCACAACTTGGGAAATGTTATCAAGGGGTCACAGCACTGGAACGGTTGAGAACAACTGCTCTAAAGCATAGCAAAGCAGTGGGGCATAGGTGCTGAACCTTAAGTGATACTCACTTTTTTGACCATGCCAACTTTTTGGCCACATCCTCAGCATCGCATTTGTTTTCCCGATCCCTTGAAGATATTTCTCCTAATTATTTTCAAATGTTGGCAACTACAGTCAGGGCCATAAATATTGGGATATCGACACGATTCTAATCTTTTTGGCTCTATACACCACCACAATGGATTTGAAATGATGAAAGATGTGCTTTAACTGCAGACTTTCAGCTTTAATTTGAGGGTATTTACATCCAAGTCAGGTGAACGGTGTAGGAATTACATCAGTTTGTATATGTGCTTCCCACTTTTTAAGGGACCAAACGTAATGGGACAATTGGCTGCTCAGCTGTTCCGTGGCCAGGTGTGTGTTATTCCCGCATTATCCCATTTACAAGGATCATATAAAAGGTCCAGAGTTCATTTCAAGTGTACTATTTGCATTTGGAATCTGTTGCTGTCAACTCTCAATATTAGATCCAAAGAGCTGTCACTATCAGTGAAGCAAGCTATCATTAGGCTGAAAAAACAAAACAAACCCATCAGAGAGATAGCAAAAACATTAGGTGTGGCCAAATCAACTGTTTGGAACATCCTTAAAAAGAAAGAATGCACCGGTGAGCTCAGCAACACCAAAAGCCCGGAAGACCATGGAAAACAACTGTGGTGGATGACCGAAGAATTCTTTCCCTGATGAAGAAAATACCCTTCACAACAGTTTGCCAGATCAAGAACACTCTCCAGGAGGTAGGTGTATGTGTGTCAAAGTCAACAATCAAGAGAAGACTTCACCAGAGTGAATACAGAGGGTTCACCACAAGATGTAAACCAATGGTGATTCTCAAAAACAGGAAGCCCAGATTAGAGTTTGCCAAACAACATCTAAGAAAGCCTTCACAGTTCTGGAACAACATCCTATGGACAGATGAGACCAAGATCAACTTGTACCAGAGTAATGGGAAGAGAAGAGTATGGAGAAGGAAAGGAACTGCTCATGATCCAAAGCATAACACCTCATCAGTGAAGCAAGGTGGTGGTAGTGTCATGGCATGGGCATGTATGACTGCCAATGGAACTGGTTTTCTTGTATTTATTGATGATGTGACTGCTGACAAAAGCAGCAGGAGGAATTCTGAAGTGTTTCGGGCAATATTATCTGCTCCTATTCAGCAAAATGCTTCAGAACTCATTGGATGGCGCTTCACAGTGCAGATGGACAATGACCCGAAGCATACTGCGAAAGCAACCAAAGAGTTTTTTAAGTGAAAGAAGTGGAATTTTATGTAATGGCCAAGTCAATCACCTGACCTGAATCCGATTGAGCATTCACTTAACTTGCTGAAGACAAAACTGAAGGGAAAATGCCCCAAGAACAAGCAGGAACTGAAGACAGTTGCAGTAGAGGCCTGGCAGAGCATCATCAGGGATGAAACCCAGCGTCTGGTGATGTCTATGCATTCCAGACTTCAGGCTGTAATTGACTGCAAAGGATTTGCAACCAAGTATTAAAAAGTGAAAGTTTGATGGATGATTGTTAATCTGTCCCATTACTTTTGGTCCCTTAAAAAGTGGGAGCCACATATACAAACTGTTGTAATTCCTACATCGTTCACCTGATTTGGATGTAAATACCCTCAAACTAAAGCTGAAAGTCTGCAGTTAAAGCACATCTTGTTCGTTTCATTTCAAATCCATTGTGGTGGTGTATAGAGCCAAAAAGATCTAACCACTAACGGGGTTTATTTTTACACCACTGACACCATTGATAGAACCATTGCATTTACTGACCAGCAGTGTAGGGAACGTAGTTACATACTTCTGACCTCTTTACACTATATTGTATTTTACTTAGTTCTGACCACCAGAGTGTTTGCTGGCTGCTAAGTATTCCCTGACAGTTAACAAAGTTTTTCTCAAAGGTAGGCTTGGAAATAACCTTAGCCCTCTGTCTATATTCAGTGTACAGAAAAGTATATGTAATAAAATTGTTAATTCTTGACAGTCTTTTGTTATATATGAACAGTCTGTAACAGTCTTTAGTACATGCGAGCAGTCAATAAAGCATTTTGTAACATGTATTGTAACTGTACTCTCTGCCCTCATGTTGTAAAGCACTGTGCAAACTGTTGCCATTATGTAAGACCTGGTTCACACCTATGCATTTTTTAGTGCGTTTTCAGTTTTGCAGAAACACAATACAGTCCATTTAAAGCAGAGGTCCGCCCACCACTGCAAAAATTAAAAGCCAGCAGCTACACATACTGCAGCTGCTGGCTTTTAATAATCGGACACTTACCTGTTCTGGAGTCCAGCGATGTCGGCACCGCAGCTGATGTTTCCATCAGCTGTCGGGTGCTGCTGCCTCCATTGCGAGTAAGGAAAGCCGGCAGTGTAGCCTTACGGCTTCACGCCGGGAACCCTATTGCGCATGCGTGAGGCTCAGCTCCTCTCTTCTACTAGCCCAGTGGCTGGGAAAAAAAGGAGGAGGGAGGAGGAGGGAGCCTGCGCTGTGACACAAATATCCGTGGCTCCCGGAAGTGGGGACAGGATACCTGTGAAAGACAGGTATCCTGTCCCCCCTTCCCCCCTGAAAGGTGCCAAATGTGGCACCAGAGGGGGGGGGAGAGTACAATGAGCAGAAGTTCTACTTTTGGTTGGAACTTTGCTTTAACATGGTTTCCTATGGATGTAGTTCATATCTGTGCATTTTATGGAAAGGGCCAGGGATTTTTTTCTGGTTTTTGGTTCCATAGATTTCAATGGATCAAAAATGTATATTGAAGAATGCAATATGCAACTGGAATATGCAAACTGCAACCTGCATAGGTGTGAACCATGCCTAAATCCTGTATATTAATAATAATATTAATGCAAGCAGTCTCTGTTGGTCTTTGTAACCTAAAAACCGTAGTAATAGGCTGCAGGTAGTTCGCTCCCCTGTTACTTAACCACTTAATACCGCGCCATACCCGAATGACGGCTACAGCACGGCTCAATAACTCTGGGAGGGCGTACATTGACATCATCCCAGAATCCCGCTCCCGTGAGTTCCCTGGGGCACGCACCCGGGAATATCTGTGGCCCTGGCATCACGGATCACGGTAAATGGCCCCTGACAGCGCCCGTTTACCACTTGTAAACAAACAGTTGTCATGTTCGGTTCCTCTCTCCCCTCTCTGTACCGATCAGTACAGTGTGAGCGGAGAGGGGAGAGATCGGGTGCAGCAGCGCTGTGGGCTGGATCTATAGTGCACACAGCGCTGATCCATCCATACTCAGCATTACTCATCCATCCATCCATACTCAGCAATACTCATTTATCCATCCATGCTTAGCCATCCATCCCTAATCAGCAGTACTCATCCATGCTCAGCCATCCATCCATACTCAGCAATACTCATCCATCCATCCATGCTCAGCCGTCCCATCCCCCCCATCCATACTCAGCCATACTCCGCCATACCCAGCCATACTCAGCCGTACTCAGCCATACCCAGCCATACGCAGCCGTACCCAGCCATCCGATTCATACCCAGCCATACTCAGCCATACCCAGCCATACCCAACCGTACCCAGCCGTACCCAGTCATACTCAGCCATACTCATCCGTACTCAGCCGTACTCACCCATACCCAGCTGTATTCAGCCTTACCCAGCCGTACCCAGCCATGCTCAGCTGTACCCAGCCATCCCATCCATACCCAGCCATACTCAGCCATATTCAGCCATACTCAGCCATACCCAACCGTACTCAGCCATATCAGCTGTACTCAGCCATACCCAGCCATACCCAGCCATACTCAGCCGTACCCAGCTGTACTCAGCCATACTCATTCATGCCCTGTCATCCCATCCATACTCAGCCATCCCCATCCACGGCTCATCCCTCCCCATTCATGCTCATCCATGCCACATCAGTTCTCATCCATGCCACTACAGTGCCTCACAAAAGTGTAATAGGTAGTCCAATTAGATTTGAAACTTATGCCCCTAGAACACTTGATGGTGCTCCCTGCATGTTGGGCCTCTCTATGTGGCCAGGCTGTGTAAAAGTCTCCTACATGTGGTATCGCCGTACTCAGGAGGAGTAGGAGAATTTATTTTGGGGTGTAATTTTTGATATGTACATGCTATTTGTTAGAAATATTGTATAAATGGACAACTTTGTGTAAAAAAAATGTGTTTTCATTTTCTTTACACATTTTCCAAAAACTTGTAGAGAAAAATTACATGTGCAAAAGACTCATTATTCCTCATAGATTATATGTTGGGTTGTTTTCTTTCCAAAATGGGGTCATTTTTGGGTTATTTCCATTGTCCTAGTGCTCCAGGGCCTTCAAAAGTGTAAGAGGTAGTCAAGAAATTATATGAGTAATTTATGCTCCAAGAACGCCTGATGGCGCTCCCTGCATGTTGGGCCTCTGTATGTGGCCACCATGTGTAAAAGTCTCACACATGTGGTATCCCCATACTCAAGAGGAGTAGTAGAATGTGTTTTGGGGTGTAATGTGTGCTATGCATATGCTGTGTGTGAGAAATAACCTGCTAATATAACAATTTTGTGAAAAAAAGAAAAAAAATCTTGATTTTGCAAAGAATTGTGGAAAAAAATTACAACTACTTTCCAAAAAGGGGTAATTTGGGGGGTATTTGTACTTTCCTGGCTTGTTGGGGTCTCAAGAAATGAGATCATCAGTGCATCAGGTGTGATCAATTTTCAGAGATTGGCACCATAGCTTGTGGACTCTATAACTTTCACAAAGACCAAATAATATACACCAATTTGGGTTATTTTTACCAAAGATATGTAGCAGTATAAATTTTGGCCAAGATTTATGAAGAAAAATTACTGTTTTGCAAAATTTTATAACAGAAACAAAGAAAAATGCATTTTTTACAGAATTTTTGGTCTTTTTTCTTTTATAGCACAAAAAATTTAAAAAACAACGGTGATTAAATACCACCAAAAGAAAGCCTCATTTGTGTGAAAAAAGGGCAAAAATTTCACATAGGTACAGTGTTGCATGACTGAGTAATTGTCATTCAAAATGTGAGAGCACCAAAAGCTGAAAATTAGTCTGGTTAGGAAGGGGGTTTAAGTGCCCAGTGATCATGTGGTTAAAAATGAAATGAAACCAATATGATAAAAAAAAAACATTTTTCCTATACTGGCCCTATATTTCAATTTAGAGTAAAGCTGGGTACACACCAGTAGAATTTTGTTTTAAATGTATTGTTGTAAGAACGCTTGTTCTATTTTCTAATCATTAGTGGGGTTATATAGTTGTTAAAAAAAAATTCAAAGCAGCAGGATGGAAATTTTTCCTCAAACAAATTTCTAACTGTGAATGTGGTTTTCATTCAAGACAGTTCATTCACTACAAAATTGAACGTTAAAAGCAAACTGAATTTTAAACTAGTTTTGAATGACATTTGTCAAGCCGTTTAATGTACTGAGAATTATTGTATGAATTTTAATGAAAAACTTTTACAGTGTTTAGTCGGTCTTTCAGAATACACTAATTAGTGGCCACAGCTACTGATTGAGAAAAACTTTCACTTCGACTGAAGTCAATCAAGCAATCAACTTCTGCCAAGTGAGGATGGCAACACACTGATTGAAATTTGGCCCTGCTGGATCAGCCTAATTTCTGTTTCAATAGTTTTTATTCAATTTTAAGAAGAAGTTAATATGCAAAAGTTCTGCCCATGCAGGGGCTAGCACTGAAGTTGGAACAGGTATTAGCTCATAAGAAGGGAAAAAATAAAGTGACACAAGTAGAAAAGATGCAACAGCAGTAAATGATACCGTCAGGATTCAGGGGTCCCAGAGAGGCTCCACATAACTACCGGGGCACCCCCTAGGTCTCTCAAAACCCAAAAGGTGGTGTAATGTACAGCTAAAACTGAACTAGCAAGGGAAGAGTAGCAGAAAACAGAAGAAAGTTAGGCAGACAGGTGAAGCTAAAGAGAAGGTCGCTCACCTACTGAGTATGAAGCTAGAGAAGGGATATGGGGATCTAGGAAAGAAAGGAAAGGCCAGAAGGATGGGGACCAGGAGATGGAGAAAAGGGAAGGGCTCAAGAACATCTGGACCGTCCGTCACAGGTGGTCCAAGCTAGCTGGGGGAGGGTAGGAAAAGCATATGACAGCCATGGTTCCCAAATTTTGAAGAACTTGGCATGAGTGTCTCTGTGGATGCTTGACATCTGTTCATTAAGCATCAACGCGGTCATGCAATCTTACACCCCTGAAAGGGGACAGATGGCTTTTACCAGGCTTGGGCAATAGATCTTTTTGCCGACAGAAATAGGTAGGAGGCAAGTTTCCTCTGATAAGAAAACTGGAATTGAACAGTGTAATAAGGCAAACTTGGCCTCTTTTGGTACAGGCAGGTGAAACAACGTAAATAGGAGGCCAAATACCTGAGACCAGAAGCCAATTAGTATAGGACATTTCCACCATATATGTATAATATCCCCCCTGATGGCCACACCCCCCAGAAACAGCGGTCACTGTAGGATGGATTGGCATGGGCAATGCGAGCAGGGATTCAATACCAGCGTAGGAGCATCTTATATGTCGCCAACAAGGTTATTAAAATAGCATTTGGCCACAGAAGACCAGGCCCGGCTCTAGTCCGCCAAATCTATTTTGGTCGCCAAATCTCGTTCCCACTGAGCTACATACTGTAAGTGAGAGAGGTATGAGATGAACGATCATTCAGAGAAGCATAGAGAGCCGAGATGAGTCCTGGGGATCCCGGGGAGTGCAGGTAGATGTGCTCAAACGCGGTTTTCTGGAATGGGTGCATAGCAGTCCCGCACATCAAGGTGAGCCAATGCTGAAGTTGGAGGTAGCGAAAGAGCACCTCTTCTGGTACATCATGGGTCTCCCGAAGCGAAGCCCACGTGTGAAGTGATCTGGTGGTTAGGAAGTGTAGAACATGTGAGAACCCATTAGTGACCCACCTAAAAAATGCCCGTGGTTGATCTAAACCCCAGGCAAGAGAGGATGTTTACTGATTGAGAGCAAGGGCAGAAAGGGCGACATGAGGCAAACGGAGTACCACACAGAGTCCCAGACTTGTAAGCTATGGTGCATGAGTGGACTCAAAGTTGATGGGCGGAGGTTATGGGGTAGCCAGAGGAGGATTGGCATGGCTATGGGAGCACAGTTGGGTAATTCCAAAAGAATCCATAAAGGAGTATCAGAAGTAGCATGAAGCAGGGATAATTGGGCAATCTGGGTGGCTCAGGTAGTATTTGGCGATTTTGGGAACCCCCAGGCCCCCCTGTAGCCTGTGTGTCAAAAAGGTCGCTCTGGAGATCCTGGGGCATTAATTGGCCTAGATAAATTGGAAGATTCTGTTTTGGAGCAACCGGAGAAAATGCAATGGAACTCGCACTGGTAGAGTGCAAAAGTTATATAAAAGTTTGGGCAAGATAGTAATTTTCACGAAATTAATACGACCTATCCACGATAAGTGCGGAAATTGCCAAGACTGCATAAGGGAAGATATAGAGCGTAGCAATGGGTAATAATTAGAGGCAAATAAGAAGACGTATGAGGGGGTCAGCCGGATCCCGGGGTAGTCAATGTGGGAGGACGTCCATTGGAAAGGGAAGTGGGACTGTAGGTGAGTGACCAGGTCAGGGGCCAAGGTCACATTAAGGGCAACCGTTTTGTTGAGATTGATACATAAGCCCAAGAGAATCGGTAAAGGACCTGCTGCAGATTTGGGAGTGTGATGAGAGGATTGGTCAAAGTCAATAGGGTGTCACCTGCGAAGAGGTTAAGCTTATACTCATTGCCTGCATAAGGGATTCCGGAGATATTCGGGTCAGCCCGGAGGGCCATCACCAGAGGTTCCAGCACCAGGATGAAGAGAGCTGGAGACAGGGGGCATCCCTGCCTCATGCCCCTCTAAATGGAAAAGGGGGATGAGAAGAACTCTGCATATTTCACAGAAGCAGAAGGTGTCGAGTATAAGGCATGGATCCAGGCTAAAATGGCCTCTCAAAACCCCCAGCGAGACAGTACAAAGCACAAATATTCCCATGACAGGGAGTTGAAGGCTTTGTAGAGGGCCAAAGATAGTAGGAACCCAGGAATTTTCCACTGATCTAGGAGGTGTATGAGGTGGACCACTTTGGGGAACTTGTCATCTGCCTGTCGACCTGGGACAAAGCCCACCCGGTCTCTATGGACCAGGTGGTGCAGATATTTATTGATACGGAGGCTTAAAATCTTTTAAAATCTTCATATCCTCATTTAAGAGAGAGATAGAATGGAAGGCTTTTGGTTCTGGGGTGTCCTCTGATGTTTTAGGGTGTGCCCTGAGTGCGTCTGAAGAAAGCAGGGACCCCTGTTTCAAGGCCTTGAAGTAATTGGCTAGGTGAGTCGCTAGAGGACCAACAAATTTCTTGTAATAAAAGCCAGAGAAGCCATTTGGGCCAGGAAGCGAGGAAGGCCTCAAAGACCTGATAGCCTAAAGGACTTCAGCCTCTGTTATGCTAGCATTGAGAGTCACAGTGCAGGGAGATCCAAGTCACAAAAAAAGACTTCCGCTTGGTCTAATGGGAATGGATCAGGCTTAGCATAAAGTTTTGACAGAAAGTCTGCAAATGTCGACGTGATCCATTGAGGTTTGGAGGTATAACCTCCTACAGACAGTTGTAACGGGACTGGCCTATATGGCTTCCCCACCGAGTTCTGCTTCCTAACCAGCATCGGGCCCAGTTTGTGTGCGCAGGTATAATATTTGTGCTTGGTCCAGCGCAGGGCCTTTTTGGCATCTGAGGTGGAAATTAAGTCCATTTCTGTGGACAGGGCATTACGGGCCTTCCTGTGGGCTGAGGTAGGTTGTGCCTTCCAGCGTACCTCAGCGATGGCTAAAAGGGAATGGAGTTTTGACAAGCGATGTTCCCGCTCTCACTTTCGTGAAAAGGCCAGCTGCATAATCTGGCCACATACAGTGGCTTTATGGGCCTCCCACAAGGACACTGCAGAGAAGACCGAGCCGACATTGTCAGCAAAGTAAGTGTCGATTGAAGACTGAATGTGTTGGCATGTAGCCTGGGGAGGTTAGCAAACTAGGCTCGAGAGAGCAATCAGGAGGACCAAGGGGTCATGATCGGACCAAGGAGATGCAGGGATAGATATTTTCTTTACCAAGGGAAGATGGTAAAGATACATGAATATGTGATCAATTCTGCAGAAACCGTCATGAGGGTAAGAGTAAAAGGTAAAGTCATAAAGAAGAAGGCCTTTTTGATTATGTGAGATCACCTTGCATAAGTGAGAAAATAATCTGTGTTGAAACCTATTGGGAGCATAATAAGTGACAAGGGTGACTTCGTGATCCCAAATGGTGCCCTGCAGAAACAGGTATCTGCCAGTGGGGTCAGCGATTTCTAGAGTATAAATGAAGGGGAGGTTACACCGAAAGGCGATCAGGACTCCCCTATGCTTCTCAGCAGCCAAGGCTGTGTAAAATGTAGGGTAGTGTGGCGATGGGTATCTTGGTGTGGATGATAGGGCGAACCTGGTCTCCTGAAGACAAACCACATCATTTTGTTAAGATTTAAGGTGATGGAAAACCTTAGACTGCTTGACAGGTGAGTTAAAGCCATGAATGTTGTGGAAGTAGATCTTCAATGGGGCGGTGGCCATGGTGGAGAGAGGTGAAGATGCTCTGCAGCCGTAGCGTGTGTCAGCCAAAGTGTTGTACGCCAATTGGCGGATGGCCCGAGGAGTCCCGAGACCCAGGGGGAACAGGGAGGGGAAAGGAAAAGAGGGGAAAGAAAAAGAAAGAGAAGAGAAAGAAATAAGAGTCAAGAACAAATAAGAAGGCACCATCAGTGAAACACATCCCAGTAATGTAGGATACTAGGTAGGGGTGACTCTACCACCGGACACATAGCTATTATAGTAAAATTCAACAGAAGCTTCCAGGGCAGCTGGGGGAGAGGAAACCAGGAGACTGCTGGCGTCTGGGTCGAAACCTGGACCACTGTACCGCAGTAGCTAACACTTGTAGGAAGGAGGGGGGAAAGGGAAGGGGAGGGAGAAGAGGAAGGAATTAAGGGGTTCAGGGCTAGAGGTTTGAGCCCAAAATAGGAGAATTAAAAAAAAAAAACATTCTGCAACAACATTAATAAACATACAGATAATAAAAAATAAACTAGTTATGGATTGCAAGAGCCGTGTGGGGGAGGGGTAGGACAAATCTCAATCCAAGGTCCCCCCTCTATAGATAAGCATTGCAAAGTGGCCTCCCAAAAGATGGCTGCTGCACTTCTGTATTGATGAAAAATCAGTTTAACCCTGTCCACACTGCAGAAGGATTATAAAACAGCAACAAAGGAAGAAGTTCCGCAGCAGTTATCCGCTACAGTCCAGGCTATATACATCACAGGGCATCTTTCTTTCTCTGTTTCCTGTAAACCAGCCAGGTATTTCATCTTTGTAGCATGTGCATCAGATTGTTTCATTATTGGACTGCTCATCATCTCTAAAATGAAGTGGTATGCTCAAATTTGCAAATGTTTTTTTCTATTGTTATTTTTTTTATTATACAGGATCATACAGGATTAATATATAACTAACAGTTTGCACAGTGCTTTACAAAATAAAGGGAGACAGTACAGTTATGATACAATGCAAGACAAAATGGTTTATGTAACTTTTTTTATAAAGAATGTTCATGCAATAAATATGTTAAGATCAGCCAGCACAGCATATCAGTAACTGTTTTACTAATCCTTCAGTTACCTATGGAATGTGTATATAAATGTTCCTAACTATGTTTATATGTGTACACTGTGCTTTTTACTTTGTTGTTTGACTACTTACAGACCTTTTTTTTCCACTTTTTTCACTTTCACAGCTCATCTATTGTATATACATTTTACAATGTAGTTATATTTATACTCTTTATAACTCAACCACTCATAATAAAGGCTGTTACAACTGTGTGTAAAATCTTTATATGTGTTCATTCTACAGGCCCGGGTTAAAGTGGGTTCCACCAAATGTGAACAAAATGGAAAAGTGCTTGCACCAACTCCATTCAGTCTACTCTTAGGTAATAAGTAGGATCAAAAAGAGAGGAATCTGGATGGCAGTGCCGTGGGTACTCTGGAGAAGGAATCAGAAAGGGGCACAAAGATAGTTTATAGAGATCAAAGTTTCCAAAAAAGGATACAAAATACATAAGCAAAGCACCAGAATATAAATGTGGTTGCCCATCTGATGCCCTGATTTTTAGAATATTCTGAATGCCAACTGTCCTCCTCTGTTAAACCATTGCAGGTGAATATGCTAACATAGCATAGTGCCTACATTTGACCACTCAGAGATGCTTGACCTTTTTAACACAGTATACCTCTATTCTCAGAAAAACACTGGAAGGCTGGCCATACACATTTACAATCTAAATATACTGTATATGTTCAAGGACACAACATATTTCCTGTAAGTGGTGTGCAAAGAAACAAATGTATATATGCAGCCTAAACCAGTCTGAAATGAGTAGGAGGAATTCAAACAGTACAAATCTAACCAAAGCAAGCTAAAACTAGTCAGCATGATGTGAAAATGGAGCAATATGTTGAAGAACAGCTTTTGCTGGCCACCTCCTTCTCAGAAGGTTACTGAAGACACTTTTGATGGATGACTTTATTTCCAACAGCATAGCAGACGCATTTTAGAAACCTAGCAGAAACAATGTAGACCGCCAAATTCCATATTTACAGCTATATATAACAAATACAGTAAATAAAATAATTTGTCTAACTAAAACTGTCATAAGCTGTAGTTTTTCATTTTTGCTCTTAAAAGTAGTGGATATCTGCATAGCCAACAAAGGCCATGGCTTAGGGCAACAGAGCTGCCAGGTATGGAACACAGCCACCCACAGGTCATGTTACTGACTGCCATTAACACATTTTTCTGTCTAATAATAGGATCAGGCTGCCACCCTGACCTCAATGGGGCTGCCCCTGCACATTCTGTGCACTTTTGTTGGTGGGACTGTGAACTGCTCACTAACAGTTTGCCCTCTCTGTCCCTGTACACCTGAAAATGAATTTCTAGCAGAGTAATGCCCCGTACACACGGTCGGACATTGATCGGACATTCCGACAACAAAATCCATGGATTTTTTTCGACGGATGTTGGCTCAAACTTGTCTTGCATACATACGGTCACACAAAGTTGTCGGAAAATCCATCGTCCTGAACTCGGTGACTTAAAACACGTACGTCGGGACTATAAACGGGGCAGTAGGCAATAGCTTTCGTCTCTTAATTTATTCTGAGCATGCGTGGCACTTTGTGTGTCGGATTTGTGTACACACGATCGGAATTTCCGACAATGGATTTTGTTGTCAGAAAATTTTATAGCAAGCTCTCAAACTTTGTGTGTCGGAAATTCCTATGGAAAATGTGTGATGGAGCCTACACACGGTTGGAATTTCTGACAACAAGGTCCTATCACACATTTTCCATCGGAAAATCCTATCATGTGTACAGGGCATAAAAGGAACAGTTTGTTCTGATCATCCAACCTTTGGTTCTAGATGTTCTAATACAAAGTGGGAAAACTGTTTATTCACATTCTAGCCTTGTTGTGCCTTTTGTGGCTTTAGTGGCTTTTGTTAGTGTAATACTAAGGTAATCTCTCCACTGGTGTAAGATGGGCATTGCAGAAAACAGTTGTAGTAGGGGACTTAAAGTATAAATCATGCCCTGGTAATAGTCTGGAGTCAATACATCACTGAATCAATGTACAGAATATTGTTTGTTAAAGGTGTTTTCATTTACAAATGTTGCCATACATTATACCTGTTGGCTTTAAAAATGCAGTGAGTTGCCATTTACACTAGGTTGTCTAATTATGTATAGAGCATCCCAGGACCCCTTGAAGCGCAGGGAACTGTGATGTGCCAATAGAAATTACATACTATGTTCACCATCTCTGTTCTTTCAAATCGCTTCTAGGATCACCTGTAGAGGAACCCAGGTCCCCCCAAACTGAGCTGCCCTACAGGTGACCAGAGGTCATTGGTCACTGACTCTGGACTACCCCATCTTGTTTCCTTCCTAGATCATCACATGGGTGGCCTCACTAACCAGTAGAAAGGTACGAGAGCCAGGAGGTGGCAGATCAGAGCCAGCAACCAAAGGTGGTGGTTGCTTTCGGCACAGCAGAACATCCCAGGATGTGAGATTTCATCTCAGCAAGGTGATGATTATTCAGAGGCTCAGCTTATAGATAGGAAGTGCCAAAATGCAAATCTAAGTATAGATTATATTCAAATGATTAGTTACAAGCCAAATCCACACTCAGAACACAGCTGAAAAGCACTCATTATGCCACCAATGTATTCAAGTTCTTAAATCGGTAGTGGTAGGTATGATTGTGTCTTGCAAGGGAATTTGCTGAATGTTAGCAAACATAAAATAGAGGACTCTGATTTATGAGTAATGAGATTCAGTAATAAATCTGCCTTAAGGAATACTGAAAAGGTACATTTTTTTGTTTTTGTTTTAGATAAACTGGAGACAGATTAGAACACCTGTCAGCTGTTCTAAATTGTCAGGGAAATCTTCAAATGGGGACATTAGTTCTGGTGGTGACCCTGGTGACAACATGGGATTCCCACACTTTGGAGGGATTTCTCTCACTTCTTGTTTTGGCTATGGGACAGGGAGTGAAGGGATTCTCCTCAACGGGACACAGATGGCAAGAAAAAAAAAATAGTTCTTGTGAGGAGTTATGCTCACTAAGCACTAATCAACAGCTTATATTGTATGTAAACAAAATACTTTTTTTAGTCTTAGATAGAGTGGGGAAGGGTTTGACCCTCTGCCAGTTTTATTGTTGTCTGTGTCCTTGCTGAGGCCATTTACACTGTTTGTCCTGGTGACCACTGTCACCAAGATGGAAAGTAAGTAAAAATCATAAATAAAGAATTGTCATTAGGGAACTCCCTTCACTTTGGGAAGATTTCCTCTCACGTCCTGTTTGTCTTTAAAGCGGTTGTATATATATATATATATATATATGTCTTTTTTTTTTTTTTCTACACCTGCAAGGGAAAAGGCATAATGAGCTAGTATGCACCGCATACTAGCTCATTATGAGATACTTACTTTAGAACGAGGCGCCGGCATCTCACCTGGTCCACGCCAAGGGAGCTGACATCTCCCCTCGGAGTGTCTTCCGGGTATCGCGGCTCCGGCGCTGTGAGTGACCGGAGCCGCGATGTCGTCACTCCCGCGCTTGCGCGCGGGAGACTTCTGCCCGGCAAGCTCCGGAGTTTGCCGGGCTGTTAGCCAAGAATCCCCTGTGCGCATGCGCCGCTGCGGTCAGCGGCTCATTGCGAGGGAAATATCTCCTAAACCTTACAGGTTTAGGAGATATTTTTTTTTACCTACAGGTAAGCCTTATTATAGGCTTACCTGTAGGTAAAAGTTAAAAATAAAGGTATACAACCGCTTTAAGACAGTAAATGAAGGGAAATCTCTTCAGTGGGAAATAATCTGATAGGGGTTTTCCAAAACCAAAAACATAAATAAGTAAATCATTTTGGCCATACATATGCTTTAAGCTACTGCAGTTTGGCTGCTGAGCAGTGAGACCTGCTAGCCACTGCAGGGTGCAGGCAGCTACAATGAAGAGGCCCATACTAAAAAAAAAGTATTCATACCCCTTGAAATTTTCCACATTTTGTCATGTTACAACCAAAAACGTAAATATATTTTATTGGGATTATATGTAATAGACCAACACAAAGTGGCACATAATTGTGACATGGAAGGAAAAAGATAAATGGTTTTCCACATTTTTTACAAATAAATATCTGAAAAGTGTGGTGTGCATTTGTATTCAGCCCCCCTAAGTCAATACTTTTTAAAGCCACCTTTCACTGCAATTACAGCTGCAAGTCTTTGTGGGTTTGTCTCTACCAGCTTTGCACATCTAGAGAGTGAAAGTTTTGCCCATTCTTCTTTGCAAAATAGCTCAAGCTCTGTCAGATTGGATGGAGAGCGTCTGTGAACAGCAATTTTCAAGTCTTGCCACAGATTCTCAATTGGATTTAGGTCTGGACTTTGACTGGGCCATTCTAACACATGAATATGCTTTGATTTAAACCATTTCATTGTAGCTCTGGCTGTATGTTTAGGGTCGTTGTCCTGCTGGAAGGTGAATCTGTGCCCCAGTCTCAAGTCTTTTGCAGACTAACAGGTTTTCTTCTAACATTGCCCTGTATTTGGCTCCATCCATCTTCCCATCAAATCTGACCAGCTTCCCTATCCCTGCTGAAGAAAAGGATCCCCACAACATGATGCAGCCAACACCATATTTCATGCTGGGGATGGTGTTTTTAGGGTGACGTGCAGTATTAGATTTCCGCCACACATAGCGTTTTGCTTTTAGGCCAAAAGGTTTTTGTCTCATTTGACCAGAGCACCTTCTTCCACATGTTTGCTGTGTCCCCCACATGGATTCTCACACACTGCAAATGGGACTTCTTATGGCTTTCTTTCAACAATTGCTTTCTTCTTGCCATTCTTCCATAAAGGCCAGATTTGTGAAGTGCACAACTAATAGTTGTCCTGTCAACATTCTCCCACCTGAGCTGTGGATCTCTGCAGTTCCTCCAGAGTTACCATGGGCCTCTTGGCTGTATCTCTGATTAATGTTCTCCTTACCCGGCCTGACAGTTTAGGTGGACGGCCATGTCTTGGTAGGTTTGCAGTGCCATACTCTTTCCATTTTCAGATGATTAATTGAACAGTGCTCTGTGAGATGTTCAAAGCTTTGGATATTTTTATATAACCTAACCCTGCTTTAAACTTCTCCACAAAGTTATCCCTGACCTGTCTGGTGTGTTCCTTGGCCTTCATAAAGCTGTTTGTTCACTAAGGATCTCCAACAAACCTCTGAAGGCTTCACAGAACAGCTGTATTTACTGAGTTTAAATTACACACAGGTGGACTTTATTTACTAATTAGTTGACTTCTGTAGGGCAATTGGTTTCACTAGGTTTTAGTCAGGGGTCTCAGAGTAAAGGGGGCTGAATACAAATGCACACCATACTTTTCAGATATTTATTTGTAAAAAATGTTGAAAACAATTTATCATTTTCCTTTCACTTCACAATTATGTGCCACTTTCTGTTGGTCTATCACATAAAATTCCAATAAAATTAATTTATGTTTTTGGTTGTAACATGACAAAATGTGGAAAATTTCAAGGGGTATGAATACTTTTTCAAGACACTGTAAAGGGCATGAAGAAAGATCCAACTCTTCTATTAATTGTCCTGTCATTTACAGACTATGTATAATAGATTGATGTTAAAAAGTACAAATCTGGGGCTTTTAATAGTGGTTTACATCCAATTTTTGAAATTCACAAAAAAAGTGACACTAAATTTTGGATTTTCAGAGGACATAAAATACTTGCACATTATTTTACTTAGCCATACTCTATGGGGTTCATTTACTAAAGGCAAATCCACTTTGCACTACAAGTGCAATGCAAGTGCACTTGGAAGTGCAGTCGCTGTAGATCTGAGGGGGACATGCGAGGAAAAAAAAACAGCATTTTTGCTTGTACATGATTGGATGATAAAATCAGCAGAGCTTCCCCTCATTTCAGATCTTCCCCTCAGATCTAAAGCGACTGCACTTCCAAGTGCACTTGCAGTGCACTTGTTGTGCAAAGTGGATTTGCCTTTAATAAATCAACCCCTATGTGTTACTAATAATAAAGAACATTTTTTAATCGAATCTACATATAAAAAAATAAGAACCACACTATATTGGTAGTGATGAGATTAAATTCCATCCATAATGTAAATATATATCTTCCCCAATTTAAAAAAAGAAACATATATTTTCTAATATTCTAATGCTTATTCCCTAATCCCTGATATGATTTTCCAAAAACATGACATACCTATGCACTAGTCTAAAATGATGGGCAGACACACCCAATATGCTTAGTATCACTATTTTTTTTATTTGCATTGCATGATACAGGATATAGCCAGAACATTGTACTATGACATTGTAAGGCTTTATCATCTTCTAAATCAATGATTTTGCATGCTCTTTAAAAGGATTTATGTGGATATTGAGTAATACATTGGAGGAAGTATTATCATGATGAGTAAAAGTTTGGAATTTCCAATAAGCTTCTGTCTGTGTCGACAACACACTCCTGTTTGTTAATATTGCAAGAAAGAGCATTAGAGGTAGACATATTGCTGAAGCATATACATGTATAAAGATGAACTACGGTATTTTCTTTAAAAATAAATAAGTAAATGACTTGAAATCTGAATGGTTCTTACCCTGCTAACCTATAAAAAGATTTCTAGGCTGATGGGATTTGTGCTATTTCCAACTATGAGCTTTAACAGTTTATTTTTTATGGAAAAATATATACTGTATATTCCTGCTAGGTTCCTACATGTATTCCACCTTTTTGACTTACATACATACATACATACAGTGCTTTGAAAAAGCATTCACACCCCTTGACTTTTTTTACATTTTGTCATGTACAACCAAACGTAAATGTATTTTATTGGGATTTTATGTGATAGACCAACACAAAGTGGCACATAATTGTGAAGTGGAAGGTAAATAATAAATGGTTTTCAAAATTTTTTTACAAATCTATCATTCGAAAATGGAAAGAGTATGGCACAACTGCAAACCTACCAAGACATGGCCGTCCACCTAAACTAACAGGCCAGACAAGGAGAGCATTAATCAGAGAAGCAGCCAAGAGACCCATCCATGGTAACTCTGGAGGAGCTGCAGAGATCCACAGCTCAGGTGGGAGAATCTGTCCACAGGACAACTATTAGTCGCGCACTCCACATATCTGGCCTTTATGGAAGAGCGGCAAAAAGAAAGCCATTGTTGAAAGAAAGCCATAAGAAGTCCCATTTGAGGTTTGTAAGAAGCCATGTGGGGAACACAGCAAACAAGGAAGAATGTGCTCTCATCAGATGAGACCAAAATTGAACTTTTTTGGCCTAAAAGCAAAACGCTATGTGTGGCCGAAAACTAACACTGCACATCACCCTGAACACACCATCCCTACCGTGAAACATGGTGGTGGCAGCATCATGTTGTGGGGATGCTTTTCTTCAGTAGTGACAGGGAAGCTGGTCAGAGTTGATGGGAAGATGGAATGGAGCTAAATACTGGGAAATCTTAAAAGAAAACCTGTTAGAGTCTGCAAAAGACTTGAAACTGGGGCGGAGGTTCACCTTCCAGCAGGACAACGACCCAAAACATACAGCCAGAGCTACAATGGAATGGTTTAGATCAAAGCATATATATGTGTTAGAATGGCCCAGTCAAAGTCCAGACCTAAATTCAATTGAGAATCTGTGGCAAGACTTGAAAATTGCTGTTCAGAGATGCTCTCGATCCAATCTGACAGATTGAGCTATTTTGCAAGGAAGAATGGGCAAAAATTTCACACTCTAGATGTGCAAAGCTGGTAGAGACATACCCAAAAAGACTTGCAGCTGTAATTGCAGTGAAAGGTGGTTCTACAAAGTATTGACTCAGGGGGGCTGAATACAAATGCACACCACACTTTTTACATATTTATTTGTAAAAAAACATTGAAAACCATTTATCACCTTTCTTCCACTTCACAATTATGTGCACTTTGTGTTGGTCTACCACATAAAATCCCAATGAAATACATTTACCTTTTTGGTTGTAACATGACAAAATGTGGAAAATTGCAAGGGGTATGAATACTTTTTCAAGGCACTGTATATCCAAAAATAAATGATTTAGATGAAGAGTGTTTTACTAAGGGCATTTGAGCATATTATCCTGTTACATTCCAGAAATGGAAGTTGGATTTTTAGCTAACATAGAGTCAACGAACGTTAAACAGACCCAGTCAGCAACTTTAAAAGCGCAGAAAAACAGGATATTTAAAAGCTTACTTGCTGCATTTTTCCTTTCCATTAATTTTTTTTTACTTGCAATGTACCTTTGAACTTGTAGAAAATGTAACTACTTCAAGAAAAGAAAATTCTTTATGACAGCCCCTACCCTCTTTCATGTCATACATAGTTACATACATACATAGTTACATAGTAGGTGAGGTTGAAAAAAGACACAAGTCCATCAAGTCCAACCTATGTGTGTGATTATGTGTCAGTATTACATTACATATCCCTGTATATTGCGGTCATTCAGGTGATTATCTAATAGTTTCTTGAAGCTATCAATGCTCCCCGCTGAGACCACCGCCTGTGGAAGGGAATTCCACATCCTTGCCGCTTTTAGAGTAAAGAACCCTCTACGTAGTTTAAGGTTAAACCTCTTTTCTTCTAATTGTAATGAGTGGCCACGAGTCTTATTAAACTCTCTTCTGCGAAAAAGTTTTATCCCTATTGTGGGGTCACCAGTACAGTATTTGTAAATTGAAATCATATCCCCTCTCAAGCGTCTCTTCTCCAGAGAGAATAAGTTCAGTGCTCGCAACCTTTCCTCATAACTAAGATCCTCCAGACCCTTTATTAGCTTTGTTGCCCTTCTTTGTACTCGCTCCATTTCCAGTACGTCCCTCCTGAGGACTGGTGCCCAGAACTGGACAGCATACTCCAGGTGCGGCCGGACCAGAGCCTTGTAGAGTGGGAGAATTATCGTTTTATCTCTGCAGTTGATCCCCCTTTTAATGCATGCCAATATTCTGTTTGCTTTATTAGCAGCAGCTTGGCATTGCATGCCATTGCTGAGCCTATCATCCACTAGGACCCCCAAGTCCTTTTCCATCCTAGATTCCCCCAGAGGTTCTCCCCCCAGTGTATAGATTGCATTCATATTTTTGACACCCAAATGCATTATTTTACATTTTTCTACATTGAACCTCATTTGCCATGTAGTCGCCCACCCCAGTAATTTGTTCAGGTCTTTTTGCAAGATTTCCACATCCTGCGGAGAAGTTATTGCCCTGCTTAGCTTAGTATCGTCTGCAAATACAGAGATGGAACTGTTTATCCCATCCTCCAGGTCGTTTATGAACAAATTAAATAGGATTGGTCCCAGCACAGAACCCTGGGGGACCCCACTACCCACCCCTGACCATTCTGAGTACTCCCCATTTATCACCACCCTCTGAACACGCCCTTGTAGCCAGTTTTCAATCCATGTACTCACCCTATGGTCCATGCCAACGCACCTTATTTTGTACAGTAAACGTTTATGGGGAACTGTGTCAAATGCTTTTGCAAAATCCAGATACACCACGTCTACGGGCCTTCCTTTATCTAGATGGCAACTCACCTCCTCATAGAAGGTTAATAGATTGGTTTGGCAAGAACGATTCTTCATGAATCCATGCTGATTACTGCTAATGATATCATTCTTATTACTAAAATCTTGTATATAGTCCCTTATCATCCCCTCCAAGAGTTTACATACTATTGATGTTAGGCTAACTGGTCTGTAATTCCCAGGGATGTTTTTTGGGCCCTTTTTAAATATTGGTGCTACGTTGGCTTTTCTCCAATCAGCTGGTACCATTCCAGTCAATAGACTGTCTGTAAAAATTAGGAACAACGGTCTGGCAGTTACCTGACTGAGTTCCCTAAGTACCCTCGGATGCAAGCCATCTGGTCCCGGTGATTTATTAATGTTAAGTTTCTCAAGTCTAATTTTAATTCCGTCCTCTGTTAACCATGTAGGTGCTTCCTGTGTTGTGTCATGAGGATAAACACTGCAGTTTTGGTTACTGAAGCCCCCCGATTCACTCGTGAAGACTGAGGAGAAGAATAAATTCAATACCTCTGCCATCTCCCCATCCTTTGTAACCAGATGTCCTTCCTCATTCTTTATGGGGCCAATATGGTCTGTCCTCCCTTTTTTACTGTTTACATACTTAAAGAATTTCTTGGGATTTTTTTTGCTCTCCTCCGCTATGTGTCTTTCATGTTCTATCTTAGCCATCCTAATTGCACCCTTACATTTCTTATTGCATTCTTTATAAATTCTGAATGCTGTGGATGATCCCTCAACCTTGTATTTTTTGAAGGCCTTCTCCTTTGCTTTTATATGCATTTTTACATTGGAGTTAAGCCATCCAGGATGTTTGTTCGCTCTTTTAAATTTATTACCCAATGGGATACATTGGCTAATGCCCTTATTTAATATGCTCTTAAAGCAAACCCATCTCTCCTCTGTATTCTTTGTTCCTAATATTTTATCCCAATTTATGCCTTTTAGCCAGGTTTGTAGTTTAGGGAAGTTGGCTCTTTGATTTGATTTGTCATAGCCCTCTCCTTTTCTGGGATGTCTAAATGCTCTGTATGCTGGCCCAGCTCCTAAACCCTTCCCTTCACATCCCTACATGATGTTCTATGTAGCTGCTGGGGAGAAGCGAAGGGCAATACTTTAACGTGTCACTTGAGTGCCAACTCTGAGTCTGCTGGGGCTGCTGACATCACATCCAAGATGGTGGCACCCAATGGTAGTCCCAGGGCTATTAGATGTCTACAAAAGGTTTTATAGGTTTTTGTAGGTAAATAACATGCATAAAATACATTAATTACACATCTTATATTATCAGTATCTTATGGGAAGATTTTTGTTGAACTGAGTTGTCTGCCAATTGGGTCTCTTTAAATGATTGAAGCCCAACTCTGGGAAAGTCTAGGGAACAGGAAAAGTACTTTTAATATACTGATCCTCTGCTCCCCAGCACATGGCAATCCGCAGTCTGCTGGGCTGATGACCTTAGACCGCAAGATTGTAGGGGAGAAGAGGCTGCAGTGACTGATTTAGCAGCCTTGAGAAGCCTGATGGGGCAGAGGATCAGGTAAGAAAAACTGCTAGACCTGATCTCCCTGGACATAAATGCGCAGCTAAACCTTGCAGTTTGGACACAGCCCCATTGCAGGGGAGGACTTTTATTTTCCCCAAAGTTCAGCTTTAAATACAAAGGGGAAGATTTACTAAAACTGGTGAGTGCAAAATCTGGTGCTGTTGTGCATAGTGTCCAATCAGCTTCCAGGTTTTATTGTCAAAGCTTATTTGAACAAGCTGATTGGCTACCATGCACAGCTGCACCAAATTCTGAGTACTCCGGTTTCAGTAGATCTACCCCAAAGGGCCTATACATGACTAAACATTTTCAAATGCAAAAGACAAGAACAAGAGGAAACAGAATGTTCTCAATAGCATAGAATCATGCTAATGTATTGTCTTGCCAAATATTGCGAAAAAAGTTTTGCATGATTCATTTTGTGTGCTTTGACCTATATTTCATCATTCAGGTCAGTTAGATGAAGTCCTGAAACTGGAACTGTAGCCAAAACTTTTTTTTTTGTTGATAAGGAGAGGGATTAGAACACCAGTCAGCTTTTTTATTGCTGTCTGGCAAAAGGGAGGAGGTTCACCCTCTTTATTTGTCCTGATAGCCGTCAATAAGTGATGAGCAATCTAAAAATTTTAAACATGAATTCCAGTTAATTATATTGTATAGTTACATTTGCCCAGCTTGGACCAATGTAACTATAAATACACCATATCTGACAATGCCCCTGAGAGCTTGAAATCACTGAAGTAGATTGCTACTTCAGTAATCCTCCACTAGCCTTTGGATCCCATGCTGAGCGGCCAGCCTGATGCATTGTGAATACAAGGGGTCAGCCATTGAGCATGGGTGCCATTCAGAGAATGTTTTGCATTCCCTGAATAAAAGCAACACGCTCTATGATTGGACAAGGTAAAGAGCATGATATAACTGCCCTGTCTCTCTGATATGTGAACTGGGGATGAACACCTAATTCTCACATATGCCAGCACTTGGGGTAGAAAATATTCACAGTACTAAAACCTGGGACTGGACAATAAAAATATAACTTTACTTTCAAACAGCCCCTATCACATTACCTGGGTCATTTTGTGTAAATGGGGAGGAGGTATGTATCTATTAGCTCTCTGTGTTCTTGAATTGACTAAATATAACTTTAATACAAATATGACTCTGCTCCTAAAATTAACCTAAAGCCTCGTACACACAATCAGATTGTTGGCCAACAGAGCGTCAGACTTTTTTTTAAAAAGGCGTCTGCCTGGATCTTGTCTTGCATACTAATGGCACACAATTGTCGGCCAACAAACATGAACGTAGTGACGTACTACGTGGAATTTCATGTCTTGAGCGCCATCCTTTGGGCACCTTCTGCTAATGTCGTGTTTGATGAAAACAGACCGTTGTCCGCCGAAAATTTACTAGCCTGCCATCCAAAATTTGTTGGCCGAAAGTTGGACCACAATTGTCAGGAGCGTACTAACAGTCGGATTTTAGGCCAACAGTCTGTCATTACACAATCCCCTGCCAACAATCTGATCGTGTGTACGAGGCTTAAGACTTGCTATATTCAGATAGATGACTCATAGAAGGTGATATTTGGTGAGATATCTACCAATACTCTTGACAACTGAACCATTAGATTGGTTGCATTCTTCTCCCTGACCCTAGAAATGTGTACATCAGGTGCAGACACGGTGAGAGGATCTGAAAAAGGGAATGCTTGCTATCTGGTCACAGAGATCTCTAAACATTTTGCAGATTTTCTGTTTTTGCTTCCAATGTCAGAGGCACTGATTAGTGATACATTCATTTTCAGTACTAGAAGTGATGCCCCATGCTAAGGCCAGCCTCCTTTCCCATACTAATCTTCTCTATGACCCCAACCCAAACACTATCCCTCTCAAATGGTAATTTAACCACTTGTTTGCATGATCATTTTCTCTAATCTGGGATCCTCTGCAATGAAGATGGAGACTCCCTGTGCTGGAAGAAGCTAAAACCAAGGTCCTTGCAACTAAATCTCCTTTTTTACCACTATCTGTTAACTGTACATGGCTCAATGATTACCAACTGTTGTGCTTTAATCTGCTGCACTGACCTTACAGAGTGGTTTTATACATAAATGGCAAATCCCAGCACAGTTTTTAGTATTAGCATCTCGGTTGATCAGAGATGGCCATATCTCTTACTAGTAGTAGGATATCTGTGTATTTTCTGCACTGAACAGTCACAGCTCACTTTAATATGCCTTTAACCTTATATTGTATTGTATTTACCATAACGTCTCTTGTGAGCTTAGGCCTAGGGTAGAAGAGCTCAATATGGAGGCACCAGGCCTCAAAATGCCTAAATTGTGATTAATTTTCCCTTATTATGTTTACGTCTTCTGTGCACTTCTGGACATTTATGGCTAAATTCAGTAAGAAACCATTTATATATTTGCAGTGTAGGAGGTCTCCCGGTCGGCTCAGTGGACTAACATTTCAACTCTCAGGGCAGAAAAAGGCACCAGTCACTTTAGAATGTTTAAAAAGTTTAATTAGCACAATAAACTCAGGAGAGAGGGTTAAGGCACAGCATACCCATAAACAGACATAAATAGCTCTACAACTCATGCTATGGACCGAGATGGCAATCTGTTTTGTAGAATGTTAAGCACAACCAGGTAACACAAGTACCTTCTGGTATGACCAATTAGAATTTCCTGCAATGTCCACCAGCAGCAACTTGTAGCAGGGGGTTACAGTCCTGTTAGAGTGAACCATCTTTCTGGATATTTTAGGATTGATTTATGATACCGGTAGTGTTGTGAAAACTGAGGAGGTTTTGCAAGTGTTTAGGAGGCAATACTGTGACCCCCTAATACCTGTTTTTTTTTTACTTTTTTCCTGGAACACACCAGAACTGCAAGTCAAGCATTCGGCTCATGCTTGCAGTGCAACCCCATTCACTTACATTGGAGGGTTTGACAAGGCGTTGTCACCTGTTAACATCTGCATGCAGTGTCAAAGTTGCCACATCATGGCCATGGCAATGCTTACGCACCTGAGTAGCACCATGTCCACTTGTAGGTGGGCAGTTGGGGGACAGTAAAAACAAGGATCAACCCCTGTCTTTCTGGGAAGGGCTCTGCCCACTTTCTATTTAGGGGAAGAAGAAGCATGGCTAGGAGTCGTCCCTGAGAAAATAGAGAGAAAGTATTTGCAGTAAGCCATGTGCATGCAATCCCCATTCCAAACAAACAAGTAGGCCCGGGGTAGGAGTCTGAGAAAGGAGTCATATATGGAAAAAATAAAAAATAAAATGATCTGGGAACATCAGAATACAAATGACATTCCTACCCCCCCCCCCCCCCCCCCCATATGATGGGACCACACAGGACCCAGGAGATTCCCCCCCCCCAAATAAAGATGGTACCCCTGAATGATACCACCTGCAGCCTGTTCCTAACCAAGGTATGCACAGTGTGAAATGCTCCCAGAAGTCTAGCTCTGCACCTCTAGCTCTGCACCTTATAGCCACAATGGGCGAATGCAGTAGCCTGACCCGTATTAACTATTTTTGGGAGACAAATCACTAGGGGATGACCACCTTGAAAAGCTACTTCCTATATATCAAATGGAGGTTAGTCCCTGCTGTATAATGGAAGTCCTGATGAACTTGTCAGGATGACCGCTGCAACAGGCGTAAAGTTAACATGTGCTAGATATGAGTGGATGGCTTAGTCTAAGCATAGGGACATCGCCTATCATGCCTCTTGAAGTCACCACAGGATTCGTCAATGAGAGACTGTGAGTATTGATGGAATTGATCTCATTGTTTCATGTGAAGCATGTGTAATAGCATCCGATCAGGCCAGAGTATGTGTGGATCACAGCACACCGGGTATCCATAACTGCCGATATGATTGGTCATGCAACAATGTGAAAGTACTCAATCTCTTGCTTCCTCTAGTGACAGCTTGGTATTGTTAGTGTGATGTAAGTCCTCCAAAAATCCAGATCACCGTAGCTGTTCATGGATCATGAGTCGGAAAGGTTCAGTGGGGGCCACATATGGGATTTCCCAGATTAGTCAAGATAGCCTTCAGAATCGATGAGGGTGTTGAGAAGGAAATCAGAGCGGTATTTAATAGAGATGAACCAAACATATCTAGTCGAGAAACTGAGGTCAAGTAACGATTTGGAAAATATAGCAACCTAACAATGAGGCATCTAAGGAGGAAATGGAACCATGTTTCACTAGAAGCCTATATTGAGGCAAAATTAATCCCACGATGACTACGGAAACGAATTATCTCGGCAGAGCACCTCCTTATTGACCTATTCTTTATGTGTGGAAAGAAGAATCGATCAAACATGGACTGCACCTTATGGGACTAATTATAAATGAGGAAAAAATACAGCTACGTGAACTGGAGGAGCAGTTACAAGAGTCTATTAAAGAGGAAGTAAAACCTGATGGGTTTTACTTTCTCTTTTTTCCCCTGCAAAGTAAAAGTATAATGGGCTAGTATGCATCGCATACTAGCCCATTATGTGCCACTTACCTGCAAACAAAGCCCACGATGTCCCCGCTGGTGGCCGCATACATCTTCACCCCTCTTCCTTCTGGGGTCGTGGACTCCGGTGTTCTGCCGAGAAAGTTCCCCTCGGTGGATAAGGACCCCCTCTACTGCGCAGGCGCAGCGCTTGCACAGTAGGAACAACTAGGGAGCCGCCGAAAAGAGCCGAAGTTGAACACCTGAGTCAGCTGTACACGGCGCCTGCGTGCAAAGACTATTTTAATAAAAAAGAGTTTGTAACAGGCCGCTCGCCACGCTTCGGGCACGGCCTCGCTGCGCTCGGCATATTATTATTCTAACTCTATGTCCACTTGGATGGTGGGGCTTTAATGTGGACATAGGGTAGAATGTAGTGCGCAGGGGCCGTGTACAGCTGACTCAGGTGTTCAGCTTCGGCTCTTTTCGACGGCTCCCTTGTTGTTCCTACTGCGCAAGCACTGCGCCTGCGCAGTAGAGGGGGGGTCCTTATCCGCTGGGGGAACTTTCTCGGCAAGACACCGGCTCTGTAACGGGAGCCGACGGTCATGGCACGGGTCCTATAGAAATGGCACGATCGTGCCCTTTCTTAAGTGCGCATTCGTCAATGACGTCAGCGCAAGCATATATGATAAATATATCCATATTAGCAGTACCTACAGATAAGCCTTATTATAGGCTTACCTGTAGGTAAAAGTGGTCTGTAAGGGTTTACAACCACTTTAAGGGACTGGATGAATATAAAAAAATTAAGGAATTTGATAGATTTAACGACAGGTTGAAAAAGGAGGTAGATGAATTTCAGAAAGAACAGAAAATAGGCAAACAGAAAAAATATCAAAGAGATGTGGTAGACTTTAAGAATGGACAGGTGTTTGACCTTGAAGGAAAACGAGGACGGTGCAGATCTCGAAGCAGACATAGAAAATTCAATAAAGATGGTAATCCAGTAGGGAAATCAGTCAGTTTTTTAGAGAAAGGAGTGGACAGGGAAGACCCAGGCGGAAAGGGGAAATAGAAAAGTAGGAGAAAATGGGAAGGAATCCCAAATAGGGAAACCAACGAAATCCAAGATGGATAACTATACTTCTCAGAGAAATGGAGTAATAACTCAGAGCCAGAAGAGAAACTAGAACATAATGTGATTAACTTAACTGACATACATTAGGACAGGACCATCTATCCCTACTTAATAAGGGCCTGGGTTTCTCACCCTGTAACCAAGGTAACCTTTTTGATAGATAGATATATATATATATATATATATAAAATGTACCCGTCGCAGGAACAGACATATATCTTTATATATATATATATATATATATATATATATATAAAGATATATGTCTGTTCCTGCGACGGGTACATTTTAAATTGATGTATTATGGTAAGGTAGACAATAGAGATATGAACCAGGAAATAATGCAGCTAGATGATCTTGGTGATATCGAACTGGTTGATTACCTTGAAGTAAATACATGGATCGATTCGGGTCTACTTGATCCCCCACCCCCATCAGACCTAGCTAATAAGTCTAAAAAATTCCCAATGTTTGGAAATAATAGATACTTGCAAATGTTTATGGAAGCGATTACACATGATTTACTGTTAACTGCATGAGAACAGATGCAACCTATACAAGACGACCTGACCCTAGGGGAACGGAAGGCTCTGGACGAGCTAAAAGAACTGCCCAACTGTATAATAAAACCCAGTGACAAAGGGGGCAATATGGTCCTATGGCAAGAACAAGAATACCTAGATGAGGTATATAGGCAACCTAATGACCCATTATGTTATGGAAAATGTATCAGAAATCCATTCTCAGAGCTGGTAGAGGAAATGAATTACTGTCTTAGCAAAGCCTTTGAAATAGGCTTACTAAAGAAAAAGGAATATGAGTACCTAAAGGTGAATGAATGCAATATCCCACGTTCTATGTCACCCCGAAAGTTCATAAAAATATAGAGAAACTGCCAGGGGCCATGACACGAATCTTGTAGTGACTTCAAGAGGCATGATAGGCAATGTTCCTATACTTGGACAAAGCCATACACTCATAATTTGTTAACTTTCCACTTGTTGCAGCGGTCATCCTGACAGGTTCATCAGGACTTCCATTATACAGCAGGGACTAACCTCCATTTGATATATAGGAAGTACCTTTTCAACGTGGTCACCCCCTAGTGATTTGTCTCCCAGAAATAGTTATTACGGGTCAGGCTACTGCATTTGCCCATTGTGGCTACAAGGTGCAGAGCTTTCCGTTTAGACTTCTGAGAGCATTTCACACTAAGCATACCTTGTTTAGGAACAGGCTGCAGGTGGTATCATTCAGGGGTACCATCTTTCTTTAATTTCAGCTCCCAGGGCGAGGTCCCTTGTGGTCCCATCATGTGTAGGGGCAGGGTGGGGATATCATTGGTATCCTGATTTTGCAGTTTATTTTTGTCGTTGTGGGGAGGAACTATGGGGGGGGGGGGGGGTTGTGTGGTGGGGGAACATAGCTTTCCTGGATAGGAGTTTTCAGTGATGCTGTTTATCTTTTTGTCTCAATAAATCAGACATCAGGAGTTAACCCTTGGGTGTCTGGGAAAGGAGAACAGATATATTCAGGACAATCACAGCACAGCACAGCAGCACCCGTCCGTTGCCATCCAACACATGAGAATAGTTATGTAAGTTATAACCATATTTTTGGTGAATTCTCCCATACTTTTATGCCGCGTACACACGATCAGGATTTTGGTTGGAAAAAGATACGATGGCTTTTCCGACGGGATTCCGCTCAAGCTTGCCTTGCATACACACGGTCACCCAAAAGTTCGCTGAACTTTCGACCGTCAAGAACGCGGTGACGTACAACACTACGACGAGCCGAGAAAATGAAGTTCAATGCTTCTGAGCATGCGTCAAATTGTTTCCGAGCATGCGTAGGAATTTTGCACGTCGGAATTGCTACAGACGATCGCATTTTCGGATAAGAACTTTTTCCGACTGAAAAATTGAGAACATGCTTTCAATCTTTTGCTGGCTGGAATTCGGCCAGCAAAGGTCCGATGGAGCATACACATAGTCGCATTTTCCGACCAAAAGCTCTCATCAGTCTTTTGCTGGCTGAATTTTCGATCGTGTGTACGCGGCAATAGACATGTTTTTGGATTGTAATTTGTAAAGCCTAATTTACTGTTAAACTGTTCGCTAATGACAATCAGCGTAAGAAGTGAAGCTTAGCTGGGTAACAATCTTTCAGCAGCCAGGTCTGATACATTATGCAGTTGTTAATTATGCTAAACTGGTAGTATAGTCTTTTTGAGACAGCAAGACACAGCCAATATCTGGGGAGAGTGACATTTTACACCGGTTAAGGTATGGAGTGAGCGGTGGTTTAGTGGTGAAGGGTCCGTCAGTGGTGGTGGCCAGGAGGATTTTCCTGGATGCACAAGCACGCCATCTGGGCCCCCATTCCCATGGGCTTCAGATGGGACCCCCTAGGACTAAATCTGATGCCACTGATAAATCAAGGCCTCATGAGCGAAGTGTAAGTTGTGATTTTTACCAGGCCAAGTGCCAATGTAACATGGAACCTGAGTGTGTAAGGAGCCGGTGTGTGGAGTTGAAGCCTTGGCTTGCCACCCCTGAAAAAGTGAATCAAGGGCCCCTGTCTGACAGCTGGCTTAGCAACCCAGGTGCTAGGGGGCCCACTTACAATCCTATTCTGAGCTCTCCAGGAAACTATTGAGCAGCGCAGCCTTTTCTCAAGATACTCCACAATCATCTTTCTACTCCCCTCTTTCTTGGTGTACCCTCCAGCAAGGCAGCAGAAATTCCTTAGTCCCCTCTTTTAGCAAAAATCCTTCCTAGGCAACTGGCCTGGAAGACAAAAGACCCCCAACACTTCCTCCTCCAAAGACAAAGCATGGAAGGTCACCTTAAATATTATATTTCTCCCCAGCATGCAGAGAGGAATATGTATTCATAACTCTGTGATATTGTTTTTTTCTTGCTTTATCGGCTAGGTACGCTGTCTAACAAAAAGCAGAAGAAACAATAGTCTGTAGGCTCAATAGGCTCACGCTTGAGCATAGAGTATCCCAAGTGATTGAAAGGCGGTTACTTTTTTTTTTTTGCACATTTTTTGTATGCTTTAGTGGCAATTTGCTGTTAAATTAGCTTTTTTAGGGGCAGGATCACATTTTTTTGTCCTAAAGACTTATAGTATGGGTGTACCTGATGTAACACGTGTTTTCTCATGTACTTCCATTGAAGTCTGCAGAGCCAAAAACACCCAAGACAGCCCAAAAAAAAAACTGTACTTTTTCAAGCAACAGGCATCTACAGTAGCAACAGGCGCCTGAATGCTTCAAGCTACAAAATGCTCAGATGTTAATGGGGTCTAAGTAGAAACCAAACAGAAATAACTAGAGCTCATGCTGCCTTTAGCCAAGCTTCCCAATCAATTTGGACTAGGAACATTCCCGCTTAGCGCAAAGTCCCTACACATCATGACATGTACATTGCCATGTGTTACTACAATGCAATACTGTAAATGGAGCCCAAGAAAACTACAGATTTAAAGAGAAAGGGGGATCCTTGAAAGGAGTCAGAAAGCTCATTGTATTTCAGAAAACATAAAAGCAGTTCTCCTTTTGCTTGTGTTTGGTCTGTTACATATAGTTATATAGTTACATAGTAGGTGAGGTTGGAAAAATACACAAGTTCATCAAGTCCAACCTATGTGTGTGATGCTCCCCGCTGATACCACCGCCTGTGGAAGGGAATTCCACATCCTTGTCGCTCTTGCAGTAAAGAACCCTCTACGTAGTTTAACCTCCCTGGCGGTATGATTCTGTCTGGAATTTTGTGCTGAAAGCGGTACAATTATTTTGCATGGAAATTTGATGCTATGTATTATAGGCCTGCAATTCTTAGTAATTACTTACTTAAACCTGACCAAACAAGACTCTAGTAGACATCCCAGATGTGATAAAGTTTGAAACACAAAATCATGATTTTAAATTTTTAAATAATATAATTTTATTCAATAATGTAATACAAACTAAAGAAATTTGTCAGACAAAGAAAATTCAGTAAACATCCTGAGTGTGATAAATTTTAAAGCAAGGTACAGCACACAGTCCCACGTCACAATCTGGACAAAAGAACCTGCTTTCTTTTCGGATTTTTTTTCCCTTGTCATCTCTGTGTGAACAGCAAACCACACACATCCTGGTAGGTGCTGCCTTTTTTGCGGTTGGCGGTATATAGTCCATAAAGTGCCGACCTGTTAGGCGTTCTGGGTTGGCAACACCAACAGCACGTCGTCCAGGTCTGTTCGCATCAACTGATGGCATCTGGTGTTTGGCAAAAATCTGCTCAGCCACCTTCCAGATAAAATCTGAATGAACAAGAGGCCTGTCACTCCCTGCTCGGTACAAGATGTACGCGTTCCAAAGGCATTGTTCTAGAAGATGCCTGAAAATCTTTTTGTAATATTTTTTCTGCTGTTTCCGCATAGTCGGATAAAAGGTCATTGCCTGATCGGCTCGGTCGACACCTCCCATAGTGCAATTATAGTCTATGACGACTTGCGGCTTCAGCACATCTTTCCCACCTTTTGTGTGGACCGTGGCAGTGGAGGTATTGTGCACAGTGCTCATGAGACACACGTCCTTCTTGTCTCGCCAACGTATTGCCATCATCTTACCCTTCTGCCAGACAACCATTTCTCCGGGTTTTAGTTTTTTCTTTCCAAACATTGATGGCATGTCACGTCTGTTAGGCCTAACTGTACCATAGGCATCCGTCTTGTTTTGAATCAAAACCTCAAACAGTTCCGGCGACGTATAGAAATTGTCCATGGTCACACAATATCCCTGGTTCAGTAATGGCTCCAGCAGTGTAAGGACAGATGATGTGGCCATCCCATAATTGCTGTACCTGGGGTTGAACTTCGTGCCTTTACCGGTGTAAATGACCGAGTTCCATATGTATCCGGTGGATGACTCGCAGAGCATGTATGATTTGATGCCAAACCGCGCTCTTTTGGATGCAATATACTGGATCCAGCTTAGGCGTCCTTTGTAGGCCATCAAACTCTCATCCACGCTGACGTCCCTTTCTGGCACGTAGGCCCGCTGGAAATTGTTCCCAATAATTTGGCATACCTCCCAGATTTTTTTTAGCTTTGGCGCAGGATGCGTGGCCTCATCAAACTCTTCATTGTTAGTGAAGTGAAAATATTTCATGATGAGGGAAAAACGGTATTCGGACATCACAGTACCAAAAAACGGAGTGGCCAATAACTTGTTGGTGGTCCAGTACCATTTCTGGCGTGGTTTCCCCACCACCCCCTGAAGAATAATGAGTCCGAGAAACAGCCAGATGTCCTCTTTAGTCACCGGTTCCCACCTTCTGCTTCGGGAAAACCTGGCATGCAGCGTAGTGGATTGCTGCTGTTGGTAGCGATTTGTCTCTATGACAATTTTTTCAATTACCTCCTCTGTGAGAAATAATTGCAGGTATGCCAGAGGGTTGCCACGCTCAACTTCGACCTTCATCCCAGGTGATCCAGTGAAGGGAAATCTTGGGGGCGCTACCTGGTCCGTATCGCACTCAATAGGGCACCAAGTGCGCACATCGCTGATGTCAGGTGCAGGATCATCACCGCTGTCATCGCTGTCACTTGTCAGCTCAGTGTCAGATGACAAATCTCCCCACGACTCGCTATCGCTGAGTTCTGGGAGCAACTCCAAGTCGCTGTCGCTGTCGCTGTCATTCAACTGCTCCAAAGGCGATTTTGTAGCGAAATGACGCTTTTTGGATTCCATTTTCTCAATATTTTATTGGAGGCAAAGGGCACAGGGGCACTGTATCAGTGAGATCTGAGATGATACAATGTAATCCTCTCAGATTACACTGTATCACCTCTTTTTATATGTGTGTTTTGTGTTTAAACTTTTCAACTTTGAATTTCCCGCCTAGTTCCGCTCCCGTGCGCCGCTGCTGCTCGCAGGGAACGGAACTAGGAAGTGAGATGCTGTGATCGCGCTGGCGATCACAGCGGAGCACACCCGAGGACACTGGAGGGCATCGCTGGAACCCAGGAGAAGGTAAGGGCTCCGCTGGATGCTCTGCAATGTTACCCCGAGCGTGACTCGGGGTTACCGCTCCTGACAGTAAAAGTCAGACCCGAGTCACGCTCGGGATTACCGCCAAGGAGGTTAAGGTTAAACCTCTTTTCTTCTAATTTTAATGAGTGGCCACGTGTCTTGTTAAACTCCCTTCCGCAAAAAAGTTTTATCCCTATTGTGGGGTCACCAGTACGGTATTTGTAATTTGAAATCATATAAAATATCCCCTCTCAAGCGTCTCTTCTCCAGAGAGAATAGGTTCAGTGCTCACAACCTTTCCTCATAACTAATATCCTCCAGACCCTTTATTCGTTTTGTTGCCCTTCTTTGTACTCGCTCCATTTCCAGTACATCCTTCCTGAGGACTGGTGCCCAGAACTGGACAGTATACTCTAGGTGCGGCTGGACCAAAATCTTGTAGAGCGGGAGAATTATCCTTTTATCTCTGAAGTTGATACCTTTTTTAATGCATGCCAATATTTTGTTTGCTTTGTTAGCAGCAGCTTGGCATTGCATGCCATTGCTGAGCTTATCATCTACTAGGACCTGCAGGTCCTTTTCCATCCTAGATTCCCCCAGAGGTTCTCCCCCCAGTGTACAGATTGCATTCATAGTTTTGCCACCCAAATGCATTATTTTACATTTTCTACATTAAACCTCATTGCCATGTAGTTGCCCACTCTGTTATTTTGTTCAGATCTTTTTGCAAGGTTTCCACATCCTGCAGAGAAGTTATCTCCCTGCTTAGCTTAGTATCATCCGCAAATACAGAGATTGAACTGTTTACCCCATCCTCCAGGTTTTTTATGAACAAATTAAATAGGATTGGTCCCAGCACAGAATCCTGGGGGACCCCACTACATACCCCTGACCATTCCGAGTACTCCCCATTTATCACCACCCTCTGAACTCGCCCTTGTAGCCAGTTTTCTATCCATGTACTCACCCTATGGTCCATGCCAATGGACCCTATTTTGTACAGTAAACGTTTATGGGGAACTGTGTCAAATGCTTTTGCAAAATCCAGATACACCACGTCTACGGGCCTTCCTTTATCTAGATGGCAACTCACCTCCTCAAAGAAGGTTAATAGATTGGTTTGGCAAGAACGATTCTTCATGAATTCATGCTGACTACTGCTAATGATACCATTCTCATTACTAAAATCCTGTATATAGTCCCTTATCATCCCCTCCAAGAGCTTGCATACTATTGTTGTTAGGCTAACTGGTCTGTAATTCCCAGGGATGCATTTTGGGCCTATTTTTAAATATTGGTGCTATATTGGCTTTTCTCCAATCAGCTGGTACCATTTCAGTCAGTAGACTGTCAGTAAAAATTCGGAACAATGGTCTGGCAATTACTTGACTGAGTTCCCTAAGTACCCTCGGGTGCAAGCCATCTGGTCCCGGTGATTTATTAATGTTAAGTTTCCCAAGTCTAATTTTAATTCTGTCCTCTGTTAACCATGGAGGTGCTTCCTGTGATGTGTCAGGAAGATAAACAACTCTTTCATATAAAGCAGACCCCAAGCAGCTTTCAAGGGGACATATTCACTAAAAGAATGGCACAAGAATTGGAGAACTATCATTCAGCTGTTGCCTAGGGTAGCATGATGTTTAGGTGTTGCCCTTCCCTAATGCCCACCCTAAACCAAATACTGACTTATTTTGAAATGGAGTGTTTGGCCACATTAGTTTATAAGAAATAATTGCCTGAAAATTTGCATATATTTGGTTTGAACAACATCTCACTATCCTAGATTTGCAAACAGAACTTGCTTGACAGTCGTTAATTGAGGAAGTGCTAAGTAAACATTGCCCCACTAAGACAGCTTTAGTAACAATGCAAATTACAGGTGATTATTTCCACTAAGAAAACTTTAATGACAATGCAAATCACAGGTGATTATTTCATGAATCATCTATTTAAACCAAATATATTGGTTATACCTGTATGGGATACATATAATTTTGTCTGATACATGTTTGAAAATTGATTTCAAGGGGCTAAGTAGTTAGGACTTCCACCTAGCAGCATTAGGTTGTCACTTTGAATCATACCCCAGCAATACCTGCCTGGAGTTTGCTTGTGTGGTTCCCTGCCACACACCAAAGACATGCGTGTTGGCTGATTGTCTCCTGACTGCATTGACCCGATCCCTAGTACATGTAAGAATGTGATTTAGGCACCTTAAACTATAAGCTCCTTGAGGGCAGGGACTGATGTGAATGTACAATATAGGGAAAGTGCCGTATAAATTGATTGTGCTATATAAGTATCGGTAATAAATAAGAAGACAATAAAGAAGTGCTACAATCAGTTTGTAAAGTACGTAAAATCATTAATACACAATCCCCTGCCAATGTGGTGAACGGTTTGGCTGACTATGACTCAATATTGGTATGCACTGTATTTCTTTCTATAAACAGGACTGTGGACAGTGGCGTCTCCAGCTTTCAAATTTAGGGGGGGCACATGGGGGGACAGGGACAAAAGTAGGGGGGCAACTATAAAATGCATATATATATATATATATATATATATATATATATATATATATATATATATATATATGTATATCCTGGGGCCCTTTACTACGACCCCACAACGGGCCCTTTCACATGTTCTGCAGTGAGCTCCCTTCCTACTGTATTGGGGTCCCCCTGGGTGGCAGAAAACAAGAGATATATGTCACCAGCATATCAAGAAAATATAAGGATCCAAAGCAGTGGGAGAACTATCAGGGTTGCAATAGTTGTCTTGCCTCCGGGCCCTGGTGTTGTGCCACTGTGGGGTTCCCCAGCCTCCTCTTGCTGTCCTGCCCCTGCTATTGACAGCTCTGGTCTGGCATCTCTTGGAATTTACAGGCTGGTCCTCCTGTCCTAAGGACGGGAGAAATCAGTCTGTTTTTTCAGTAACTGAAAGTCCTGGTGGAGTCCTTCCTGCAACTCGCTCTTCTCCCTGCCAATGAGGATGCAGGTGAAGGAGCAGATCAGGCGGCCGTGGTTGTGTGAACGCTCGCATTATGCAGTGTCAGTGAGCAGGGGAGGAGGGAGGAATCACCCGCAGGAGCTGACTGGGGACTCTCTCCCTCTTAGACATTGATTTTTTGTAAAAAAAAAAAAAAAAAAAATTTTTTTTTTTTGGGGGGCACATGGTGGGGCACAGCATAATGTTGGGGGGGTCAGGGCCCCCTCTGCCCCCCCCCCTAGGGTCGCCATTGACTGTGGATAAGCTTGGATTCAGTCTGAACCAGGTTTGGACCAAACCCAGAAGTGAGCTGTCATTACTGGGCCAATGAGCTGCAGACAGGAGATTTGCCACCCTGCAGCTCCATTGATGTCACGGGGATACACGTGACATCAATGACCTAATATGGCCATAGTATGACAAAACCCAAGTGTGAATCATAGCTCATCACTAATTGGGAAATGTCTTACCTTCCTGCAGGTAATAATAAGCACATCAAATGGACAGAAATGCACATTGTTGCATGAGGAGATTTTCTAGCCTGTTATTAATCTGCCCTTGCATGAGCCACATCATACTTTGTACTGTGTGCGCATTGTTGTCACTCATCAGTAAGATTCACTGCAAGTCTTGGTTCTGAAACATCTTGCTTGTTCTCAGGAAGGCATCTTCACCTCTGGGGCAGCCCTAACTTATAAAACAGTTTTTAGAGAATATCTAAACTAAAAAAAAAATGTAATATATTGCATTTGACTGGACCTTCGATGCGGTGGCTACTTTTTTTTTTTTAGTTTTTTTTTTGTTTTTACCTGATGATCCTTCCAATAACATACTTCCAGTCTTACGGTGGCGATACTGTATTATATCAGGGGAGAAGCAGTGTTGTCACTATAGGACAGAATTGCAAACAGTTCTCGCCTCTTTTCTATAATATAGAGGGGAGGTGATGTAACAAATAAGGGTACATAAATAAGGGTACAGCTCAGGCAGAAGGCATAGGAAGTTATCAGCTAATTACATTTCTGGAAAGATCAATAGGTATCTTTTGCACTTATCACAAAACATTTTTAATTTTATTTTTAACAGACCAAAAGGGACCGAATAAGAGATGCTTATTGTTAGAATTTACATACTCTTAAAAAAAAAAAGACAAAAAGTGATATAAGGGTGATTTAGGTTTGTTTATGAGTGGGTCAGCAGCATTGCATCCTAGGTTGTTCTCCTGATTGAACTACAAAGCTGAAAAAATAGTTTGGAATTTTAGTTAAATGAACAGAATGTAAAAAAAGACCCAAGATATCTATCAGGATTAACAGCCATCACATCTAAGCCTAGCAGTTGCATCTCTGCAAGTGAGCAACTCACTATTATTTAGCAGATGCGCTGAGGTGCAATTCTTATTGGCATCCCCACGCATTGTAAATGATAGCACATTTTCCTGTGTGTAGAAACACAGAGTACCATGTGGTTTCTGTGCGGCTACGATTTTGGAAAGGGTTCAGGGACCTTTTCCCTATCATTTCCTGAAAATATAGCATCCCATTCAAATGAATGTGCTGCCATGCCTGTGCAAACACAACCGCAGAGAAACTGCATAGATGTGAATAAGGATGAGCGCCGGCGTGTTCGCACAGCCCACGTGCAGAGCCCGCCAAGAATTTGGCGCTGCGCTAATTACAGGCACTGTGACATTTCCCGATCTGTGCAGCCGCGCATCGGGACAATGTCTCACTGCCTGTGATTAGCGCAGCGCAGTGCTGACTTCCTGGCAGTCTCTGCACGTGGGCTGTGTGAACACGCCGGAGCTCATCCTTAGATGTGAACCTAGCCTAAGTGCTAACAATATTACATATTGGTCTTGGATTTACTATCAGAGACACACGCTGCATACAATTGCTTGTGAATGTTTTCCTGTGGGCTTCTGATTATCATTGATGCTTTCAAAACAGTGTGGTCCACAACAAAATGGGCAACACAGTGGCTAAGTGGTGAGCACTTCTACCTAGCAGCACTAGGGTTATCAGTTCAAATCCCAACCATGGCACTAAAAATACTGCAGCTGCTGACTTTTAAAATAAGGACACTTACCTGTGCAGGGCGCTCGCGATGTCGGCACCCAAAGCCGATCTCTCCCTCGGCTCTCGGGTGCTGCCGCCGCCATCTTCGGTGAGGGAATCAGTAAGTGAAGCCCTGCAGCTTCACCTCTTGGTTCCCTACTGCGCATGTTTAGAGTTACAAAGGAGGTCTAGTGCTAGAATTATTGCTCTCACTCGAATGATCGCGGCGTAAGTAACCTGTGTGTATTTAGCTCTGATACTAGCCAGTGCCTCAGCAGCCACTGACCTCACTGCACGTCCCTGACCCAAATCTTAAAAATACATTTGGACAGGGCTGTACGAATGCTGTAGCTGTGATGCTTTACTTCATAGCTGCGACTTTTTTTTTTGTAATTACTTTAGCTGCAGCATCTTTAACTCAGCCTGCAGAGTTTGACAGGCAGCACCGCCTGTCAAACTCGCCTATTGATTTCAATGGGGCCACTCTGCAACTGCAAGCCAAACTCGCTCGCAGTAGCAGCATAGTCCAACAATGTAAAAATACAATTCAGCAATGTAAAAAATTAACAAGGAGGCGGCAGTAGCACCTTATGAACGCCTGCTGCTATACCACTCATTGAAAAGCAATACACCACAGATCACTTTTTAGAGGGCAGTAAGCATTACCGCTAATGTGAAAGAAACTTGAAACACATCATCCATTTCACACTCCCCACCAACCAAGTCACTCCCCAGCCACTTCCCATGTTAGCCACCTCCCTTCAACTTATAAACTTATATCACAGGTGACCATTTCCCAACCTGCAGATGACAGACCCTACTCAACAAAGATATCACTCCAAGTTACTCCCCCCACCCGCTGATTGATATCCCTCCTTGACCACCTCACACCCCTCTGCTGACAGACATCTCTCCCCAGCCTGTCCCCACACACCTTCTCAACTGCTGACCTGTGGATGGGGGAATCACTCCCGCAGTGTTATTGTGTTCTGCCAGTGGGGAGCCTTCCCTACCTACACAATACAATGATCAGTGTTGCTAACTATAGCTGGCAGCACTGATTGTTTTGGGAAAAAAACCTTGTTGTACTCCAGTCGATTAATAGAATGACTTGTGTACAACCAGCTAGCCCATACATAGATCAACTATGGCTGGTCTCTGCTTAACTGGCTTACTTTCAATCCATGTATGGCCCGCTTAACCACTACGCAGTCCCTAAACATCCTTCCACAAACCTTTACATTTTTCTTCCCAGATTCCTTCACCTGTACATAGTGCCCGCTGTCATACCCTCCACACTCCTCTCCTGTACATACTGCTCACTGTCATACCCTCCAAACTTCTCTCCTATACCTAGTGCCTTCTGTCATACCCTCCAAACGTATCTCCTATACATAGTGCCTGCTGTTATACACTTCTTTCCAGAACATACTGCCTGCTGTCATACCCTCCACACTCCTCTCCTGTACATACTGCCCTCTGTCATACCCTCCACACTTTTCACCTATACATAGTGCACGCTGTCATACACTTCTTTCCTGTACATAGTGCCCACTGTCATACCCTCCACACTGTCATACACTTCTCTCCTGTACAATAGTGCCCGCTGTCATACCCACCACAATCCTCTCCTGTACATACTGCCCACTGTCACACACTTCTCTCCTGTACATAGTGCCCACTGACATACCCTCCACACCCCTCTCCTGTATATACTGCTCACTGTCATACATTTCTCTCCTGTAAATACTGCCCGCTGTCATATCCTCCACACCCCTCTCCTGTACATACTTCTCACTGTCATACACTTCGCTCCTGTACATAGTGCCCACTGTCATACCCTCCACATTCCTCTCCTGTACATATTGCCTGCTGTCATACCCTTCACACTCCTCTCCTGTACAAACTGCACACTGTCATATCCTTAACACTCTTCTCCTGTACATACTGCCCACTGTCTTACTCTCGACACTTGTCTCCTGTGCATACTGCTCAGTATCATACCTTCCACACTGCTCTGCTGTACATATGGCCCACTTTCATAAACTCCTCTCCTGTACATAGTGCCAGCTGTCATACCCTCCACACTCCTCTCCTGTGAATACTGCCCATTCTCATACCATCCACACTGCTCTCCTGTACATAAAGCCCACTGTCATACCCATCACACTCCTCTCCTGTTCATACCGCCCGCTGTCATACCATCCATAAGCCTCTCCTGTACATACTGCCCCCATCATACCCTCCACACTCCTCTCCTGTACATACTGCCCACTGGCATACCCTCCACACTCCTCTCCTGTACATACTGTCCACTGTCAACTCTCCACACTCCTCTGCTGTGCATACTGCCCACTGTCATACCCTGCACACTCATCTCCTGTACACAGTGCCCACTGCCATACCCTCCAAACTCCTCTCCTGTACATAGTGCCCACTGTTATACCCTCCACATTCCTCTCCCTCACCTGCACATACTTCCCACTTTTATACCATCCATACTCCTCCCCTATGCCTCTTACCCACAAAAACAGTTCTTTAAAATTATATATTGAATATCCTCAATGTTACAATGTTACAGTCTCTAAAATGGGCACACTTTTGTTAGTTCTTTAGTTAACTAAAGGAAATCTTCTCAGTCCTCAAATTTGTTCTGCCCATTATTAGTATTTATTTCATTTTGTGATTACTACTGTTATATATAGAGGAGCATAGGGGATGTCAGCTACTCTAAATATACCACTGGTAAAAAAAAAAGTGTCCCTGAAAATATTTTTGAAATGTTGGCAACTATACACTTGGGCACTGCCCAAGGGCCACCGGGTCAGTAGGGGGCCCCATGAGAGGCTCCTGGGATCGTGTGATATTAAAGCGGTGGTAAACTTTGCTAACATTACTACTTTTTAGAGGCCCTGAGGTAGGTTATGCCATAATCTACAAGTATGCACAGCATATTAGCATATTAGGGTACACTTACCTGTCAGTCTGAGCCCTCCAGCGCTGCGCTGTGATCAATCCGGCGGGTCCCAGGCGTTTCTATCTTCACCCGGTCTTCCTTCTGGGTTCTGTGCCTTCGGTCACTTGCCTTGGCCGGGCTGTGTTGATGTCACTCCCACGCATGCTCATGCGCATTCTCTCTCTCATCCTCCCTTCCTTACCCCTCACCCCTCTCCCATCCTCTTTCTCTCTCTCTCATCCTCCCTCTATTTAATTAAATTTTTTATAACAAAAAATTGTTTGCATTTTTATTTATTTTTTTATAAAAAGCCCCGCCAAAATCCTCAGTACCAGGCCCATGATGTTCTTAATCTGGCCCTGGCCCTAACCCTCTCTCCCCCAGTTCTGTTTAAGAGACAATAAATTCATTCATTTTCTTGCATTCCAAAAAGTGACTGGCGCCTATGTTTCCAACTAGCAATACACCCAACATGCCTTATAACCCACACTACAAGGAAGGATGTCAGCTCTCCCTGACTCTGGAGGTCACCATTAGGCCTCCGGAGGTCGGGGATGCCACTACAGTAAAAAAAAAAAAGAAAGAAGAAAAGTCATATAATGGGGGGATGAGCTTCTTTATGTGGCATCAAAGGTAATATGAAAAGTACAGGTCCTTTAAATTACAGGTTGGGCAATGCTATAAAGCTGGACTTGGTAGTAAGGAACCAGTTTGGTTTTCATGGACAGCCTTAATGACAGTGTACTTTGACATTATTATTATTCTAAATTATTTTATTCTTTTGCAATAAGCTTGTGCTTACAGACAGCAGCAGTCTAGTATTATTTGATTAATTTTACTTAAAAAAAGGTATTTTTGTCGTTTTAGCAGTGACACTCATGTTTTCAACAAGAAGTTTTAGGCCTTCTTTGACTGGCAGAAGTGGTAGGTGCAAAATACCTAAATGCAAAGTGGGAAGCCGCACAGAGTTTACTGTCTAAATACTAAATAGTACTTACTAAAAAAATGTAAGCAAAATTGCTTGGTATGGGATGGGTAAAAGTTAGTAAATGTAGTAAAAGTAGAAAGATAGTTTAATGACATGAATTGTGGGAGGGTGAACAAAGCACTCCCCACACCTCTCCCATACCCATATTCCCAATTTCCCAAAAATATTAGCTTCACGGGCCTCAGGTATGATTTAGTAGAAGTTAGCCAGTGGCAGGACAATTTGGCAGTAACAGGAATGCATACCTCCAAACTTTTTGAGATGGGAATGAAGGACACCTATCAACAAAAGTATGCAGGTATAGGACACACCCTTTGCCACGCCCCCATAAAGGAGAATTGTACAAAAAAACAAGATTGGTTAAAGCCACTATTCCTTTATATTGGCTTTTGGAATTTACAAATGCAGCAATTTAGAAATCAGATGAAAGGTTTAGGGCTGTAAGACTTTTTGATAGATAAAAAATTCATTTTATATACAACTACTGTATATAGATCAGACCAAAATGAGGGACAAATGAGGAGGAATGAGGGACAGAGGGACATTGCTCAAGATCAGGGACAGTCCCTCAAAATCAGGGACAGTTGGGAGCTATGGGAATGGGCCAAATGTGGGGACACAAGGCACAGGCAGTTTTTTTTTTTTTTTGTCATAATATAAAAAAATAGAGTGTCAGCTGAAAACATTGGCTAGCTGCAGTACAGTTTTATAGCAGGTATAACAAGACTATCATATAGACAAGGCACAGGCAGCGTTTTTATATATATATTAACTGTCCTCTGTTTGAAGTGAGACTTGCTCTACATCACAGACAGGCATCTTCTCTATGCTGTGCTCATCAGCTCCATCTCCTCCTCCATTTCGTTACTGTCAGTCCACTCTCAGAGAAAATAAAGGAAGACTTGTACATCACAATGCCTTTTCTCTGTTTATGGCAAATCCTGCAGCAAGCCAGAAATAGAATATTTAAATAATTCCACCAATTCCTCATGGCCAGTTTGTATGGGTATTATGGGGGGGATTAGCAGAGGAAAAGTAAGAGGGAGCAGCAGCAATGCTGGCTAAATGACTGTTCTGTGCCCAGGAAGAGGACGCTGACGAAAGCTTCCTGAATTAAAGTGATTGTGAATGATCACCTTGTAAAACAACACATTCATTTTACAATAAAAATGAAAGGCAAAACATTTGTATATACAGTGCATACAGAAAGTATTCACAGAGCTTCACTTTTTCCACATTTTGTTATGTTACAGCCTTATTCCAAAATGGATTAAATTCATTATTTTCCTTGAAATTCTACACACAATACCCCATAATGACAACGTGAAAAAAAGTTTGTTTGAAATCTTTGCAAATTTCTTAAAAATGAAAAACGAAAAAATCACATGTACATAAGTATTCACAGCCTTTGCCATGACACTCAGAATTTAGCTCAGGTGCATCCTGATTCCACTGATCATCCTTGAGATGTTTCCACAACTTGATTGGAGTCCACCTGTGGTAAATTCTGTTGATTGGACATGATTTGGAAAGGCACACACCTGTCTATATTAGGTCCTGTAGTTAACAGTGCATGTCAGAGCACAAACTAAACCATTTCATTGAATGAAGGATGAATGGAAAAATGTACCAAGACATTCTTGATAAAAATCTGCTGCCATCTACCAGGATGATGAAGATGAAACAAGGGTGGACATTTCAGAAAGACAATGATCCCAAACACAAAGCCAAGGAAACTTTCAATTGGTTTCAAAGAAGGAAAATAAACTTGCTAGAAGCTGTCAGTGTGTCCTAAATTCAACTGTCCAGGATGAATTTGAGTTCTGGAAAAATATAAAAGGCTAATACATTAAATCACATTTACAGAATATAGGCACATCTAATGCTGCGTACACACGACCGTTTTTTCCGTCGGAATAAACTCTGAAGGTTTTCCGACGGAGTTCCGCTGAAACTGTCTTGCCTACACACGATCACACCAAAGTCCAACCGTCTAGAAGGCAGTGACGTACAACACGTACGACGGGACTAGAAAAAAGAAGTTCAATAGCCAGTAGCCAATAGCTTACGTCTCGTACTTGCTTCAGAGCATGCTTCGTTTTTGGTCCGTCGGAACAGCATACAGACGAGCGGTTTTCTCGATAGGGATTGATTCCGTCGGGAAAAATTTAAAACATGTTCTATTTCTAGGTCCGTCAGCATTTTCGAAAAAAAGTCCGATGAGGCCCACACACGATCGGAATGTCCGATGAAAAGATTCCGTCAGCCTTTTCCTGCGGAAAGTCCGACCGTGTGTACGCAGCATAATGCCATTATTATATTACTGTAATTTTTTTTTTTACCAGTAAATACACTATATTACCAAAAGTATTGAGACACCTGCCTTTACATGCGCATGAACTTTAATGGCCTCCCAGTCTTAGTCCATAGGGTTCAATATTGAGTTGGCCCACCCTTTAAAGTTTTAACAGCTTCAACTCTTCTGGGAAGGCTGTCCACAAAGTTTATGAGTGTGTCTAATGCCGTGTACACACGACCGGACTTTTCGTCGGACTGAACTCCGAAGGACTTTTTGACAGAGTTCCCTCGAAACGGACTTGCCTACAGACAATCACACCAAAGTCCGATCGCTTTGAACGTGATGACGTACGACAGCACTAGAATAAGGAAGTTCATAGCCAGTAACCAATAGCTGCCCTTGCGTCCTTTTTTGTCCGTCGGACTAGCACACAGATGAACAGATTTTTCGATCGGACTCGAGTCCATCGGAAAGATTTGAAACATGTTCTATTTCAAAAGTCCGACAGATTTTTCGACAGAAAAGGTCCGATGAAGCCCACACACGATCAAATTGTGCGACAGATTCATTCCGTTGGACCAGTTCAGTCAAAAAGTCCGGTACACGGCAAGTTTGGGGTGGAGGAACTTGACTGGCCTGCACAGAGTCCTGACCTCAACATGCTAGAACACCTTTGGGATAAATCAGATTGGAGACTGCGAGCCGGGCCTTCTCGACCACATAATTGCCAGACGTCACAAATGAGCTTCTGGAAGAATGGTCAAACATTCCAAAAGACACACTCCAAAACCTTGTGGACACCCTTCCCAGGAGAGCTGAACCTGGTATTGCTGCAAAGGGTGGGGCAGCTCAATATTGAACACCACGGAAGAAGACTGAGATGCCAATAAAGTTCATGTGCGTGTGAAGGCATGCGTCCCAATACTTTGGGTAACATGGTGTATATTTACATGCAATCACTAAACTCTCCTATAACATGTCATTTCAAAAGTTGTTTTCAATATATTAGAATCTGAGCTTTCATTAAAATAATACCTGTGATCCTGCCATAAAGGTCCTTATTTAGATGCTTCCTGGTATAGGATGACAATGCACTGCCCTGTCTCTCAGTTGTGCTCCAGTGTTGTCACAGTAATGCCGTGTACACATGATCGGACATTCCGACAATAAAATCCTGGATTTATTTCCGATGGATGTTGGCTCAAACTTGTCTTGCATACACACGGTCGCACAAAAGTTGTCGGAAATTCCGAACGTCAAGAATGCGGTGACGTACAACGAGCTGAGAAAAATTAAGTTCAATACCCAGTGCGGCTCTTCTGCTTGATTCCGAGCATGCGTGGAATTTTGTGCGTTGGAATTGTGTACACACGATCGGAATTTTCAATAACGGATTTTGTTGTCAGAAAATTTGAGAACCAGCTCTCAAATTTTTGTTGTCGGAAATTCCGACAACAAATGTTCGATGGAGCCTACACATGGTCGGAATTTCCGACAATAAGCTCACATCGAACATTTGTTGTTCCAACCATGTGTACGCGGCATTAGTGCATGTAGACAGGAAGTGCCTGTAAAGAGGCTACAGGAGGTTAACACCCCTAAGATGCAACAAAGGATAAAAATGGAAGAAAAGAAGGTATTTAATTTAAAGTATGGTCTCTTCTTAATGGTACACACAGTGCTTTAGCAAACTAAATGTTACTTAGTTAGGATTTACATCTACTTTAAACCCAGGGAATACTTTAAAACTCCTGGAATACACAGTATACAAATATAAGTCATAGGATAGTAAAATACAGATGCTCATCAAACTGTCACATATGTGACTGTTGTTGAATAATGTCATAAAAATGTTTTTGCAGACTTTATTACTGTTTCGGTAGTATTTACCAAAGAAATGTATTTTGCAGATCTCAGATACAGTACATTAAATCTGAACTCTGGCCAATTTTTATTCCCATACAGTTGGGCTGTGCCCGCACTGTATGGGTTAACTGCTTGTTTTTGTCTAGGGCAGTGGTTCTCAACCTGGGGGTCGGGACCCCCTCGGGGGTCGATTGCTGAATTGCCAGGGGTCACCGAATCCTGGGCTTTTACTGAAGCGTGCACTGCTCTCCCAGCCTTTGTTGCGGCCTCCCAGCAGGGCTGTTCCTGGAGCTTTTGGCCACCCAGCTGGGCTGTATCTGGAGCCTGCTGCTGCCCAATCAGCCTCTTCGCAGCCACCCATTCAGTTCACGGCATGGCTGGGGGGGCAGAGACTAGAGGTCAGCTGACTGGTGAGAAATGTGAAGTGAGAGGGGCTGGGGGAGACCCTGTCTCCCGATTTCGGCATAGGTGTCACTGCTACGAGACACCACAAAGTCGGAGACACAGTGAAACCGGAGACACAGTGAGTAACACTACCTGTGATTATAGTTGCCATTAAAAGTCCCCACTACAGTTCTCAGATCAGCAGATGACCTCAATGAGAGCACCTAAGTTGGCTGGTCAGAACTCCCCACCAGCACTGCCACTGATCCCATTCCCCCACCAAGGAGTAAGAGAAGGAATAAAAACAGAGAATACATGGAAGGAAGAGGAAAAGAAGGGGAGGAACAAAAAAAAGGGAGAGAAAGAATAAGAGAAAGAACAAGAAAGATAGCTAGAGAGAGGGATGGTAAGAAGAAATAAGAAATTAGGATAGAGAGGGATAAAAGGGAAAGAAAAAGAGAAAGCGATGTACATCCTAAAATATACCATAAGGGGTTTTAATACTGTACGAGTGGAAGGGACTGGGGGAGCACTAAATGTCCATGGGTTAGGGGCGCAAATTACTTGTCTTACCTTGGGTGCTGACAACCCACACTACAAAAATAATTTTACTGTTAGGGGTCCCCACAACTTGGGAAATTTTATCAAGGGGTCATGGCGCTAGAAAGGTTGAGAACCACTGGTCTAGGGGATTGCAGAGCGGAGATATACTCACTTAATCCTCTGATCATTTCAGTGCAAGACCGGTCCCTGCCTCTCCCCCGTGGTCCAGCAATCTTGGATGGGGGGAATGTTCCTGACATCATTATGCCCATAAACCGACTTTGGACGTGAATACGTCAGGACCAGTCCACAGCTGGACGTGGGGGAGTGCCGTTTTCCCGAAGATCGAAGGTTTAGGTGAGTATAGGTTCTGTGTTCACCCCCCAGTCAGAACGAGCAGTTAACCCATGCAGTATGGGCTAATGATGTAAAATTTCCAGAAATGTTGAAGGCATGAAAAAAAAAAAATGTTTATTCTTTTTTTTTTAACCAGAAAAAATCATTAAAAAATCAGCTAAGGTATTGTGTATTTTTGTGAGGCTGCACTTTGCAACACTTCCTTACTTGAAGATGATGCCGGTGAAGAAACACTTTATGATGATCCAGAAGCAGCAGAAAGAGTGTTCTGGAATGAGAACTCTAGAGGGAAAAGATACTTGCACTTTCATTATGGTCATGTCATGTACCAGGGTGTCATTGACCCGGGATGTTCCTGGTTGCACAGCTGTAGCCTTACCTGTTGTGCCACAGCGGAGCTCTGGAGTTGTCACAATGTTTTCCCAGCCTGATGCATTGCCTTGAACTCACTAGCCCCACCTGCTGCCAGCTGCGGAAAATGTACAATCAAGCAACCCATAAATAGCAGCACTTCCTATTACTCAGTGCCTGTTTGTGTGGACTAGCTCCCTGGGTATATTGATAGTGCTGTGACTCTGATTACCGTGTATGAACATCTGCCTGAATTCTTGACCACTCTCTAGCCTGTTGATTTTGTACTTCGCCGCCAGCTAATGTTTGACCTCTGCCTGTCTGACCACTCTCTGGATTTTGATTGTGCATCGCTTTGCCTGATCCGTTGCAGACCTGCCCAAATCCTCAGCACACAAGCTCCACTTCGGACACTACCTTACATAGGTACCTTACAGGTCCTCATTATTTAATTCCATAAATTATTTTTTTATATATTTAAGGACACCTCTGGCATGCTAGGATGTGTTTTGTCTTCCTTGTAGCATTTGGAAATGAATATTTCTTCTCACAATATTTGCAAATTGCAGCTTTGCTCTCAACAGAAATTGCACTGTGAAAATGTTTTCAAACTCTAGATACATTATTATTATTATTATACAGGATTTATATAGCGCCGACAGTTTACGCAGCGCTTTACAACATTAGGGGCAGACAATACAAGTACAATACAATTCAATACAGGAGGAATCAGAGGGCCCTGCTCGTTAGTGCTTACAGACTAGGAGGGAATATAGGATGGAGGAAATGAAAAATCAATTTACTGACCAGACTGTAGGTAAACATAATGCTTTAGGGGTGGAGAAAATTAATAGGAATTATTTAAAGGTTAAAAAAAGATACACTAATCTGTCAGACAAGTTTACCCTCTTACCTGTCAAGGCCTGTGAGGACAGAAACTATCATTTACTTTATCCCAACAATCACCCAGCTGTGGGGGGGGGGGGGGGGGGGGGGGTAAAGATGGAGACCACAAGCAAACTAAACTGGAGCCTTCCCCTGCAGTGCCCCCTAGTGGCAAAAATGCATATTTCTCTTGTTTGAGAACTACATTGATAAATACAGTGTTACTTGAATTGTATTGCAGGATTTGCTTGTCTTCAGCAGAGCATAAGAGAACTTGCAATCTTTTAAAACTTTACATAAAATGTCTCCAATATTTCATTAAGGCCTTCATGTTAAAAAGTTTAAATACCACATCATAGGTATAATAATTATCATTGTAAAAGAATATACTCCACACTTTTTATTTTTTCACATTTTTCAGGAAAAACGAACAAACAAATGGCTTGGGAAAAAAAAAACATTTTTTTACCCAATTTTTCTTTTTTTCTTGTTTCCAGGCCTTCCTATCTCTAGTGAGGGCACACACCACTGGATGTGAAAAAAATTTGGACTAGAAATGGCCTTTAAATATATAATATAATGAAATGAACACAAATAAAGAGACACTGACAGCTTGCCCATGCTGCACAGCCTGTAGCTGCTATACAAGTCATGCATAATAGTAATAACAATAATAATAATAACTGTAGGTGAGAACAGCTGGGTGATTTTGATAGTGGATATGACATGTTTACTGAGACACAATAGTAACAAAGTATAGAATGACGTTTCTAAATCAGATAGGATATAGATTCCCATAGCTGATAGCTGTGCATATATATTTAAGGTGCATGTTATGTAACAATACATGACCTCCAGGGATTTGGCCTACAGCTAAGGAGGTTGCAATTAAAATAGATCTTTAGTCTCAATTTTCCATTTAATTTTTAGTTCACACAGCATTTCCTCCGATAGACTAACATGCATTTCTAGTTCTAGAAATAGACCTAATTGCATCAACTAATCCTAACAGATGTTGACCAGCCTAATAACATTATCTGAGTCTATCCAGGATGCCTGTCCTAGACCATGGTGACTTACACCATCTGTTGTTAAGATCACATAACTGAGTCAGAAGTCAAGGCTCTTTGACCATGTTATATAAAGCATGCAGTATGAGCATTCATTGATTATTTGTTTTGACAAAATTATCAAACTTCGGCAAAACTTTAAAACTGACATTTATATTTAGAAGAATGGCTTTTAATACAATGCATGATATATTAAAGAGGAACTTCATTTGGGTATTAAAATTAAAAATATTTAAAGTATGTAATTAAATAATTCAAATTAAAATGTATCTGTAGCTGCTGACTTTTAAGAAACAGATCCATAGTAGTCCAGTGCAGTAGTACCAGTGCTGTAATATATGGGATGGAGACTTTTGGTATTAGGGCAGTTATATCTTGGATGGAGACTTTTGGTATAAGTGCCAGGCCAATACAATATCTTCTAGCACCCAAGGTGTAGATGCCAAAGTGCTGACTACAATTTTTATTCTAAAAGACTTAAAACACCTGTACAAAAGCTAAAAATAAAACCCCTGAAAAATGGTCAAAGATTTCCAGTTTAAGTGTGAATGGGCCTTAGATAGTAAAAAAATGAAAATCCCACACTTTGAACTCTATAATTCCCTGTCATTTAACATTAAATAGAATAGTTACATAATATATCCAGTTTAATGAGCTTACAGAAACAAAGGTCAATGCCTTTATTAGGCTACCTCAAGAAATCGTTGGATCAAGCTATTACTACACTGTTCTAAATGTTCTATTTTTATGCATAGTGTTACAGCATAGTGGAATCTTACAGAATGACCTGTATGCTTTTCTATAGACAAGTAGGGATGAGCTTTCTGTTTGGGTCGAACATGAGTTCAACTTGAACATTGGTTGTTCTCCCGTTCGTCGAAAACATAACATTGTGGGCCGTTCACGCCAAATTCGAGTGGCGCGTAACGGCCCATAATGCACTGCGGGAGCGCAGTGCATTGCTGTATGATGACTGGCCAAAGCATGCACATGACTTGCATGCTTTGGCCAATCCCAGCGCCCTCAACTAAGAGAGCCATAATTGGCCAAAGGCAGGGTGCACGTTCCCAATCATGGCTCAGGGGGAATAAGTCCACGCCCCACACTATATAAGGCTGCCTGCACGTCGGCCCCGTGTAGTGTGTTGTTGGCATGGACGGAGAGAGAATCTCATTTAGATTGAGCAGGCAAGCAGTTTATTCAGCTGCAGTTTATTTATATATATATATATATATATATATATATATATATATATATATATATATATATATATATAATATAGCCACTGTATCCAGTTTAGCTATATCTGCTACTACTTTTCTGGTGGTGTACACAATACAGTACAGCCACAGTTGTTATTACACTTCTGTTGGTGCAGGGTACACAGTACTGTGCACCCCTAGTGCAGTTGCTACTACTTTTCTGGTGGTGTACACAGTACACAATACATACAGTGCACCCATAGTTGCTATTAGACTTCTGGTGGTGTACACAATACTGTTCACCCCCTAGTGCAGTTGCTACTACTTTTCTGGTGGTGTACACAATACAGTACACTCATAGTTGTTATTACACTTCTGTTAGTGTACACTGTACTGTACCGTGCACCCCTAGTGCAGTTGCTACTACTTTTCTAATGGTGTACACAGTACCATGCACCCCTAGTGCAGTTGCTACTACTTTTCTGGTGGTGTACACAGTACACAATACAAAGAGTACACCCATAGTTGTTATTACACTTTTGTTGGTATACACAGTACTGTGCACCCCTAGTGCAGTTGCTACTACTTTCCTGGTGGTATACACAATACATACAGTGCACCCATAGTTGTTATTACACTTCTGTTGGTATACACAGTACCATGCACCGTAGTGAAGTTGCTACTACTTTCCTGGTGGTGTACACAATACATACAGTGCACCCATAGTTGTTATTACACTTCTGTAATACACAGTACCGTGCACCCCTACTGCAGTTGCTACTACTTTTCTTGTGGTGTATACAGTACACAATACATACAGTGCACCCATAGTTGCTATTAAACTTCTGTTAGTGTACACTGTACTGTACCGTGCACCCCTAGTGCAGTTGCTACTACTTTTCTAATGGTGTACACAGTACCATGCACCCCAAGTGCAGTTGCTACTACTTTTCTGGTGGTGTACACAGTACACAATACATACAGTGCACCCATAGTTGTTATTACACTTTTGTTGGTGTACACAGTACTGTGCACCCCTGGTGCAGTTGCTACTACATATCTGGTGGTGTACACAGTACACAATACATACAGTGCACCCATAGTTGTTTTTAGACTTCTGGTGGTGTACACAATACTGTTCACCCCCTAGTGCGTTGCTACTACTTTTCTGGTGGTGTACACAATACAGTACACCCATAGTTGTTATTACACTTCTGTTAGTGTACACTGTACTGTACCGTGCACCCCTAGTGCAGTTGCTACTACTTTTCTAATGGTGTACACAGTACCATGCACCCCTAGTGCAGTTGCTACCACTTTTCTGGTGGTGTACACAGTACACAATACATACAGTGCACCCATAGTTGTTATTACACTTTTGTTGGTGTACACAGTACTGTGCACCCCTGGTGCAGTTGCTACTACATATCTGGTGGTGTACACAGTACACAATACATACAGTGCACCCATAGTTGTTTTTAGACTTCTGGTGGTGTACACAATACTGTTCACCCCCTAGTGCGTTGCTACTACTTTTCTGGTGGTGTACACAATACAGTACACCCATAGTTGTTATTACACTTCTGTTAGTGTACACTGTACTGTACCGTGCACCCCTAGTGCAGTTGCTACTACTTTTCTAATAGTGTACACAGTACCATGCACCCCTAGTGCAGTTTCTACCACTTTTCTGGTGGTGTACACAGTACACAATACAAAGAGTACACCCATAGTTGTTATTACACTTTTGTTGGTATACACAGTACTGTGCACCCCTAGTGCAGTTGCTACTGCTTTCCTGGTGGTATACACAATACATACAGTGCACCCATAGTTGTTATTACACTTCTGTTGGTGTACACAGTACTGTGCACCCCTAGTGCAGTTGCTACTACTTTCCTGGTGGTGTACACAATACATACAGTGCCCCCATAGTTGTTATTACACTTCTGTTGGTGTACACAGTACCGTGCACTCCTAGTGCAGTTGCTACTACTTTTCTGGTGGTGTACACAGTACACAATACATACAGTGCACCCATACTTGTTATTAAACTTCTGTTGGTGTACACAGTACCATGCACCGTAGTGAAGTTGCTACTACTTTCCTGGTGGTGTACACAATACATACAGTGCACCCATAGTTGTTATTACACTTCTGTAATACACAGTACCGTGCACCCCTACTGCAGTTGCTACTACTTTTCTTGTGGTGTACACAGTACACAATACATACAGTGCACCCATAGTTGCTATTAAACTTCTGTTAGTGTACACTGTACTGTACCGTGCACCCCTAGTGCAGTTGCTACTACTTTTCTTATGGTGTACACAGTACCATGCACCCCTAGTGCAGTTGCTACTACTTTTCTGGTGGTGTACACAGTACACAATACATACAGTACACCCATAGTTGTTATTACACTTCAGTTGGTGTACATAGTACCGTGCACCCCAAGTGCAGTTGCTACTACTTTTCTGGTGGTGTACACAGTACACAATACATACAGTACACCCATAGTTGTTATTACACTTCAGTTGGTGTACATAGTACCGTGCACCCCAAGTGCAGTTGCTACTACTTTTCTGGTGGTGTGCACAGTACACAATACATACAGTGCACCCATAGTTGTTATTAAACTTCTGTTGGTGTACACAGTACCGTGCACCCCTAGTGCAGTTGCTACTACTTTCCTGGTGGTGTACACAATAAATACAGTGCACCCATAGTTGTTATTACCCTTCTGTTGGTGTACACAGTACCGTGCACCCCTAGTGCAGTTGCTACTACTTTTCTGGTGGTGTACACAGTACACAATACATACAGTACACCCATAGTTGTTATTACACTTCAGTTGGTGTACATAGTATCGACTTTTCTGGTGGTGTACACAGTACACAATACATACAGTGCACCCATAGTTGTTATTACACTTTTGTTGGTGTACACAGTACTGTGCACCCCTGGTGCAGTTGCTACTACTTTTCTGGTGGTGTACACAGTACACAATGCATACAGTGCACCCATAGTTTTTATTAAACTTCTGTTGGTGTACACAGTACCGTGCACCCCTAGTGCAGCTGCTACTACTTTCCTGGTGGTGTACACAATACATACAGTGCACCCATAGTTATTATTACACTTCTGTTGGTGTACACAGTACCATGCACCCCTACTGCAGTTGCTACTACTTTTCTGGTGGTGTACACAGTACACAACACATACAGTGCACCCATAGTTATTATTACACTTCTGTTGGTGTACACAGTACCGTGCACCCCTAGTGCAGTTGCTACTACTTTTCTGGTGGTGTACACAGTACACAATACATACAGTACAAGCATAGTTGTTATTACACTTCTGTTGGTGTACACAGTACCGTGCACCCCTAGTGCAGTTGCTACTACTTTTCTGGTGGTGTACACAGTACACAATACATACAGTGCACCCATAGTTGTTATTACACTTCTGTTGGTGTACACAGTACTGTGCACCCCTGGTGCAGTTGCTACTACTTTTAATTGCATGACTATTGGTGCAAAACGCAGCTTTAAAAATCAGGTGAAGCTTGTCGCCCAAAATGGAACAGGAGATTCTTTTGGGCAACAAACACTTATAGGGGAGCCCATTGAAGTGAATGGTTTTCCCTATGCGTGACATGTGGAATTGTGTGAAAATTGCTCACACAGAATCACGAGCGGGAACACTAGGGGCCTTAGATAGGGATAAACCGCTGTTGTGCTGTATCTCCTTGGGAAGATTTCCCTTCATCAAGAAGAGGAAATTTCTGCAAAGGGGAAAATTATTTCCTAGAGCTCATTCACACCTGCAATTAGGGACGGACAGCAGATTCCTGTGACAAGAATCAGATGATTCCTACATCTGGGAAGTCAGATTTTTTTTTTTTTTATGTAAGTTGGAGTTCAGCCAAGGTAAGTGTAGAAAGGCTGAGTAGCAGCCTAATAGCCACAATGAAAACATGGAGGCTACCATTGCTGAGCTCTCTTTCCCAAGATGCCAACTCTCTGGCTATCATGCTGACCCTTTTTTTTTTTTTAATTATTAGGCAGTATACAGATAAGAATTTCTGACATGTCTTTTATTTCCCACATCTGCTATCTTTTACCAGGTCGATGACTTATCACACACACAAATACACACACACATACTCATTTACTGAATTGGACTCCAGTAAATGAAATACAAGATAGTTCATCTCGGCACATTACAAGAATCAGTCACAAATATATAAAGGGAAAACTGCATCTGCTATATTTTTGTTGTGTTCTGGAGTCTCTGGACAACAAACTAGAAGTACCTGCAATAAATGGATTTGTAAGGCTCAGTGCTCACAATAAAAAAATATACATAAGCTGAGATTATATAAGTTTTATTTGTAGCCAGGAGTTAGCTAATATTGCTTACATTATCAGGAGACACTTCGCAGCACTTGCCACAGTGAGAATGTTCCCTCCTAGTGCTCAGCCAGGACTCTGTAATCACATCCTGAAAGCAGAGTGAATACCTAAGAGTGAAGCAAAGCATCTTGGGACATGTAGTCTGAAGAGCCAGGTTTTGCATTCAAGTCAGACTGTATTGGACTACAAATACCAGCTGGCTGCATAAGAGAGAACAGAACTCTGGTAGACGGATTATAAAGCCTGTGAGGGTATGGGATCGCTCTCTTGGGACCTCGGCCTGGATCTGCAGTGACTCGAGCTGTAGGTTGTGCTGCAGTCAGGTTGCGGCCTGTGTTACAGAGACAGAGAGTGATTGCGAGTGGTTGCATTCTCTGCCAGCCACATCTGATCGTTTGGCGGCAGCCTGGAGGCCACCCTCATCATGTCCACGCCAGATCCAACTGGACAGTAGTGCTGTCTCTTGAGCCAGACTCTGCAGATGCCTGCTGTGGATCCCTCACGCCACAATCCAACACAGAAGGTCACCGGGATAGGTAAGCGGCCACTTGCCCATTCCTTTCACAACAAAGGACACTGCATGCAGACACCATTGCCTTATTCACTACAAGTCTGCAAAGGGGACCCTTGTTGTACTTTAATCCATACTAAGAGATTCCAGTGCACATCTTGTCTGCCAGGATACATTGTGCACATCTTATAGAGCTTGCTGAAGACTCAAGCTTTCCTCTTCAAAGGGGCTACAGAATATCCCCCAGCCCCCCTCACCCACAAGGGATATGAAAATAAGGTGCCTACCTAGGTCCATACAGTAACCAAGGACTCTATCTGTTATAGAATAGGGATAAGAACTCTAGTGTGTTTGATTAATGTGAATTTAGAGTTTACACATTACTGGGACTGTGGTGTCAGGGGATTAAAGGGAGAGGTTTAATGGAAGCCTAGTCACTCCTTTACCCTTAGTGGCCTGTAGCCATAGCCTCAGTTCAGAGTTATATTCTGCTGTCTATATGTTTTGAAGTGCTCTAATTGCCTATTTCCTCATAGGTTATGCCACCAAGCTTATTGACTGTGTCTTATCTATTGCAAGTTACAAACTCTTTGTTACTGAATTCGCTGCCAGTTTCACCTGGTTTACATTGCATGTGAGTTGACCTTTAAATTCTTTATTTATAACAGAAATTTCAGAACCCAGAGTGGAGTGTCAGAGGTGTTGGGGGACGTGCAAGGTCAAGGCAGCCAGTGGGGTACATAATCTGTGAGCGGCCCTCACGGCGGTAGCGCTACACATATTTTCTGACTTACCCACCTCAACAACTAGAATTTGTCTCTACAACTCAATGGCAAAGAGTGGCTGTACTGTTCTTGTTGGGAGTACAACTTCCTGCATTTTGCAAGGTTTCATTAGTCACTTGGACTGCAGATCAACTATGAACAATGTTTACTGTCCTTACTGCCAGTGGCTTATGACTGTGGGTCTTGTTCTTTGTACTTCTACAATCTTATCATATCCAAAAGTGACACAAATTAACTTGTCTTCATTCTCATGCCCCCTAAGCCATATATGGAACATCAGAGAGAAAGGGAGTACAAAGGTTAATTGTTTAGAAACAGGAGAGATACACAAACGTGAATAGCTCAAATAGCCTGCCCCCATGCAAGACTGCGAATAAAAACGCCCAAAAAATTATTTTCTTCAGTGTACACTGGACAAAACACAAAATTGTATGTACTTTGATAATATATTCCTGAGTAATATACCTCATAGGTACTATATCATTGCACAAAGTGACATTATCAAATTGTGTCCAGGACCATGTCAGAATCCTACATTTAATGAGGTGCTTCACATTACTTAGTAGGGAAAGGCTTCTAACAAATTCTACAGGGAATGTAACCAGAATCCTTAGGCCTTGGTTCTTTGCTGATGGTGTAAAGGCTGTTTGCTACAGAAACATTCATCACCATAGACTGCATAAAGGCTTTATTACATACATCCATGGCAGTTTTATAATAGCATATCTGAATATCACATGGTACATTAACACATAGTATTTATAATCAGAAATAACTTTTAGCATATTTTCCTTTTGGTTACCTGTATCACGATTGCTTTTGATGGGAGTGTGTGAAGAGGGTACCAAACATAGAGATATATAGTAACACTACATTTTATTGTGGAAATCTCTTTTATTAACAAAACAAAGAAAATAGTAACAAAAATATATGTTTTTATTATATATTCTTCGTTTTTATTATAGGTTTAGACAGGGCCACTGATAGGGGGTACAGGCAGTCCTCCTGTACAAGAGAAAGGGGGGTAACTGGCACCAAACATAGAATATTATGAATACTGACAGCCCTATGGATAATAACATGTAATCATGGACCAACATAAATAAATGAATTAAATCAAATAAGATACGATGTTAAATTCTCAGGTATATCAAGTCTCAAAGTCCAATCAATGGCTAATGGTGGCAGCCATCCTCAGAGATAAGCCAACTCTGTGAATACAAGCAAAAACAGACAAAGGAAGCGCCACCTGAGTGTAGTATTAAAATGCACAATTTTACTCATAGGATTGAAAAACTTTTTTAACTGTTTTTTAATTCTATGAGTAAAATTGTGCATTTTAATACTACACTCAGGTGGCGCTTCCTTTGTTTGTCCGTTTTTGCTCCTGTACAAGGCCTGGGCACCATTGGGTCAACAGGAAGACCTGGCAGGGGCTGCTTGTGGCCCTCCACTCTCCTTGAAGTTCAGGTTGTCCTCTGGGGCTCTTGAATATCTCCTCCCCAGTGCCCCGTGTAGAGTAACCTGGGGCCAGGGGCCAGCGGGTGCTAAGCAGTTTCTTCCCAGGCAGCCAGAGGTGGTGGGTGGGGCAAGGGTTGTGGCTGCCTCCTCCCCTTCATGCCCAAGTTGCCGCTTCATTCTGGCTGGCCCAGAAGCTGAAAATGGGGCAGGAAGTGGAGCAGAAATAGCAGCCTTGCAAGTCTTCAATCTTCAGCTGTGTGGTGACTGATTGCCCTGCCACTTCAAACTGTTCACCGATTGCCCTGTCACCACATACAACTCACTGACCACCCTACCACTACATACTTCTCAATGCGCTGCCAATACATACTGCTCGCTGACTGCCCTGCCACTGTATACTGACTGTCCTGACACTACATACTGACTGTCCTGACACTACACACTGCTCACTTACTGCTCTACCACTACATACTTCTCACAGACCCCCCTGGCACTACATACTGCTCACTGACCACCTTGCTACTACATACTGCTCACTCACTAGCCTACCACTACATACTGCTCACTGACCACCCTGCAACTACATACAGCTCACTCACTAGCCTACCACTACATACTGCTCACTGACCACCCTGCAACTACATACTGCTCACTCACTACCCTACCACAACATACTGCTCACTGACCACCCTGCAACTACATACTGCTCACTCACTACCCTACCACAACATACTGCTCACTGACCACCCTGCAACTAAATACTGCTCACTTACTACCCTACCACAACATACTGCTCACTGACCACCCTGCCACTACATACTGCTCACTCACTACCCTACCACAACATACTGCTCACTGACCACCCTGCAACTACATACTGCTTACTCACTACCCTACCACAACATACTGCTCACTGACCACCCTGCAACTACATACTGCTTACTCACTACCTTACCACAACATACTGCTCACTGACCACCCTGCAACTACATACTGCTTACTCACTACCCTACCACAACATACTGCTCACTGACTACCCTGCAACTACATACTGCTCATTCACTGCCCTACCGCTACATACTGTTCACTGACCACACTGCCACAACAAACTGCTCACTGACTGCCTTACCACTATACACTGCTCACTGACTGCCCTATCACTACTTCCCTACCCTGCCACTACATACTGCTTGCTGATCTCCCAACCACTACCTACTGTTACATACCATACACGCCACAGCTCTGCGCTGCCATTTTCTACTGCCCTGCACTGCATGTATTGTATTGCTCTGCACTAACACCAAGTGGGGGAAGGGAGGATGGACCTGTCAGATAAGCTCTATGGCACCTCATGATTTCTAAAGGTGTCTCTGGGTTTATAATATATTATTATTACGTTATTATCATATATTGTATTATCTGTTAGGTTTCTTATTATTACATACAGTGCATATTAATGAGAATTACATTTTAAAAGCAAGATTTCAATAGTCAATTTATAGAGCACAGATATTTAAATATCAGTTGAATTACTTGCTATTATTTGAGCACATTGGCAGCAACATCTCAACATTTGGTTCTGGTCCACTTATTATCCTTGTCCATAGCAAAGGCATCACAATCTTTTTCATTAGAGCGAGACTGCTTGTCAGAAGGGGCAGAGCTGGAGACATCAGACATAAGAAAGCGCTATTGGGTGGAATTGCTGCAGTAGATCAAATCACAGTGCCCGCCCCTCACTGAAATGTCAGTTTTAGACTGACGCATTATATATGTAGCGGTACCCCCGTAGGGGCTGCTGGTTTGTACATCATCATTTTGCCAATCACTCTGCTTCCGATTTCCCATACACGCACATGACACCAAACAGTCAATGTTTAAGTTTTATACCTCTTTATTTGTGGCGTTAATCTGGGGTTGTTCATAGGTAGATACGAGACCCCATTTTACAAGTGTATCATCCATAGCCGTAGCTTTTGTTAATGGACTTCCCTTATACAGAACTCCCAAGATGAACAGAAAGTCATTACTCTGAATAATTCCCTCTGCTTGACTGATAGAATTCCTTTGGAGTATTACTGCCAAGTCACAGGCCTTCACCGCCTATTTCCAATGACCCGCATGCTAACGCTCCTCAGTCTCTGGAAGTTACTGTTCTTATGGTTCCTTCACTTGTTTCTCTGGGTTGTCACTGACCTGTTTCCTCCCAATCAACAGTCAATGTTTCACTCACAGAAAGTCGATCACCCAGTTCACTTCCTCCGCTTTACTCCTACTTCTTCCTCGCTTGCCCGGCACATCCCTGTGTGGGAATGCCCGGCTCTTCCCCAGCGTTACATGCTGGCTCCGCTGTACTCCAGTTGCCCGCCTGGACCTCCTGGAACACTGCTCGACCTCCTTTCTCTCTCTCAGGCCCTCGACCCTCTCCCGTCTCCCGGGCCCACGGCCCTCTCCTCTGTCTCCCGGGCCCTCGGCCCTCTCCTGGGCCCTCTCTCCTCCCTGGAGCATGTGACCCCCCCTTATATGAGAGACCTCCTCACAACCAAAACAAATTAATGATTGGTTCAGACTCTCACATGAGCTTCATGCCACTCAGATCTCAGCCCATCTTCTCCTTCCCAGAACAATCCACCATCAGGCAGAGGAGGTATCTCTGAGCCTAAGTGTAGGTGGCCACACCCCCCTCTATTCTGACACTCCCAACCCTGAATCAAAACAACCAGGCCTGGCTAAATTTACCTACAACTAAATGCTATTCTATTAAACCACACTATAGCACCTACCCTAGGGTAGAGGGCGCTACATATAATTATATATTACCTTGGCAATTATTGGTAGGAATATTGTTTTTGGAATGTAATTCACTTTTGCCTTTGTATAAAATGCAAAGATAGCACATGAAATTCGTTTTTTTTTTTTTTTACTATTAACAGAAGTGGCAAAGAGCAAAGCAGAAAAATATGTGCTGTTTCAAAAATACAATCATCTGTTTACTTCCATAGTTTCTGACTGGCATATTATCATTGTTATCCATAATAATGTATAGCAGATGAATTTGCAGTGAACAGGAAAGCCAACATCTAAATAATGCATCTGAAAGGTAAAATAATGTGATCTATTGTGACAATTTGTCTCAGTGGTGCTGTTATAGGGAAGAGAAGTTTCTAGCTTTGCTTAAGGCATGCATACACAATTATGTAGAATTTTCTGCAAACATGTAGCTATTATGCTAAATACAGCCCACTCTGGTAATGGTAGCGAGAGGAATTCCTAACTCACTCCTACAACAGTCAGAACTGTTCCAGAAAGCTTAAAGCTCAACTCTAGACAAACAGCTAAATGCAAAGTTAAAATATATGGGAACTGTTTTACCTGCTGAAGACTTTTGCCCTGTACACACGGTCGGATTTTCTCACGGAAAAAGTGCGATTGGATTGTGTTGTCAGAAATTCCGGTCGTGTGTGGGCTCCATCGGACTTTTTCCATCGGAATTTCCGACACACAAAGTTTGAGAGTAGGATATAAAATTTTCCGACAACAAAATCCGATCGTTTAAATTCCAATCGTGTGTACACAAATCTGACGCCCAAAGTGCCACACATGCTCAGAATAAATTAAGAGACGAAAGCTATTGGCTACTGCCCTGTTTATAGTCCCGACATACATGTTTTACATCACCGCATTCAGAACGATCAGATTTTCCGACAACTTTGTGCGACCGTGTGTATGCAAGACAAGTTTAAGCCAACATCCGTCGGAAAAAATCCATGGATTTTGTTGTCGGAATGTCCAATCAATGTCCGATCGAGTGTACAGGGCATTTATGTTGTCTAACTTAGCCTAAGGTGTACACAGCACAAACAGACAAAAGTTTCCCAGAACACTTACCAACTAACAAAAAAAAAAGAAATACAAATTGACCCAATTTACAATAAAAACAGAGGTTTTAATTGCACACAATTGCAAATATATGTGGAAACAGCAGTGCCTTTGTCAAGGCTCCTCTGTATAACGCAATCCTAACATTTTATTTTTGAGAGTCTCTAAGTTGGAGCATACTGTAAATAGCAGTGGATAAATAAGGGCAGATTTGCCTGGAGGGAGCCCACACATTTCTTTAAGGCACAGGGATATATTGGATGCCCAGCAAGGGCTCAATGGCAGCTGAAGGCATCCAATGTCTCCCCATGCCAAATCCAATGACCAAGCCATAAAAAAAGATGACAACCATCCCAATTTAAAACTAGCCTTTGCAGTAAGGTGCACATGGATGGGCAACACACATCACAAACAGACAAAAGTTTCCCAGCACGCTTACTGGCTAGCCTGCAAAACAACAAAATGACCCTGCTTAAAAATTCACATTAACAACCGAGGGTTTAGCTGCCCTTAATTTAGCCATTGCTGTATATGCTCCAACTTGGAGATGCTCAAAAATTAAAAAAAAAAACTCTTTTTATTGTTAGACAGGGTCGATTTGTTTTTTGTTTTTTTGGGAGGGTGGGTAGCTTTTTTGCAGGATAGCTGGTAAGTGTGCTGGGAAACTTGTATGTTTGTGATGTGCATTACCTTTTCCATGTGCACCTTACTGCAAAGGCTAGTTATAAATTAGACCCCTTTCACACTGGGGCACTTTGCACATGCTACAGCGCTAAAAATAGGTCCTGCAAAGCGCCCCGAAAGAGCCGCTCCTGTCTCTTCAGTGTGAAAGCCTAAGGGCTTTCACACTGGAGCGGTGTGCTGGCAGGACGGTAAAAAAAGTCCTGCTAGCAGCATCTTTGGAGCGGTGAAGGAACGGTGTGCATACCGCTCCTCCACCGCTCCTGCCCATTGAAATCAATGGGCAGCGCGGCTATACTGCCAGCAAAGCGCTGCTGCAGCAGCGCTTTATGGGTGGTTTTAACCCTTTCTCTGCCGCTAGCGGGGGTTAAAAGATCCCCGCTAGCGGCCGAAAACCTCTGCAAATATGATGGTAAAGCACCGCTAAAAATATCGGTGCTTTACCACCAACGCCGCCCCCGCCGCACTGTGAAAGGGGCCTTAGGGTGGTTGCCATCTTTTTAATTAAAGCGGGGTTCCACCCAAATTTTGAACAATATCTGTATGTATTCTCTTCCTTGCCTAGATGCTGACATGCCGTTTAAAAAAATTTAAATCCCCGTAATTACCTTTTATTTTTCTATTCTATTCTATAGCACTTCCTGGTTCTCCTCCCGTGGGAGTAGGCGTGTTTCTAGCCTCTCCCAGACTCCGCACAGAATCCTGGGAGCTAGTCTCAGGCTTCCCAGGATGCCACTGAGCATGTGCGGGAACGAGCAGTGAATGCTGGAAGCATAGCATTCACCACATCCAGGAAATAAATGCTTGTGGGCTTCAAATGCCCACAATGAAGATGGAAACCGTCTGCAGTGAATAATATAAGTTATTCTTTCCGACGAAATCTGACACAGGTGGACATATTACACACAATATGTGAGTATGTAATGCTGAGAAGAAAAGTTTGTGAATGAACTAAAAAAAAAAAAAAAAAAAAAAAACGATAGATAGGTGGACCCCCGCTTTAAGGTGTACACAACCCTACCAGACAGAAGAGACAGATTTGTGAATGGCCTTTTTTCTATTGCAGTTAAGCAATAATGCCTAGTTGCTTCTCTACCTGCCAAGTGGCCAATGAAGAAGAAGCAGAGTGATGAGGTCATCCCACTCTGCCTGTCAGTAGGTTCCTTCTGAGCATTGCTAGTTTGGACCCCCCTCTACCTGTATAAGTGATCATTAGTACAGGTAAGTAGTAGAGGCTGATTCCAAGTCAAAGTCACATTACAAAGTGCACAGAGGACAAATATTCAGATAATAGTGGGTTTTGATAGTGACAGGCCTGCAGTGTGTTCAATGATAGGACTATGGTCCTCCAAACAAACAGCTCTAGCATAGACAAGACAAAAAATATCAATCCTGACATGGGAAACAAATATACAATCTTTAAAATATGCAGGCTAAAAATGGGCAATATATTTTAGGAATACAAATACTGTACATTGCATGTCATGTTTAAATTGATGGTTATTGTATTTTTCCACATGCCTTTGTATTTGGAGTGACTCTTTTTAAAGTATACTTGAACTTAAAAACAAAGATTTGCTATGTTATTTGGGGACAAGAAATGTTAATTGTGCCTAAGCAGTACCCTGGAAAATATACCTTTTGTCCTGTATTCCTCCTGAAAAATAGAAATGTTTCTATGTGAGGATGCCAAGCACTTCTGTGTCTACAGCCTCATTGCTTTTTAACTGTAGTGTGAATCTCAGGAATTGTGCCTCTAGCTGCTACGTTTACCAGCTGTGGAGCAAGATTTGGTGATGGCAAGAACAAGGCATGGCAAGTCATGGGAAAAGATCAGACTCAAGGACAAGATCGAAGACAACATCTTTGCCCTCTGCCTGCTTTTTTGTGCAGAGCATCTAAAGTTTTGACTTTTCATTTTATATATATATATATATATATATATATATATATATATATATATATATATATATATACAGTATCTCACAAAAGTGAGTACTGAGTACACCCCTCACATTTTTGTAAATATTTTATTATATCTTTTCATGTGACAACATTGAAGAATTGACAGCTTGTATAACAGTGTAAATTTAGTGTCAAAATAACTCAACACACAGCCAATAATGTCTAAACCGCTGGCAACAAAAGTAAGTACACCCCACATGTGAAAATATCCAAATTGGGCCTAAAGTGTCAATATTTTGTGTGGCCCCCATTATTTTCCAGCACTGCCTTAACCCTTTTGGGCATGGAGTTCACCAGAGCTTCACAGGTTGCCACTGGAGTCCTCTTCTACTCCTCCATGATGACATCACGGAGCTGGTGGATGTTAGAGACCTTGCACTCCTCCACCTTCCATTTGAGGATGCTCCACAGATGCTCAATAGGGTTTAGGTCTGGAGACATGCTTGGCCAGTCTATCACCTTTACCCTCAGCTTCTTTAGCAAGGCAGTGGTTGTCTTGGAGGTGTGTTTGGGGTTGTTATCATGTTGGAATACTGCCCTGTGCCCCAGTCTCCTAAGGGAGGGGATTATGCTCTGCTTCAGTATGTCACAGTACATGTTGGTATTCATCATTCCTTCAATGAACTATAGTTCCCCAGTGCCGGCAGCACTCATGCAGCCCCAGACCATGACACTCCCACCACCATGCTTGACTGTAGGCAAGACACACTTGTCTTTGTACTCCTCACCTGGTTGCCGCCACACACGCTTGACACCATTTGAACCAAAAAAGTTTATCTTGGTCTCATCAGACCACAGGACATGGTTCCAGTAATCCATGTCCTTAGCCTGCTTGTCTTCAGCAAACTGTTTGTGGGCTTTCTTGTGCATCATCTTTAGAAGAGGCTTCCTTCTGTGACGACAGCCATGCAGACCAATTTGATGCAGTGTGCGGTGTATGGTCTGAGCACTGACAGGCTGACCCCCCACCCCTTCAACCTCTGCAGCAATGCTGGCAGCATTCATACGTCTATTTCTCAAAGACAACCTCTGGATATGACGCTGAGCACGTGCACTTAACTTCTATGGTCGACCATGGCGAGGCCTGTTCTGAGTGGAACCTGTCCTGTTAAACCTCTGTATGGTCTTGGCCACCATGCTGCAGCTCAGTTTCAGGGTCTTGGCAATCTTCTTATAGCCTAGGTCATCTTTATGTAAAGCAAAAATTATTTTTTTCAGATCCTCAGAGAGTTCTTTGCCAGGAGGTGCCATGTTGAACTTCCAGTGACCAGTATGTGAAAGTGAGAGCGATAACACCAAATTTAGCACAACTGCTCACCATTCACACCTGAGACCTTGTAATACTAATGAGTCACATGACACCGGGGAGGGAAAAATGGCTAATTGGGCCCAATTTGGACATTTTCACTTTGGGGTGTACCCACTTTTGTTGCCAGCAGTTTAAACATTCTTGTCTGTGTGTTGGGTGAGGGGTGTACTCACTTTTGTGAGATACTGTATATATAATATTTATAATATTCATATATTACCAATATAAGCTCTACCCAAAATGTTGTTTTAGTCTGCATCATATTACCGCCATACCATGCTACTGCCACAACACTATATATTGCTGATTTACCCAATCAGACTTTGAATACAGGAATCCAAATTATATACTGATAATAGCATATCTGTTTATTCACCCTTTCTTGAGGGTGAAAAAACACAATGCAGACATTCATTTGTCGTGATTTACTTATCAGCAGAATTTCATGGATACTAATGTTTGCTTCCTTTGGTCTTTGGTCATCACTAATAGTTCATGTTTTCCAGACCTCTAGGCAGAAGTACAATTTTTAAAGTCTTAAATAATTAAATAAATCACAATAATTAGTTTTCATTAAAAAAAAAGTTTGAAAGAGAGGTGGAAAATAAGTTATGCTAGCTGCTACCAAGGACCGATGCTGACAACAGTGGACCAGATACCCTACCGTACTTCATGTGAGAACATGACCAGTCAAGTGATGGACAATTAAACAGTGGAATCAAAGATAATGGAACCAGTTATTTCCAGATTTTTCTGGCTAGCTAATTCTGCTTTCTTTCCAAGATAGTTGGCTTCCTAAGTGTTATTACTGCAAAGCAACACATCTCATTGCACTTCAATGGCATACATTTGTTTTGCTCCACTGAATCTGGATTTGTGTACACTGCACTATGGAATGGTAGCTTTGTAAATCAGCAGACCAGTGGTGAAAATATCTGAATGTTATTCTGGATTGAGTTTTGCAGGAGGAAAAATAATATTAAAAGAAACCCAAAAGGTTAAAGACATGTATTTTGGGAAACATTCAGACAGCCGGAATGTGGTGAGCTGGAAAAACATTTGCCCAGAAAATGTTTGCTTAGTCTAAGTAGATTTTTAGGCAAGTGTTCAGTTTGTACTAGTTTGACAGATTAATAACAAAACAGAAATATGAAGGAATTGCACGGTGAGTGGATGACAGCAGCATTTAACTATAGACCCTTTTTCATTCAGACAACCAGGCAACATAAAAGTAAATGATATACAGTTCTTTGGGATGAAATGTGCCATGGTTCTTTTTACAAGTGTGGTAACCATTTGCTACAGTATATTCTATTGGCTTTGAATCTTCATTAACATATGCCCACTAAAAACATCGTTAACAAACACACACTGCTTTGTTTTTGATTATTTGAAGGATAAACATCAAGCAGGACAATTTGGTACCGCCCAAGCCAAAACAATGTTTGTATTTGAGTGCACCACAAGATCCAATAATTAATGCATGTGTCATTGCTATGTCTTCTATATACTGTATGTGTAGCCGAGTGCCACCGATCTGTCAACCCCCCCCCCCCCCCCGCTGCAAGGAGCTGTACACATCTATGTGTATTTGCAGACTCCACCCCCCGACTCGCAAAGTTGAACCTCTGGCGAGATCTGACAACTGGAACTGTTAACCACCAAGCATGTGGAGTCACACGTGTCATCTGCTGAGAGGAGATAATACAACACTTAACCCCTTACTGCATCCAATCCACATAGTCTGCTCATTACTCGACAGCCCTGTGACTATTCTCCACACACTTTTAAAGATACAGATCTGTCCGCACCATCCACAGAAGGGCCCCACCACAAGCTTTCCAGTGCTAATCTTGAGGCATCAGGTACTTGAGATAGCACCATTAAGGTGGTACCCCGCTTAAGAATATTTACAGATACCCGCATCTGGGGCATCAGTTTAGAGTGCACTCAAGAACATTACCTTTGTGTTAATTTGGGTCTAATTCAGCTTATTGATGGTTATCTCAGTTAAAGTTTGAACTAACATTCATGCAGCTTAGGTATTTCTCCTGTTATAGGCAAGAGTTCACTTTGCATAGTTCTACACCTTTAAAGTGTTCTATTGTTTGATGCTATGTTTGGTACTGTTTACCTGCTTTGATATAATACACTTACTTTACTTATCATCTGGTAGTCTTTGGCCTAATTTCTGTGCATTATTATACATTTGTGACATTCATTTATTAATCCAGATGTGAGTGGTCCTCTACCTTTAACTGGGTTTGTCAGTGGGGACCGGGCACTTTTAAGAGTCATGACAGAACAGAGGATCCACCAGCGGCTCCTGTGTAGGTAAGCATTACATATGCAACCAAACTGAATATAACCACTCTGCTTTCTCACCTTCTTAGAATCAGGTGCGTGGCAAGTCTTCTTAGGTGCTCAGGTGTGGCCTAGAATCTTCAGATTCTAGGCCACAACTGACCTAATCCCTTTTCTTTTAAAATTGTAATAAAATACCAACGGGCATAGTGATGGACCCCTTAGCTGTTTAAATACTGTGACTTTATCTGCTCCTGTAATTTCTTCACATGCTCTTTTTTTCAGATATTTCAGACTTATTGGCTAACAAAAGCATCTTAGTAATGTGACAATTTTAAGAAGCGGTTTATATTTCTGGATATAGTTCCTGAAGAAAACTTTTACAAAGGTCCTGTGAACAGTTAAGCAGAAAAAATGTTTTTTGGGGGGAGAGACAACATTAGGCTATTTATTAGAGCTAGCTAGCTAGATAGATAGATACATAGATAGACAGATAGATAGATACAAGCTGCATGGCTTTTTTCAGCCAAAACGTGGCAGTACTCTGTAAAACCACCTCTGGCACTGCCCTGTCCTCACTTACTTGTCACTGGCACTGGTAAACACAGATGTGTGGCGGGGGAGCTCCATACTTTGGGAGTGGGAGGAGACATTCTGTACTGGGGGAGAAGGGCAGTGGGGGGAGAGTTTGGAGAAAGCTCTCTACTGTGAGGTGGAGCTCTGCACTGGGGTGGGGGAAAGCTCTGTACTGGGGGAGGGGAAGCTCTGTATTGTGAGCTGGAGCCCTTTACTGGGGGTGGGGAGTGCTCTCTAGTGGGACGGTTAGGGAAAGATATACTGGCCTGTGCTACCCATTGCTGAGTCCTGCACCTTGTGCTAAATATACTCCTTGGTCCTGCTGCAACCTGTGTGATATGCACTCTTGAGTCCTACGCTATACGCACTCCTGGTCAGTAATGGCAGCGCCTATGTTTTTATTGTGACAGGTTCTCAATATGTATATGTAGAGGAAGTATGTCTTATCAAGTCTTTTTTCAAAGATCTCACAAAGCAGACACAGAAGGCTCACATTTGACAGTGCTAAGATTCAATGAATTTCAAATGTAAAGCATTATGGCCCATAAGATAAAGAACATTTGCTAGGATCACTCAGAGGTATTAGAGGCAGATCAGATGTACAGCAAAATCCAAATGTTGAACAGAGCGGAGTGCTCACCTACACTTACAAGCTCGTAGCATATATGTGTGAAAGGGGAGAGAGGTGATTAGGCTAATCTGAAGCAGTTAGCTAGTGGTATTTAGGAGGTTTCACAGATATTTGGGCTAGATTTAATTGTTGTCATCTAATGTCTGTAGGTAGTGCAGTATAAGGCCAGTTTCTTTGCTGTTTGTGCTTGTTATAGCCATTCTGTAGGTCGTCTCCTTGCTGTCCCATGTACTATAATTATTGCTCCGCTAGGGCCTACAGGAATCGAGAGCTATCCAGGGGCTACCTTCTTGGTACTGTAACCAGCCCAAAGCCCATGCAGACCCATATTGTCTGCTTAAACTTCATGTATGGAAAGCAAATTCAAATTCCCATACCACCACCCCTCTAGTCTAGTCCAGCACCAAACCCTTGAACGAATGGGGGTTACTCCTTCACAAGGCCTTATATTCCACACATTGCAGGTTATGGCTCAGACGATCTCCCCAGGCACCTGGGGCCAGTGCAACATGAGGCTTAGATCACCTATGTTCCATTTCAGTTCTATGTGAGGGGCCCTCTACTCACTGTCAGAAGGATAGTGTCACGTACCTAGTGGCAGAGCCTGATGTGTAGAGGGGAACATCTTGTACAGCCCCGGCACTGATGTTGCAACAGTGGCCGCGAGAGCACAAGAGCAGGTAATAGTGCCTATAAGATCTTCCGTTGGTTGCAGAGGTGCGTGGCAAGTGCGTCACCAGTGTTGGGCTGGATAGCTAAAGCAACAGATGACAACAGGAACAGCAGACCCTAGGCTGGGTAGGCAGCAGTTGGTAGCAGATGCAGGAAGGCTGGCAGCACACAGTAGATGGAGGACCAGTGTCACCAGTCACAATGCAGAGCAGTACAGACGGATGACTGGATACAGGGTCAGACAACCCAGGTCAGCAATTGACGATCAGGTATAAGCATAAACGGCAGGCAGAGAATGGTCAAGATGCAGGCAGAGATTGGCAACAGGACATCAGGCAGATGAGCAAAGATAAATGAAGTCTAAGGCAAGCCATGATCAGGACAGGTGGATTGCAAACACGGTCAGGATAATCCGGATCAAACACAGGAATCAAGCACAGATAACAGGAACATGGCTAAAGCTGCAGATCAGACAGCAATGTACTAGTGCAGCTGCTGCACTTATAAAGGCCATTTGGTGCCAGTTTTAATGGCTAATACATGCGCGCATGCACATAGGCGTTTGCATCTGCGGGCAAATATTTGTGCGCATACATTCGTGCGCCTGTGCCAGGAAAAATGGACACCTGCAGGACTGTGCCTGTGCATAAACATTAGCCTTGCCTTGGAGATTCAGCTGTGCTATGGCCAGCATGTCCCTGACAGATAGACCTCTTTACACTAGCCACCATCAATTCTCAACCCGAACAGGTACTCTTTGCTCAGGATAATGACCAATGACAACCGTGAAGCATATTATAGGTTGCACCCTTCCAGCCAACTGTGGCCTAACTATGTACAGGCCCACTTACTACCCTTCAACTCAGGTATTCAGGCATTGCCTTGAAACAAAATACCTCCAGCCAGAAACCAATTTCTTGCTTTCCTCAGCAATAAATAGTGCAACTTCCAAAAACAGACAAAGTAATAAAGTCACTTCTGGTTTAAATCCATAAAAGCCAAATCTTCTGGTAATATTTCACATCCTTTTGCCCCTGGTTAGTAATAAGGGAAAATAGGTGTGTAAATTGCGTAAGCTGTTTTCACAGCGTTGTACATGTCTTTTCAATAAAGGAATACTATTTTTGGGATGTCATCCTGAGTGCCGACCATCCTTTTCCTTATAGTGATGAGCATCAGGTTTCTTTAAGCCCAAAGCAGGGGAAGCCCACATAGTGAAACCGGGCATAGTTCCTCCACTAGTCCACTCATACATCTTCCTTCTCTAAGGAACACTGTCATCTTATTACCACCTGATACATGGGGTTCTGCCAAAAAGGAAGAGATAATAGGTCACTTCCTATAGGAAGGTCCCAAACTAAGAAAATAGGTGAACCCCTTTCTACAAGTATCTCAATGCAGTAGCCCAAGCTGCTATTGCTAACCACAGCTTCAGCTAAAGTTATAAAATAAGCAGCCTACTGAATCAGCCAAAATTCTAACAGTGTTTGTAAAGGCTGAAGGTTTTTTACCTTCATGCATTCTATGCATGAAGGTAAAAACTTTCAATGTGTAGATTACCCCTTAGCCCTCCTAATACTTACCTAAGCCCAATCTGATCCAGTGATATGCATGAGACCCGAGGCTCTCCCGGGGTCTCTTCCTCCTGATTGGCTGAGATGTAGCAGCAGGAGCCATTTGCTTCCGCTGCTGTCAATCACAGCCAGTGAGGCGGGAGTGGGGGGTGGTGTTGAGCCATGTTCTCTGTGTCTTATGGATACAGAGAGCCGGCTCAGGAGCGAGCATGCACAAGTTCCCCCTCAGCAAGGTGGAGGGGCCCAAAGCGCCGGTGGGGGACCAGAGAAGAGGAGAATCGTAGCTGCTCTTTGCAAAACCACTGCACACAGCAGGTAAGTATGACATGTTTGTTATTTTTTTTTATAAAAATATTTTCTTTACAATCGCTTTAAAAAGTGCTTTAACATCGGTACTGCTGATTTTGTAAAATTATGGTCATTTATGACATCTTTTGTCTTTTACCTGGAGCATTTTGCATGTAATTTACAACTGCATGTGTATTAGAATTGCATCTTCCAAGGTGTTTTAAGACAATATGCCCAATTTTACCAAAAATGAATATTAGGTTTCTGTAGCTGTGTGCTTGTGTAAATTTGACCAAAACAATTATTCCCTGTCCTTTCAATTACAGAATTTGTTAAAGCAATAGTTATCAAGGCCTTTCCTATCACAAATAATATTTGAAACTAGCCTGACACAATGGAAAAAAATGCCATGGTCTAATCCTATAAAACTTACAGTTAGGGAAAATAGTTAAACATTACATAACTAACAGCCCTTCCTAGACACATTGCTAAAATGAGATGACTGAAAAGCACTAACACCATTCTAAGAAAACGAATCATGTGATTACCAAGACATGTGCCTTTATAAAGGGTAACCAGACAGATGACCTTGTTTTCTCTAGCAATCCCTGCACTGAAGGACAAATGAAACACCTAATTTACATATTTGAAGGAGCCAGTATTATAGGTATACTTGCCATATACCTGAAAATTGACACCCATGGGACTTTATCTTCAAAACAACAAAATCTTATTTTTTTTATTCAATATTCAACAAGTTTAAGAACATTTCTCATTATACATACAGACAGATAAAAAAAACAAAAAAACAAAAAAACAATTGGTTTTCTTCTGTCAAACAATTTAGCAAAAATAGTAGCTGTGTAAGTTACAATTTCCAAAGGCAGTATTTCAGGAAACTTATGAATGGATGGATTATATCATGAATCTCAACATGTTTCTTGAATATTAATTCACTTCGTCAGGAGCAGATGTGACTGACAGGGTGTCTATAAAAAAAGAATTAACAAGTTATAGAACAACATATACAAGTCCAAATATAATGGAAATATCAATTTTAATAACCACTTGCAAAAAACACTTACAAACCAGATTTGAAAAAGGAAGGGGAAATAAAACCAGAAGGCTTCGTGAATGACAACCATCCACTGGCATCAGTCCCCAGAGCTGTGGGAGGGTGAGGGCCCACACGATGCAAGTTACAACCAAATAAAGGGCTCACAAACATGATTAGTCTCTATGGCCCAAATGATGTCACTAAAGTCACTATAATGACATCATTTGGGCCATAGAGAACCACTCCTGCATTTGTGTTATAATGTAATTTCCATAGGAAACCATTGTAATAGGGTGACTACAGGGAAGCACAAATGAGAGACATTGTCACTATATAACAGGAAGTGCCTGAACCTGGACCTTCATCAGGTTTTATTTAAGTGAAAGCTGCGGATTTATATGAAATTTAAAGATTGTGTTTATACTTGAAATAATAGGTCATTTCTTTATATATACCTTAGCCATCTTTTTTTTATTAAAATGTATAATTAATCTGTATTAGCTAATTACATGCTATAGTGTCATTTATGTTACTGTCGCTTTTAATTTATAAACATCTTAACAGAGCTTTTCCAGGTTGCAAAAAAAATATATGCTGAATATCTCATAAAATATATATTATATATTATATTATATATTCCGCCTTTCTTTACAGCCTGATGAAGCCTTCAAAGCAATTTTATACTGCATTTGGTTCTTTTTAAAATAATCTTCCTTCTACTTTAGATTCTATGCCTGTCTATGCCTTTGTATGTCTCGCGTGTGGCATGATGTGCTTTTAAATTGCTCAAAACTATTATAGTCCGTGTGAATGCAAACGTTAGTAATGTTTCATAGCAGCTAGCCTCTGTAGGATCACATTTATTGGAGCATACAAAGTGCCTGGATCAGGTCTTAGCCAGCAGCACCTTTCCAGTGCTCAGTGCCAGGCCCAGTAAAGTTACATCATATGCAATACATCATATACAATTCTAGCTACCTATAGGAAATATGTTATTTCTCCTACGATTTCAAGTTTTTTCGGTGAAAGGGAACCAAGCGGTAAATGTATCCCTTTAGATTAGTGCATATCCAGTGTATATGAAACATCCAAGCGTGTTTTAAAAATGCCTTTTTAGTGTAACGCACTTGAATGCGATTAATATAGTATTTCACAAAAGTGAGTACAGCCCTCATATTTTTGTAAATATTTTATTATATATTTCCATGTGACAACACTGAAGAAATGACACTTTGCTACAATGTAAAGTATTGTGTGTAGAGCTTGTATAACAGTGTAAATTTGCTGTTCCCTCAAAATAACTCAACACACAGCCATTAATATCTAAACCGCTGGCAACAAAAGTGAGTACACCCCTAAGTGAAAATGTCCAAATTGGGCCCAATTAGCCATTTTCCTTCCCCTGTGTCATGTGACTCGTTAGTGTTACAAGGTCTCAGGTGTGTTAAATTTGGTATTATTGCTCTCATTCTCTCACACTGGTCACTGGAAATTGAACATGGCACCTCATGGCTGATAAGGTCAGGGATTTAATTTAGAGTTCTCACTTAATATGATGCCTACATGTAAATCTGTTTTTAACTTTTTGGCTGTTGAACCCAATTGAAGCTGCTTTTGTTGTCTTGTAACTATATTGCCATGGTGTTGAAGCTTGTGTTCGTAACCCAGGTGACTCCTGTTGTTGTTTACCCTTGCCCTGTGTGGGGGGGTTGTGCTAATGCTATTGTTTGTATAAAAGGCCTTGGAAAGATTAAAGAGCAGCAGTCCATTATGCTCAAGAACTGATACACGGATTTCTGACTCTGTGTCTTAATTCCTATATGAAGCAATAATTTGGCAAAGCAATATAAACTATAAGCAACTTATTTAACAGTTGCATCTAACATTTTGGCGCCCGGACGAGGAACTCACCGATGATACTACAAGAGGTGGATGAGCTACGCTGACGGAACAAAAGGCAGGCATTCCGGGAACCACAGATCAAAAAACCTGCGCAGGTAAGAAAAAGCTTTATTTTTCTTATATTCTGTGCTCCCCTGATTTGTGCCTATCCGTTCTGTCAGTTACGGTTCTCCTGGTTTTAAAACACCAGCCTCTGTAGTGGTGAGTCTAGAATTACTGCATATTTTCGTTTATATTGCTGGAATTATTTGTTTGTTTTTGTTATCTGTGTTTGTCTTGTCTGTCTTGTTGAGAAAGTGAATGAGCCTTGTCAAGGATGGTATGAGTTAGAAGGGGATTGCCGAACTAAGCAACAGAATGCGCCTTACCTCACACGATTGGGAACCTGAGGGCTTGTGAGCTTCGGGGTCTGACGCTTATGCTTAACCTCACATCTAACTCATAAACCATAGACGGGTTGAGAGTATAAGCCCTGTCTGCTCCATAAAGCAGGGATAAGAGTGTATGAGAGGGATTCCCAGATACGAGGGGGGGAATAAGGTCTCAACAAAGTCCCGAGATCTAGTCGGATACCTGGCCACTTAAAGGAATGCTTGTATATGTTGTAGCCGCATTTTTGTATATGTTGTAGCCGCATTCTGGTTTGTTATTGGGCTAGCATATAAAGTAATTATTTATTTTTGGGCTAGCATATAAAGTAATTCGGTTTCAGAAATCTCATTCCGGAGAGGTTTCTAGAATTCTAGCACCCTAAGAGGAAGGCAACGAGGAACTAGTGTAACTTAGCTGGTTTGCTATTGGGCTAGCATATAAAGTAATTATTCATTCTTGTATATGTTGTAGCCGCATTATATTGTACACTAAGTGTCCCACACGCTACCTAGGCAGGACTGTTAGAATGGGCCAGAGGAACACAAAACCCCGTCAGGGAATTGTAGCACATTACACAGTGCCACAGATAATTAAAAACATCTGTGGAGAAGATGAAGCACGGGACTTAAAGGATGTCCTTTGTAAATTTAAGGTGAAAGGAGCAGCGGGTTTAGACCCGGATGTATGGAGTGAAATAGTGAAAAAAAAAAAAAAAAAAAGTGAAATAAAAAGGGACAGACAAGGAGAGGTGTTAGAGAAGCAATGGATGAGTCAGGTTCAATGCTTAATTAAGGTTTCAAATAGAGAAAAAGAAGAGGGGTGGAAACATAATCCAGATTGTGATGGTTGGGATATGAAAGACAGAAGAACAAAAAATGTTGAAATTTTAAATAATCTTAGTTCAATCATCCCACCCCCATATACTGACATAGAACGTAAACCACACAAGATATATCCTGTACTTAAGGGTAGAGAATGTTTTTTTGTTTTTTTTTTCAGGTTTGTGGAGTATAAGAATTTCATTCAGAAACTGTAGCTCCCGTACGCACTGATACATGCATTATAGTAAAGCCAGCTGTTTTCTGTAGATTTGTGACACAGTTAATGAATACACATGAAGCAACCTGGCAGGATGGGGAGGATTTATGCAGACATAAAATGACTCTGACCCTGTTTAACCAGTTTATGACTGACCTGCAGACCGAGCTGAGGGGGATGGCAATACTGGAGACAGACAGACACATAGACTCAAGGGCTCCTTTTATTGTTAGATTAGAAGTTTTCTGTCAGGCAAAACAACAAGAGAGGGGGTCAATATCACCCATGAAACAAATGCCAGGACAGACTGTATCAGAATTTTACTTGTCTATGGAAAGTATGATGGCAGATGAGAGAATGGATTTAGAGCTGCCAGTCACGATCCGAGCCTTCAATAGACAGTTTATGGAAGGATTAATTCCACAGATAAGTGAAAGACTGAAAGCTTGCACACCACCCTTAATTTGTTGCGATTTTTGGCAGAAAAAGGTTGCAAAGGTTAATAAGAAAAAGTTGCAAGTGTGTCAGGAAAAGGTTATCTTTTTGGGACATTGTATATCACAAGGTACAAGACATCTCACTGAGGAGAGGGTTCAAGTGATAAAGGGAATGTTACCCCCACGGAATTTCAAACAATTGCGTATGTTTTTAGGTATCGTGTCATATTGTAGACAGTGGATACCACATGCTAGCGCTTTGATGCAGCCATTATACGATTGTTTGAAAATTGTACCGTATATGCTTACAGAAATAGCTTATGAGTCGTTTATCACTTTGAAAAAGTTGTTGATTTCTGCCCCGGCTATTGGTATACCAGATTACACCAAGATATTTAATCTGTACATTGCTGAGATCACTGGACACGCCACAGGTGTTCTGACACAGGCACATGTAAAACAAAGACCAGTCGCTTACTTTTCAGCAGCATTAGATCCAGTATCTAGAGGTTCACCGTCTTGTGTCAATTATCATAGATAAGTCATCAGAGATTGTTCTAGACAATCCAGTCGTAGTGCATACCACACATGACATACATGCAATCTTGTCTCAGGTACAGCCCAAACACATTTCAATGGCCAGGCAATTAAGGTTACAGTGTACTTTACTCTTACCTCCAAATGTCACTTTTCAGCGCTGTACAACTTTAAATTTGGCCACCTTTTTGCCTCTTCAGTCACCAGATTTGGCAAGGGGGAATGATAGTACTAATAGTACTAGTGAGAAAAAAAATGAGGACACTGACACTCTTTTGTTTAAAGAAGTAGATGAGCACGATTGTTTTCAGCTCATGGAACAGGAGACAATGGGATTCCCACATGTTACAGATACACCGATTTTAAATGCTGAGCACACCTTGTATATAGATGGTAGTAGGTTTGCTGATGACAAGGGTAAATATCACACAGGGTATGCTGTAGTGACTGATACGCAGGTAATTGAAGCACAGGCCTTACCAGCCCACATGTCAGCACAGGAAGCAGAATTAAAAGCTTTAGAACAAGCCCTAGAATACTTAAAAGAACGAGAAGGGAATATTTATACTGACTCTGCCTACGCTTATGGTGTAGCGCACGATTATGGCCACATATGGAGGGCTAGAGGTTATCTGACAGCAGCAGGTACACCTGTAAAACATGGAGAAGGGATTAAGAGAGTCCTGAACAATCTTCAAAAGGTTAAACGAGTAGCCATTATGAAGATAGCGGCACACACGAGCGCAAAAACAATTGAGGCAAAAGGAAATGCATTTGCAGATTTGACTGCAAAACAGGCAGCTCTAGGGGAAGGAAGCCCTGAGACCTTAGCAGCGGTAGAGGTGAGTATCCCAGAACCAACATGGCAGCAGCTGAGTAAATTACAGGAGCAAGCAGGGGAGAGCGAGAAAGATAAGTGGGTCAGAATGGGAGCAGCACCAGACCTTGACAATGTATGGAGGGAAGGGGGCAAAATATGCCTGCCTGCCTCTCTGTACCCAGCAATGGCAGCGGCAGTTCACCTACCCACACACGTCAGTTCCAATTCCATGTATAGGATTGTGAACCAAGGATGGCTCGCCCCTGGATTCAGTAGTACTGCAAGAAACTACTGTGCAGCCTGCCAAATCTGTCTCCTGAATAACCCAGGACAGAGAGTAAAAACCCCACGAAAACACCAGGTCCGGGCCCAATACCCCTTCCAGAGACTGCAGATTGATTACATACAAATGCCTAAGAGCGGCCCTTTTGAATTTGTCCTCGTGTGTATCGATTTATTCTCAGGTTGGCCCGAAAGTTATCCAGTAAAATCGGCTACAGCTAAAGCCACAGCTAAGAAACTGATCACTGAGTTAATACCTAGGTTTGGTCTTCCTGAAACCATAGAATCAGATAGGGGGACACACTTTACAGGAGAAATCATGCAGAATGTGATGACCATGTTAGGGGTTCAACAAAGTTTTCACACCCCTTACCACCCACAGAGTTCAGGATCAGTGGAGAGAGTAAATGGGACAATAAAGTTAAAAATACAAAAGGCAATGCAAGGGTTAAACAAGCCATGGCCTGAATGTCTGCTTTTGGTTTTAGTCTCTATAAGGTACACTCCAACAGGAAAAACAGGATTGTCCCCATATGAGATACTTTTTGGTAATACGCCTAGATTAGGTCTATACTTTCCACAGAGTATGCAATTGCAATGTGACAGTTTGACTGCATATGTAATACAATTACAACAACGTCTAACTAAGATCCACAAAAGTGGGTATTCTTCTCTTCCAGACCCTAATTAAATAGCAGGTACACATACTCTGCTACCAGGGGATTATGTATATGTAAAGAAACACACCAGAAAGACATTGGAGCCAGGGTTTGAAGGTCCTTATCAAGTGCTTCTGACCACAGCCACTTCAGTAAAGCTGGAAGGAAAACCTACCTGGATACACGCATCACACTGCAAGAAACAACCCGAGAAAACAACATGATGAAATATCTACTGACATATTTTCTGTTGAAAATTGTTGTTTTACAAATACATGCATGGACTCCTGGTATTAATGTACTTGAGGTAGAAGAAACAATGACTTTTGAATGGAGTATAGATGATCCTAAAGTAGCAAATGTATCAGGATATGAGATAAATAAGGATTACACTGTGGGTAATTATACTGTTGAAGGACATAGGCGACCATTTCATGTAGATGTAGGTATAGCATGGATACAGGCAGACCCCCTCTCAGAAGTAACCGTAACTTCCCAGTGGAATGATAATATGGGTTTCCCCTTTAACAATAGTAAGAACCATAGGTGTCATAAAATATCCCTTTCACAGACATGGAAACAAGCCCGGGAACGGGTAGTGGGACAAATGTACCAAATATTAACAGTCATGGCAGAAGGAGGGAATATAACCGAAGGGATGTTTAATCTGACAGATATTACCGTTAATCAATCCAGTACTTTCCTCTGTGCCTCTTGGTGGAGGGAAGAGAGAAATGATGGGTGGTATTGGAGTGCAGAGGCCTATGGGTTTCACATACAAATGGAGGAAGAAGTAATGCCAACAATTGAATCTTCCATATTAACACCCGTACCAAACACTTGCATAAATGTATCAACATCACAACAGAAAACAAAAATAAAATTCATTATCACCTTTCCCTCGATACCGGAGTGTAGGTATAAACGAGAATGGTATGACACACTATTGGGACTGACAGGTACAGGGATGGGAATTTTAAACTCGGTCGAGATAGAAGAAATGAACAACAGATGGAAGCATGCAGGGGGACACATAGCTGACAGCTTGACTATCACAAGCAAATGGTTACCCACCACTTTTGAAACCCAATTGCAAGAAATACCCCTATTACAATTTTTGGGAGGGTTAATAAATCACACGATAGGAGCAGAGCTCCAGCTGTGGAATCAAAATCAACAGTTTGTAAATTTCACACAATGCTCTTTTAACCTCTTATCCTATCATATACAAATAAATAGGGCCAGGACTGAACTACAGTTGGGAAATTATCATACCTGGATGAAATATTTTAAGGGTTTAACTGACGATGGTGTATGGTTCCAAGTAAAAGGGGATAAGATAGAATGTGAGGAGAAATGGTGTGTAGGAAGGTTTGAAGCATACCGGGTAGCAGATGTAATGGAAATGTGTAAAATAGTGGTTATGCCACTAGTAATTAATGACGAATTTTGGTATCTAGAAATATATGGGAAAAATGTAGATAAAGGAAACAGAACCCATGATTTAACTCTATGTGAAGGAACTAATAAGGGAATGGTATGTGGCAGAAGTTCCCCAGTATATGAACCTTGCTTGTTAAAATACCAAACTAGTATATGCAAAATGCAAAGAACACCGATAAATGTGAACAATAGATTCATAGAAATAGGACCCCAGCATATTTGTATCACTACTAATGATAACCGCACCATGTTAGCATTAAATAGATCGGCGCCGTTTGCGGGATGTATAAAAAAGATTAAAATATTACAATGGGGTAACGACACCTATCTTTTTGAACCAGACGCCGATAAGATATTCTCTTCAGTCTATGAGGTACATAATCTCACTGACACTACACCCTTTATAATTTCTTTAGAACCACTAAAACAGGTTTTGGAACAATCAGAGTTGTTAAGACAACACATAGAAACACTAGAACATACCCTACAGAATAACCTCGTATCCGCAATTATTGACAAAGGTAGACTAGTACATCTTTCCTCACAGATACAACAGGATACTGCACCACATTGGTGGGATATATTTAGTGGAATGTCTTCTACAGCAACCAATACCTTTCACTGGTTGTTAAGTCCAATGGTAATTATTATTTTAATATTAATATCACTTACAATCACGAATATATGTGTATACAGGAAAATAAATAGGAAAATTAGGAGAATAGACAGGGTATACTGATAAATGTGTATTGACATCACCCTACTCCTATAAATCTCCTCTTCTTGAATTTTAAGATGTTGGTAATACCTAGGGAGATGGGTTCTACCCCTCTGACAACTCGCGGTCAGGGAAAGGACTCTGGGGAAAAACTGACTAGAACTTATTCATGAGGACCCAGGGGGAAGGAGAGGATGATGTCAAAGGGGGAAATTGATAAGGTCAGGGATTTAATTTAGAGTTCTCACTTAATATGATGCCTACATGTAAATCTGTTTTTAACTTTTTGGCTGTTGAACCCAATTGAAGCTGCTTTTGTTGTCTTGTAACTATATTGCCATGGTGTTGAAGCTTGTGTTCGTAACCCAGGTGACTCCTGTTGTTGTTTACCCTTGCCCTGTGTGGGGGGGTTGTGCTAATGCTATTGTTTGTATAAAAGGCCTTGGAAAGATTAAAGAGCAGCAGTCCGTTATGCTCAAGAACTGATACACGGATTTCTGACTCTGTGTCTTAATTCCTATATGAAGCAATAATTTGGCAAAGCAATATAAACTATAAGCAACTTATTTAACAGTTGCATCTAACATGGCAAAGAACTCTTTGAGGATCTGAAAAAAAGAATTGTTGCTCTACATAAAGATGGCCTGGGCTATAAGAAGACCCTGAAACTGAGCTGCAGCACAGTGGTAAAGACCATACAGCGGTTTACCAGGACAGGTTCTACTCAGAACAGGCCTCACCATGGTCGACCAAAGAAGTTGAGTGCATGTGCTCAGCGTCATATCCAGAGATTGTCTTTGGGAAATAGACGTATGAGTGCTGCCAGCATTGCTGCAGAGGTTGAAGGGGTGGGGGGTCAGCCTGTCAGTGCTCAGACCATACGCCGCACACTGCATCAAATTGGTCTGCATGGCTGTCGTCCCAGAAGGAAGCCTCTTCTAAAGATGATGCACAAGAAAGCCCGCAAACAGTTTGCAAACAGTTTGCTGAAGACAAGCAGACTAAGGACATGGATTACTGGAACCATGTCCTGTAGTCTGATGAGACCAAGATAAATGTATTTGGTTCAGATGGTGTCAAGCGTGTGTGGCGGAAACCAGGTGAGGAGTACAAAGACAAGTGTGTTCTGCCTACAGTCAAAGATGGTGGTGGGAGTGTCATGGTCTGTGGCATGGACGGCATGAGTGCTACTGACACAGGAGAGCTACAGTTCATTGAGGGAACCATGAATGCCAAAATGTACTGTGACATACTGAAGCAGAGCATGATCCCTTCCCTTCAGAGACTGGGCCACAGGGCAGTATTCCAACATCATAACGACCCCAAAGACACCTCCACGACTACCACTGCCTTGCTAAAGAAGCTGAGGGTAAAGGTGATGGACTGGCCAAGCATGTCTCCAGACCTAAACCCTATTGAGCATCTGTGGGGCATCCTAAAATGGAAGGTGGAGGAGCGCAAGGTATCTAACATCCACCAGCTCCATGATGTCATCATGGAGGAGTGGAAGATGACTCCAGTGGCAACCTGTGAAGCTCTGGTGAACTCCATGCCCAAGAGGGTTAAGGCAGTGCTGGAAAATAATGGTGGCCACACTAAATATTTACACTTTGGGCCCAATTTGGACATTTTCACTTAGGGGTGTACTCACTTTTGTTGCCATCAGTTTAGACATTAATTAGTGGTCTTCTTCTGCTGTAGCCCATCTGCTTCAAGCTTCGATGTGTTGTGTGTTCAGAGGTGGTATTCTGCATACCTTGGTTGTAATGAGTGGTTATTTGAATTACTGTTGCCTTTCTATCATCTCAAACCAGTCCGCTCATTCTCCTCTGACATCTGACATCAACAAGGCATTTTCATACACACAACTGCAGCTCACTGAATATTTTCTGTTTTTCAGGCCATTCTCTGTAAACCCTAGAGATAGTTGTGGGTGAAAATCCTAGTAGATCAGCAGTTTTTTTAAATACTCAGACCAACCAACCATGCCATGTTCAATGTCACTTAAATCCCCTTTCTTCCCCATTCTTATTCTTGATTTGAACTTCAGCAAGTTATCTTCACCACATCTAGATACCTAAATGCATTGAGTTATCACCATGTGATTGGCTGATTAGCAATTTGTGTTACCAAGCAATTGAACAGGTGTACCTAATAAAGTGGCCGGTGAGTGTATATTGATATGGGGTGATTAGACTACGATGTGTTGAGCATTTTTAAGTGAGTCCACGTAAGATAGGAACCATATTGAAGGGCTCAGTGGCCCGCTTTTATTGAGACACAAAGTCCAACACAAAGTTCAGTTCAGACTGGTTTCCCACACAGGGGTTCAGCAACCATACACAATGAGAAAATGCTAGCCCACCTGGCCACACTGCTGCTATTAACACTGGTCTCCCAGATCATGAGTTCTTCAGGCTCACTTAGCCTCTTTGTCACAGCACCTCACTATACGGGCTCCCTCCTGGCCTCCAGATAGGGCTCTTCCAGCACCTCGGGTTCTCACAAACTTCTTGGGAACTCAGACTCCTTTCAGGCCCTTTGGATTCACAAGTCACCTCAGCTTTCCCAGTCTCTCCAGACCTGCATAGCTGTCCTGCCTTTCCCAGTCCAGTGGGCAGATATGGGTTAGTGTAGTTTTCTGATACAGAGAAACCTCACCATTTTCAAAAGACACCGCGGTACCCCCCCGTTTGGTGATTTTAGTAACTGGAGCTTTCTGAATTCAACAATTGAGTCAGGCAAGTTGACAGTTAATAGACAGCAGGAAGCAGGGATAGTGTGCTGTAGCTTGTGAGCCCTGCATGAGATTAACTATATAGTAGGCCATGATCAGAGGTGGCCCCGAGGGAAGTGACTGAATGGAAATTGGCAAGACCGGGAAGAATGAAAGCTAACTCCATGGCTCGCATGTGAGACAGGCCAATTCTTTTTCATTAAACTCATATACCACGAAGTAGAGTATAATGCATCTCCTTGTTGCTTGGCCTACATTCCTCATCCCATTATGAAGAGAACACAGGGCTCCGAAGAGGCCACTGAGTGCCTAAGGATACCTTTCTAGGAGAGCGGGGGTAAGGTTAGGCTGCTGAGCATGGCCTGATGGCTGTGAATGTCTCCAGAGGACCAGATACTTTATAACTGGTCACCCTGATGAGGGACGAGGGTCAAAAAGATGAACTAAGGGGCTGATTCCTGAGAGGATTAACCTAAATGCTGGAGGGAGAGACTGGGAAAAAAAGGGAACAGCCAGGCAGCCATTAAAGATTTTGCCATGGACTGTAAGCTGCTCTCTGGATGCAGGTTACACATTCCCTCTCTAGTCACCCTGAGTGAAGAATAGAATCAGTGCATGTAAAAGGCTGATCCCTGAGATGACCTGTAGGTTTTCAGCTGTATCCTAGTTTGATTCCTGTGACATAGTTATTATTAGATGCTCACTACTAAAGGCTAATTACAATGTCAGTGCAAGCCAGGGGCACCTCCAACAGACCAATGTCAACTTGCATGATAGTTAGTGCATTGCATGTGCTGACTGCATTTTACAGTATGATGTAGGGCCAGGGTAGACAAACTTTGGCCCTCCAGTTTTTGTGGAACTAAACTAACTAAACTAAGTCCATTAGCATGGCAAGATTCTGAAAGCCAAAACCCTGACTCCCAAAGGAAGAGGTATGATGGGACTAGTGCAGGGATATGCAATTAGCGGACCTCCACCTGTTGCAGAACTACAAGTCCCATGTGGCATTGCAAGACTCTGACAGCCACAAGCATGACACCCAGAGGCAGAGACATGATGGGACTTGTAGTTTTGCAACAGCTGGAGGTTTGCTAATTGCATATCCCTGGACTAGTGGTCCCAACAGTTGGAGGCCAGAGTTTGCCTACCCCTGGTATAGGGTCTTAAATAACTTATGGAAAGGTGCATTCATTAAGTAACCTATTGAAAGGTACCTCACTGCAGAGGGGCGTCCCCTAATTTCTGGGCAATTTGAAGCCACATTTTAACAAGCAAGTGGTGCTGATGGGCACCTTATAGTGTCTATAGTGTCCTTATTGAAGATGCAAGTATAGTTTTAAAAGTAGCGTAACAGGTTTTGTCTAAATTATCCAGAGATTGTGAGATGATTATTGCCAAGGAAGGTCATTTTAGGTCTCCTCTGCCAAAAATGTCCCTATGTATGGCCATCCAAGGACATAAGTGACTTAAGTTAGCCATACCCAGGCAGATCCCACAGCAACACACAAACAGAATGTACCTTTTCATAAATCCCAAGTACAACCAATATTTTGAAATGCAGCTCATGCAGTCAGTGCATTTTATAAGTAAAAATAGGGAGTGACTGCTAATTAGTCACAAATTGAAAATACAGTGTTACATTGTAGTGTTTACTGGTTGTAAAATAAAAAAATTGATTACTGGGACAGATATCGGTTAGAGAAGTGGCCCTTTAAAAAGCAGTCTGGAGGATAAATCTCAGAAAATGTGGCAATCAAAACGTCACTTCTGGTGTTAACCATGCACCATGTTCAGTTACATGGTCAGCAGCATCATGTCTTACCTACAAACAAGATAAAACCAAGTCAGGGTAGGTGCAGCATTACCGTTATTTTCTGCTTAGCATGCTGCTTGTAGTTGAGTGGTTATAAGGATTGTTGTGGTTTATGCAGTACTTATACCACCAGTTCATAAAGCATTTACACTGGTCAGCTCTATTGCAGGATTGTGCCTCCAATTGCAGTGAGCCTAGAGTTCCACTTAAAGAAATAGTTTGATCTGATAATTATAAGTTGGTGAACATAAAATGTCAAAGGCTTCTTGAGTTGAAGTCTAGCATTCATTCACAGTTTACATGGGGTGACAAAATGCTTTTAACAACCAACTAACGGCCTGTGTTCTCAAACAATGTAGAACTTCTCTGATTTGTCTTCCCTGTTAGGTTTCAAAAGCACAGTAGTACACAGCCACCTAGTGGCAGCTTGTCATACTGCAGAAGACAAACATCAATACTTTTTTGTCTTTTTTTTTAATCAGAACATTTTGAGATGGGAATGAGGGACACTTACTAGCAAACATATGTAGGCATAGGACACGCCCCCTGCCACACCCCTTTAAAGGAGAATTAACAAAAAAAAAAAAAAAAGGTTAATTAAATTCACAAGGCAGACATCTCAAGTCTCCTGGGAGCCGCGGGAACCTCCCGCATTTGGCTGCGGGCTCCCGCGAGTGTAGGGCGATCTCCCAGCTGTGCCCGTCACACAGCCACAAACAGACAGAGCAGGCCAAATGGAGTACGGCCGCTTGGTCTGTGGCTGAGTGACAGGCAGATATAAGTTGCTGCGAGCTGAGGCAGAGGGGGGACAGCCCATACTGCTGTCCCCAGTCTGCTTTTGCTGCTGCATGGGCACGGGTACTTTTTTTCAGCAGGGAAGGAGGGGGGTGGGCGCATCCGGGTGACACCTGTGGGCAGCGGCATCACACGATCCGCACACCCCACTGATCTGTGGCTCTCGGCTCAGATCGGAACCCCGCCCCTGCAGCCTTCTGCACTGCAGCTCCTCCCACACTACTGTACACAGGATGGATGAGGGAGTCCATGGAGGGACACGCTGCTGTGCAGGGGGGGGTCTATGCTGTGGGAGGGGGATCTGCACTGGGGGGTCTATACTGATGGAGGGGGGTGTATATGCTGAGGGGGTCTATACTGATTGAGGGGGGTGTCTATACTGAGGGGGAGGTCCATACTGAGGGGGGTCTGTACTGAGGGGGAGGTGTCTATACTGCAGGTGGAGGGTCTGCACTGCGGGAGGGGGGTCTGCACTGAGGGAGAGGGGTCTGCACTGCGGGAGTGCGGGAGAGGAGTCTGTACTGTGGGAGAGGGGTCCGCACTGCGGGAGAGGGGTCTGCACTGCGGGAGTGCGGGAGAGGAGTCTGTACTGCGGGAGAGGGGTCTGCACTGCGGGAGAGGGGTCTGTACTGAATTAGCTGACTGGGATGCCTCACCAGCCCCGTTGCAGCCAGACCCCAGGACTAGCAGCCAGACCCTTGGCCCCAGCAGCCAGACCCCAGGACCAGCAGCCCAGCTCCAACAGCCGGACACTTGGCACCAGCAGCCGCACCCCAGGCCCCAGCAGCCAGACCCCAGGACCATCAGCCCAGCTCCAGCAGCCAGACCCTAGCAACCAGGCCCTTGGTCCCAGCAGCCAGACCCCAGGACAAGCAGCCCAGCTCCAGCAGCCAGACCCTTGGCCCCAGCATCCGGACCTTGGCCCCAGCAGCCAGACCCCAAGCTCCAGCAGCCAGACCCCAGGACCAGCAGACCAGCTCCAGCAGCCAGACCCCAGGCCCCAGCAGCCCAGCTCCAGCAGCCAGACCCTAGCAGCCAAACCCCAGGACCACCAGCCCAGCCCCTGTGTGATCAGGCTGCATTTCACAGGCACTGGTAAGGATGCATTTCATGGGCACTGGTGTAGCTGCATTTAATTGGCACTGGTAAGCCTGCATTTTATTGGGGGGGTCAGCACTGGCGCGAAGCGTCACCTCCCTGAAATGAGTTTGAAACCTCCCTGAAATGAGTTTTTGTAGGTTGGGATGTCTGCAGCACATGCAGAACCCTTGGCTTACAGGACTGATTAAATCCAAAAAGTTACAGCCATTTAGGTCAATTGTCATATAACTGTTTTAGTCCTTATTAGATTTTGAAACAGGGTACTTAGAAATCACACATAAAGTAGAACTAAAGGCAAACTTTTTTCATTCTGGATAGAATAAAGAAGGGTTCAGTTTTTTTCTTTTTTCTTTCTTTTTGCTATCTGTGTCTTATTGGGGAGATTCCAAAGACTAATAGAAGGTACAAACTCGATAAACAAACTAAGGGGTTATACGTATATAAATCCCAAGCATAGTTATCTGAAAACTGCACAGACATCTGTTTGAAAAAAAAACAAAACTCTTAATTATTGATTATTTTAATGCTTTAGTTTGACTAAGCAAGAAAGAAACACTTTTAAAATTACAAATTATTATAGTAGCATACAATATATGTTGAAAATATAGACTGTAACCTGTTCAAAAATGGAAACAGTAATACTGCCCTCTTGTGTCTGTCTACGGAACTTCAATTACCCTATCCTATACATGGTAACATTTTACCAAAAAATATAATCTGCACATTTAAAGAAAAAAATATTCTAAGTATTGTCTTGCAAGCTTTAAGAGGGTTAGCATTTGTGTAAAGAAGAAGAAAATGAGAGTTGATTTGAACAATTTAGGCAATATTGGAAACATGGACATATTTACACTTGGCTTACTCACTAACAAAGTAGATAGGGCATTTAAGATGAGTGAATTATCAATCAGAAGGCCATTTATTGAGTAAGATCAGTGGAAGATAGACTCTCGTTGGATGCTATGGGTTGCTCTCCATATCATCATTGCCATTTGTACTAAGTTACAGTATAAAACATATGTAATTATTAAGGTGAGTATAGTTGTGGAAAATAGTAATCTGGACTTTGCTTTGTGTATTTGAATATTGAAAGTCTCTAGTGTCTCCTCTAGACATTCCCTAACAAGGGCCTGGCTGAGGCAGAATAGGCAACTGTCTTGGGCACTGTGCTGCGGAGGACTCAGCTGAAGTGGGAGCTTCTCTTGGCTCTGCATTGCTTGGCTGCCTCCTGCACTAAGCAAAACTGGGCTATTAAACTCATAGCTTAGTCTTGCAGATTACACAGATCCTGCAGACCTCCCAGTTTAGTTAACCCCTTTTAGTTTTATTAACTCTTTAATTTCCTTCCATTTTTATATTGTTTGCATATATACAGTATGTTTATAATTCGTGGTCCTTTTTGTAGTGCTGAATTAACGAAGACTTTATACTGGCACTGTCCCTAACTACTGCATTGATGCATGTGTATGCCAGGACAATTAGATGTAAAAAAAAAAAAAATACAAGCACATGCTGGACAGCCATCCCAGTTTCTAGATGTATCAGAAAGGCTTTAGCTTCACCTCCTCCCAAACCACGGCCCTTAAAGGCGTATCACCCGCTCATGTAGGGTTGCCACCTCATCCCTTAAGGCTTGGTTCAAATTTGAGCCGCACCTGACGCACAGCAGGAGTCTGGTGCATGCTGGTTCACCATTTCAGGTCCGATTTCAGCCCGAATTTTGGGCTGAATTCGGACCCAAGACGGACCAAAAAAAAAAAAAGGCACATGCTTTTCCTGCAAAACGCACCGGAGCTGCTGCAGAGATATGTGAACCGGCTCCATAGAGAGCCAGTCACATTCTCGTACTATGCGAATTGGATGCAGGGAAATCCACATCCAATTCGCACAGGTGTGAACCCAGTCTTAAACCAGAACACATATGATTTACACAGGTTCTGAGGCTAATTCAATGCAGACTGTGACCATACATACATCTATAAAACAGAACAGAAGACTTTTAAACCATAAAAATAGAACAATATACTTTTAAACTCAGTAATACACTTATTTATATTAAATCAAACACAATAAAACCTGCAGATGTCCATGTAAATGAGCAGTCTGACCTATTTGTCCATAATTATTTTACTGTTAGACTGCTTGTACAGACAGACCAGCAGGGTTGCAAAGCTGATTATTTCAAGCCAAAAGGCAAAAAAAAAATCCTGGTTACCCAACTTTTTCAAGGACACCCCAAATTGTATTGTTCTTTCTCCCAGCATCACATATATAATTTAATGATCCCTTTACCTTAAAAGGCTATAAGCATGTAGGCGGGGACTAAACTGGATAAGTTTGGAGTAAGCAGCCACATATTTTACATAAGCACAGTTCCTTTACAGTATATGTGTCCTTATTATTGTACAGTATGAAGAAGTATACAGTCTTTGGCACAGTTTATGGATATATTCAATATTTACAGAGTAGAGCAGAATTGTACAGTATAGCATTTCCCAATGATGTTATCAGAGAACAGCTTCAGCTAGCAGGGGTAGCATTTCTTAAGAAGATGTATCTAGGGCAAAATAGGACCTCTCACAGACTCGTATCTCTGTTCTGAATACCTGAGAATTATCAATAACCAAGGAGCCTGCCCTGCGCTGCCCCTACTCCTCAGGAACCTTTCCCTATGCTTTGCACTCTCCATCACAAGCCTGCCTTTTACATATTCCTGGCTTGAGGCCTGTTACCCGCAATAAAATACATTCGCCAGAAGCATGTTGACAGGTGCAGTGCCCTTTATTTGTAACCCCTCCTTTGATGATGCAGTGGGTGGAGTTTATGCTCTTTATATAACAGCTGTGGGTGGGACCTAGGCAATCTGGGGTATGGACACCCCTGTTCAGTAACATGTAGAACCGTGTCTGTAGGAGAGATCAAGGGCCCTCTGCAGGGCTGGATTGCTAAAATGACTAGAGGACACATAGGGGAAAGATGGAGGAATCTTGTCACCCCTGACCTTTGTTTAGTAGGCCCTGCGGCTTTTTTCAGGTTGGCCTCCGAGCCTAAGTGAGGAACACCTTATGTGTGAAACCGCATGTGGGAAGTGTCTGGTAGCATCCGGGAAGATGGCTGGTTGCAATGGTAATGTGTACTGCACTGTGGCTGTGTATCACGAAGTTGATGTATCTTTGAATGTGTCTGGGTTGATGGGGTAAAGCATTAAAAATGCTTTTGGACTAGATATATTTTATTGCGGGTAACAGGCCTCAAGCCAGGAATATGTAAAAGGCAGGCTTCAGGCCAGGATAATGGACCTGGGCCAGCTTGGTGCAAACCACCATACTATCTAGGCCACTTACAAGCCCGCCAAAGTAGGGTTGCCACCGTTCGGGTTTTAAATCATGTGTCCGGGTTTTGGCCCGCCTGAAACCCGGACACAATATTTAGACAGGAATGTGGCTCAGAACAAGTCCTGATAGGAGGGTGAGGGGGCACTATGCATGTCACATTATCATTCTCTTTGGAGCACCTAAAAGGTGTCCCAGGTCTGCTACAATCCTATAGTGTATGTTAAAAAAAAAAAAAAACATTTTGCTGTGCACCGCTAAAGTGTTCGGCTTGAAGAAAAAGTGGCAACCACATGCCAAAGTAACATGGGCCCTATATGAGACTTCCCCTGTATTAATGGTACAGAGCCACCTACAGGTAGGAAGGTTAACTGCACCTGCCTACAAGCTCTTCTACCTTCTGCAGCCTTTGGTGATTGCTAAAGATGGGTACACACTGATAGTTTGTTTTTAAAAACTGACAGATCACAGTACCAACCCAAGTGTTGTTGGTGTGGCAATCTCCCCTACTGTTCTAATGAATTCTAACACTGGAGGGGCCCTCCCGCCCTGCTCCACCAGAATTCACAGATCAGTACTTACAACCATTGGCTGGTTTTCCAGCATGTCACCTTGCCTGTTCATCAAAATAATGAACAAAGAGTTCTTCAATGATGAGTCTAACAGCTGGTTTGCACCATTACCTCTTCGTGCTGCAAGGGTTAAACTCCCAACCAATCGTGAACAGGCTCCATCCAGATTCAACTCACTTCAACGAACACTAAAGAACAGGCCTGAAATGAAGGACCATTTCATTACCTTTATGAAAAGGATCTTTGACAATGATTATGTTGAACCAGCTCCACCACTTCAAAGACACGATGAGTGCTGGTACCTGCCTTTCTTCGGAGTGTATCATGCCACCAGGCCAATGTCTGCAAGTGTCTTCGCAAATTCTTCTTGGTTAACAGGGCCTGAATTCCTGCTGGATCATCCAGAAGAAAGCACAGCTGATGTCTTCAGTCTTCTAGAACCTGACAAGGATCCAGAGATTCGCCCTGAAGTTAAAACCCTCATCACCAGAACTGAACAAAGACTCGCCTTGGGCTGTCAACACTTTGAACGTTTCTCCAAGTGGAGGAGGTTTGTACGCACCATCGCAAGGTTAGTTCATATTGCAGAGTGCTTCCACACAAAGCCCACAGATGCTCACTGTCAAGGTTGGCATGTGTGCCAAAAGCTTCTTTCTGCAAAGGACATTGCTGAAGGTGAACTGATCATAATACAAAGTGTGCAACAGAGTGTCTTTGGCTCAGAAATTAAATGTATCCGTGACAAGAGGGACATTGCAAAAAAACATCCCAATTGCCAACCTGAATCCATTCATTAACAATCATGGTATGTTAAGGGTTGGTGGACGTTTAAACAAGGCTGAGTTGAGTGAGCAAGAACAGAATCCTCTCATTATATCTGCTCGCCATCACATCACCACTTTGCTCATACAGCACTACCATGAAGGGGTTAAGCACCAAGGTAAACACTTCACAGAGGGTGCCATAAGAGCTGCAGGCCTTTGGATTATAGGAGCAAAAAGACAGATCACAGCTGTATTCAGTGCCGCAAACTGAGAGGGAAAACACCAGCAACAGCAAATGTCAGATTTGCCAGCTGACAGGTTAAGTACTGACTCACGTTTCACTCATGTTGGTCTGGATGTCTTTGGGCCATGGATGGTAACAGCCCGCAGAACTCGAGGTGGCCAAGCAAATAGCAAATGATGGGCAGTGCTGTTCACTTGCATGAGTGTGCTTGCAGTACACATTGAAGTAATAGAATCTATGGATGCTTCAAGTTTTATCAATGCTCTAAGATGATTCCTAGCCATCAGAGGACCAGTCAAGACACTAAGATCTGACTGTGGAACTAATTTCGTTGGAGCCTGTCGAGAGCTACAGCTCAACTCTAGGCCAATCCAAGACCTGTTAGCTGAAAAAGGCTGTACATGGATTTTCAATCCTCCTCATTCTTCCACATGGGTGGCTCATGGGAGAGAATGATAGGTATCACACGTAAAATATTGGATTCTATGCTTATGGACTTTAATTCCACAAGACTTACCCACGAGATCCTAACTACCTTCCTGGCAGAGGCATCTGCCATAATCAATTCAAGACCACTTGTTCCAGTGTCCAAAGATCCAGAGACCCCAACTATCCTTACTCCAGCTACTCTTCTTACCCAGAAGCTTGGGTCTCTTCCTGTTCCACCTGGAAACTTCAAAGTAGGAAACCTTTGCTATGACCAGTGGAAGCGAGTACAACACCTCGCCAACTGCTTCTGGAATCGTTGGAAGATGGAGTATCTTTCTACTCTGCACGGATGCAGGAAATGGCAATGCCTGAACCCTAACATACAAGTTGGATATCTTGTTCTGCTTAAGGACCAGCAAGCTGAAAGAATTGAATGGCCCATGGGACTTATTGTAAAGAGCGTTCTTAGTGATGACGGTAAGGTACGCAAGGTGGGGGTGAAGGTTTCAAGACAAGGGACTGTAAAGACTTTCATCAGACCTATCATGGAACTTATTCTGCTCTTACCCCTTGGAGAATGAACTTGTTTGCCTACGCTGCTGGATCCTACCTGCGACTTCAAGAAGAAAGTGTCTTGGACTTAAGTTGACATATCCTGAAGCCTTGAATTAATAGTTGTTGTTTTAGCATTATATGCATGTTCTTTATGTCTTTCAGGTCTTTAAGACATCCAGCAAATTACACTGTTGTTATTTGCAGTTGTATCACTACCGTTCTGATATATATAGTGACATTTACCAATGCCAGACGGGGAGTGTGCTGCCCCAACAGGGCATAGAATTTATATATATTGTTTTCCTAACCATTTTATATGGACTTTTATGCTTAGTTTACATGCTGCCATCTAGTGACCCTTTGTGGTAATGCACTTGATTCTCAAGTATATTTTTCCCTTATGTTATGACACACTACCTTTGAATGTAATGCTCCACCCTTCTTCCTGTGTTTGTACTTCCTGTGTCATCTATGCAGTTAACAAGCCACCAGTGGCGGCCCGTCCATAGAGGGCGCCTGGGCGCCGCCCCCCCTCCTGTAGTCAAAAAAAAAAAAAAAAAATTCCCAAAAAAAAAAATAATTTTTTTTAAAACGGCCCCTTTAAGAACAAAACGAAAAAAAAAGTCATTTAACAAAGTGCACTGTGGCGCCAGACCCAGTGCACTATGGGAAGCGCCACGTCAATGCAATCACGAGATTGCAGACGTGGCGCTTCATTTGCGGGCTTTTAACCCGCCTTGTGGCGCAAACGAAAACGCTGATTAGCTTCCGCCCGTAGAATCAGTGTGATTCTATGGGCGGGAGCATTGCTTTTCAAATCTTGAGGTCACTTCCGGCTCTCGTGAAACAGACGAAAGCCGGAAGTGACGTCGGCAGCTCCGTTCTTCGGCCGAGCGGAGCTGCAGGAGGAAGGTAAGAGAGCAGTATGAGGGATCGGTTGCTGTCTGGCAAGGAGGGTGAGCTCCAGCACAGCACAGCTGCATCTGTCTCTGTCCCTCTCTTCTCCATCCCCCCCCCCCTCCTGTCTCACTAACACACGGACTCTTCCTATACACAGATAGAGGGGGAGGGGGAGGAGAATGGACACATACACAGGACGTGCTGATCTGAGGTCTGAATATGACACTGCAGGGGAAGGGGGGCAAGTTATCAAAGAAGGATAATTACAGTGATTTTGGGGGCTGAGAGGATGCTGTATGTGCTAGGGGCCACTTTGGGAGCAGAGAGGATTTGTGCTAGAAGGGGGGTTGAATAGAAAATTAGACCCCCCCCCCAGCACAAATCCTCTCTGCTCCCAAAGTGGCCCCTAGCACATAAAGCATCCTCTCCCAGCCCCCAAAATCACTGTGAGTATCCTTCTTTGATAACTTGCCCCCCTTCCCCCTTGTTCAAAGAGATGCTGGCTGCTATTAAGGAGACAATCCTGGTTTCTGGGATCAGTGGACACAGTGAATGCGTTTTTGATGACACAGTGAATGCGTTTTTGATGACACAGTGAATGCATTTTTGATGACACAGTGGCTGCGTTTTTGATGACACAGTGAATGCGTTTTTGATGACACAGTGAATGCGTTTTTGATGACACAGTGGCTGCGTTGTTGATGTCACAGTGGATGCGTTTTGATGACACATTGGATGCGTTTTTGATGACACAGTGAATGCGTTTTTGATGACACAGTGGATGCGTTTTTGATGACACAGTGAATGCATTTTTGATGACACAGTGGCTGCGTTTTTGATGACACAGTGAATGCATTTTTGATGACACAGTGAATGCGTGTTTTGATGACACAGTGGATGCGTTTTTGATGACACAGTAAATGCGTTTTGATGACACAGTGAATGCGTTTTTGATGACACAGTGAATGCGTTTTTGATGACACAGTGAATGCGTGTCTTGATGACACAGTGGATGTGTTTTTAATGACACAGTAAATGCGTTTTGATGACACAGTGAATGCGTTTTTGATGACACAGTGAATGCGTTTTTGATGACACAGTGGCTGCGTTTTTGATGACACAATGGCTGCATTTTTGATGACACAATGGCTGCATTTTTGATGACACAATGGCTGCGTTTTTGATGACACAGTGGCTGTATTTTGATGACAGTGGCTGCGTTTTGATGACAGTGGCTGCGATTGATAACACAGTGGCTGCGTTTTGATGACAGTGGCTGCGATTAATGTTTTTTTTTCAGAATTTTTCAGTTTGTTTGCGCCCCCCCAAAAATTTTGAGCACCAACCGCCACTGCAAGCCACATGTAGCAGGGCACATGTATTCTCCATTATAATTTGAAAAAAAGAGAAACTAACTAAATGGGACTTTATACGAGGACATTTACAAAAATGTACCTCCATCCCCAAAATGTATACAAAAAACAGAGAAATGGGGGGGTTTTGGGACTTTAAATGAGACATGCAGCTGGGAAGGTGACACAACATAGTAATGATATGAATATCTAGTAATTGCACCATACATGCGACCGCATCGTATTGCATAGTAATAAATGTATAAACAGTAAATTGTAATAAATCAAGGAAACTTTATTGCATAGTAAAATATATATTATTGAAACATCATAAAACAACAATAATGGTTAAAAACCATAAAGGGTTACTTACAAGGAACCTATGTGGATGGGTGGAGGGCACCGAGGGTGTGAGCCTGTCAGGGATAAAAGTCAAACAATCCCGGGAGCTGAGGCGGTACCTAAAGGGCGACTAGTGTTTGTGAGGAGTTATTGGAAGTGAAAATCACATCTTCATGTCCTAAAGGATAAGAATACTAAAATTGGTACCATGATGACCATAATAGGCTGCTATGCCATTATGTTGTTTTATGATGTTTCAATAATATATATTTTACTATGCAATAAAGTTTCCTTGATTTATTACAATTTACTGTTTATACATTTATTACTATGCAATACGATGCGGTCGCATGTATGGTGCAATTACTAGATATTCATAATCATTACTATGTTGTGTCACCTTCCCAGCTGCATGTCTCATTTAAAGTCCCAAAACCCCCCCATTTCTCTGTTTTTTGTATTCTCCATTATAAGCTACAGACAGTATCATCTTTTGACCGCACAATACCACAACCTGTTCATCTGTTTGTATCCTGTCATCTGCTGTAATCTGATGTTTGGAATAAAGCATCTGTGGATGGAAATCGGTATTGGTGAGTTCAAGCTATCTGATGAGGATTGTCCTCAGTGATTATATCGGCTTATACAGGCCAGGCATAGAGGTCTCACAAGGGATAAATTGCTTCACAACAATTGGAGTCAGAATACCATACAACACACTGTAACATAAATATTTGAATGCAATCACCAGTGAAATGTGCAAAAAATGATTAAATATGAAAATAAAAAACAAAATAAAATTTCCAACAAGGTCAAGTCCACTCCGATGGGCTATTAAAAAGAAGCCCCACTGAATATACAGTTCATAGTGATCTTCCAAGTGATGATTTTGCAATCCTCAAAGTAGTAGTTACATGCAACCGCAACACCAAGGGAAATCTGATGGGGTGCGACAGAAAGGTACCTCCACCTGTAATAACACTGCCGCTTACCAGCTCGTTAGATCTCTTGTTTAAGGAGATCATGCGTGCCTGTGGCCCTCAACCCCAGCACTGGGTCTTTAAAACATGGATGGCTAGATGTCCTCAGACAATTTTCTTGGGGTTTCCTCTTTACGGCATATGTGCACTGGCTGATGGTGTCCTGGTCTGGAGGTTGATGTGAAGCTCCTCTGATGAGTTTTCTATGGTTGGGGTCCTCTTGGGTGGTCCCTCTTGGCTCCTCTGATGAGTCTTCTATGGTTGGGGTCCTCTCGGATGGTCCCTCTTGGCTCCTCTGATGAGTCTTCTATGGTCGGTGACATCTGACTCTTCCCAGCACAGTGACTGGACATGAAGGGGGAAATCTCTCCCAACTCTTGACTTCTCTTCCTCCTGCTCACAAGTGTCCACAATCAGGGGAAAGTTCTCCTTAAAGTGTCATTCCACCTTGTGGGAGGTCCTAGGCCTGCAATGTGCAGACTGAAGACATGAAGCTGATTCTGCTCTGACCTGTGTTAGGATCTTCTCTGTCTCTTCTCCTTGTCCTCGATGGAAGATGGAGGCTTCTTGTCCTGGCAGAGAGGTGTGAGGGACGTTCTGTGTCTGCACTACGGATCTGGGAAGACTCCAATCACATTGTGAGCCAGCTTTCTCACATGTGATTGGAGTCTTCCCAGATCCATAGTGCAAACACAGAACGTCCCTCACACCTCTCTGCCAGGACAAGAAGCCTCCATCTTCCATCGGGAACACGGAGGAGAGACAGAGAAGATCCTCACACAGGTCAGAGCAGAATCAGCTTCATGTCTTCAGTCTGCACATTGCAGGCCTAGGACCTCCCACAAGGTGGAATCACACTTTAAGGAGAACTTTCCCCTGATTGTGGACACATGTGAGCAGGAGGAAGAGAAGTCAAGAGTTGGGAGAGTTTTCCCCCTTCATGTCCAGTCACTGTGCTGGGAAGAGTCACGTCACCAACCATAGAAGACTCATCAGAGGAGCCAAGAGGGACGATCCAAGAGGACCCCAACCATAGAATACTCATCAGAGGAGCCAAGAGGGACCATCCAAGAGGACCCCAACCATAGAAGACTCATCAGAGGAGCTTCACATCAACCTCCAGACCAGGACACCATCAGCCAGTGCACATCTGCCATACAGAGGAAACCCCGAGCAAAGAGTCTGAGGACATCTAGCCATCCATGTTTTAAAGACCCAGGGCTGAGGTTAAGCGTCACAGGTACACATATTCTCCTTAAACAAGAGATCTAACGAGCTGGTAAGTGGCAGTATTATTACAGGTGGAGGTACCTTTCTGTCGCACCCCATCAAATTTCCCTTGGCGTTGCGGTTGCATGTCACTACTACTTTGAGGATTGCAAAATCATCACTTGGAAGATCACTATGAACTGCATATTCAGTGGGGCTTCTTTTTAATAGCCCATCGAAGTGGACTTGACCTTGTTGAAATGTTATTTTGTTTTTTATTTTCATATTTAATCATTTTTTGCACATTTCACTGCTGATTGCATTCAAATATTTATGTTACAGTGTGTTGTATGGAGTTCTCATATCTCCATTTGTTTAGCTGAAGCATAGTTTTTTCTTTTAAGTCATTTTATTTTTTGATCACTAAAATTACACAAGACAGCTTCTTTTTTCTTATGTTATATGTATTGCGTGTGTCTCACATTATAGTTGCGGCTTTTTTTCACTTTAAATATGGTTTATTCCATTATATATGATTTATTAGGATAGCGCAGCAAAGATTACTTTTTCCTGTTCAATAAAAACCATCTGACATTTGGCCGGTGTGTATGGCAGCCGGTCGGACAGACCGTCAGATGAGCATGCAGAAAAACCAGCAGCCGACCGACTCCCGATCAGTGCTCCCAGCCAATTGCTGAGAGTGCTAATTGGAGTGTTCTGGTGGGGGGGCGGGGGGCTTCCTCCTGTCAGAATACAACAGCTCAAGGGGGGAGATCGCTGTACTAACATCAGACCGTTAGTACAGCGGTTCCAACCAGAGCTGACAGGTTTTTTTTTTCGAAATGAACTAATAGTGTGTACCAGGCTTAACTCTTCTGGGATACAAACTCAGCTGCCTCCCCACCCCCTAACTTTTAACTACTTATAAGAGGTTCCATTCTATCAAAAATATCTTTGGGCCTAAAATTTTATCAGGACCAATGGTTAATACATATTTTTGTCAAGTAATGTATGATAAAAAATTGTTTAACTGTACGCTTATAGTAGTTTTATAGCACTGACAGATATGTCAAAAGGTCTTGACACTATATAATTCTATTATAAGCCCAAAATCACAAACATTTAACATGCTCTGTAAAAGATATCAGGATACGTTGCCAAAAACTGTAGCAGCCAAGAATTGTTTGGCACTACATACATCATTAGGGTTCTTGGGCACTGTACACTGAATTTTCAGTTCTAATTGCCATACCAACTCAAATCAGTCTGATAGAGCTGCTTATCTGCTCCACTGCCTCGGATCTTCCTGTTGGCAGTGATGTAGCTGGTGCATTTGCAAAATGGGGGGGAGTTAAGTATATTAACCTTGCAAACCATACTGGAATCGATCCTATTATGAGCATGGTACTGTAAAAACTCCAAACTGATCATAGTGTATATAACATGAATAAGATTTGTCATCAGCACACTCACAAGTTTGTTGTCTTCATGTGCTTTTATTTTATGATCACAAAGCAACATTTTGGGACTATGCAGGGACCCTACATCAGACATGTGGGGGGTGACTGGCAGGGTTAGGCCCTCGGAAGAACCTGTACAGCCAGTATGATATTAATATACACCAGTGCTGCAACATCACGCTAGATGCTTTACGGAAACTGAGTGGTACAAAAGCACACAGGCTTGGGCCTATTTACATCCTGTTGTCTCGTCAATAGATACAGTGGGCACGACTGAATTTGTTTCACAAACAGTCCATAAAAATCGAATAGTTGGCAGCACTGTAGGCCAGTAAGGCGGAAACTCTTATCTTACAGTCACCTTTATACAAATTCTAAAACAAGAGTCAGACATTTTATATGTGTTTTGTCTTCTGGTAGGCCAGCCATTTGAAAGATAATCACATTGTTTCCTCGTATAAAATTTATTTAAAATACAAATAAAACAGAAGGGCCATTTTATTGGTATGAAAGTACACATTTATTGCAGCGCAGAGTACAGTACAACATGTCTCCAAAGGTTTCTGTACTAATCATGGTAATAAGAATGCTACTTGTGTGCGTCCAGTGGTTTTAGGTCAGCAGTCCTTCCACATCACTGACTTCCAGAAAACTGTTCCAGTTCTTATACGCTAAATTTATGTGGGTTGAATGGGAACATGCTCATGACATAGTACAAATGCTACATATGCAAAGCAAACATAATACAAACAATGTATAACATTATATATTTCATAAATAGGAATCAACTGAAGACAATCAAAAATCCTGGTAGCAGCCAGATGTGTGTGTGTGTGAGACATTACAGCCTCAATGATCTAAGCTGCTAGAAGGTGATTTCTGTCCACCTGCAATGGATTACTGCTTGCTTATCTTTTCTTTATGGGATTTTTAGTGAGTAAGGGCCCTTTCACAGGGGATTTGTCCGTTCGAGTTAGCAGAGGATCCACAAGCAGGTTCTCTGCTGAACTGGAGTAGAACTGAACAGATGTAACTTTTGTGACATCCATGTCCTTCAGGTTTTTCCTCCAGCTTGAAACTGGAGCTTAACCAACCCATGTTAGAATTATGAGCAGGTGGATGTAACAGATATGTCTGTTTACATCCTTTTACCTTTGATCCATCACATTTAGGTCCGAAGAAATGGAAAAGCCTTTTCCATTTTCTTCAGACCTAGATGGACTCTGAGGTAGTCGGGTGTAAATGGACATGTCTGTTTACTTCTGCCTGTCCATAGACTGACATTAAGCTTTTGTTCAGATCCACCTGAAAAACTGTCAGCCAAATCCGAAACAGCTGTGTGAAAGGTACTAAGCTTATTGCTGTATTATTTAATAAGCCTGTATAAAAGCGATTCAGGTACCAGTTAGTGGTAAATAAGCCTGGTAACATGTTGCAGACACTTCAAGCATCTGCTTCCACAACCTGCAAATTGCCAAACATTCTTTTCTGAAAAGCTTCAACATTTCTTGATAGTATCAGGTAAATTTACCTGTATTCCTATTGGTCCATCAATAGCACAGCCAGCCTTACTTGTGTAGCGCTGGTAGATTTTTAATCTACCACTGATAGGTAAATCTAGTGGGTCACTTGTTAGAGGAAGTCGGATTTGCCTCTGTTCCAGCTTGGCTGAGTTGCATGTGGTTCCACACTGTGACGGTGGGTGTCGTAGTCACTATGGGCCAGTGTTGGAAAAGCAACGAGTTGAAGCTTATGAGTGCTCCTCTGTCCCGGGGACAACTCGGTGGAGGTGGTCCTCCGAGTTGCATTCTGGGAGAGGGTATTTATGGGACAGACGTCATATTTTGGGGTTCGTTTTCAGCCACCTGCTGGCCCTCCTCACCGACAGGTATGTGTTAAGAGTACCACCTCGTGGTCCTCCGTTCCGGAGGCCCACGTCGCTGCGTCGTGTGGGTGGGCCCAGAAGCCTGTCTGGGGCCTACCACAGCAGCAGAGGTACGGTCCTGAGCTGTCTATCCTGAGTGAAGTAGCTGGACAACTGAGAAGATCCCAGGGGAGGACCCATCATGGAAGGATCATGCAGAGTGCTGGTCTGGAGAGGGGCCTAGTGACTCGGTTGGAAGACGTATCCTGAAGTAATCATACTGCATAGTACTGCCGGGTTGGCTTAAAGGTTCAAGTACTGTGTCTGACATTCATCGCAAACCAATACATCCTATGGCAGAGGATCGTACGGGTTTCATTCCAAACAAGTCTGTGGCAGAGACTTTTGTTCGTGCTGCGTACTGGCTGCTAGGCAAGTGAGAGTTGTCTATCCAGGTGGGCAAAGATTAGATTCTACAAAAAAAGGGGAGACTATTCAACTACAAGTGTTCAATTCCAAAGAATGTTCTGAAGATTGCTACTGAAAGGTATTTGAGCTTCCCTGCAGCTTTCCTTCTGCCTCTTTCCTGCTACTTCCTTTATTTGTTCATTAAAGCATTGGAAAAATATACTAGAGTGTTCAGTGCTTGCATCACCCAGAGGTAAACTCAACGGAACCCTAGACCCGGTGCCGGTGAAACAGAGGTATCGAGAGTGAAGGTAACAGCCCGCTTTAAACCAGCAGCTCCACCAAGAGTTATTGCTACACTTGCTATTAGGAATGTACAGAAGGCAAGATTAGATAAGCAATCTTTAACAGTGCCAGGAATAATAGAAATCTTTGCAGATCAGAACAGCTGGGATTCAGGGGTAGCAGGAAGGATTTAGGAACAAGTACCTGCCCTTCATTTACACTATGTTTCTAGCCTCATTTTTGTCAGGTGTCCTTTAGAGTCTATGTATAGCCAAAACTTTTTTGTTTGTTTTGGGTAGAGTACATAAGTGTTAAAGCTTCTGCCTGTTTATATTTTGCTGTCTGTGTACTATTAGGAAACTTTCCATTTATTTTCTGTACCAGGGCTGCAGCAGGAAGATAGAGGAAATCTCACAAAGTGAGAGGAATTCCCACCTTAGTTGTCCCGGAAATAGGCATCCCTGTTGGAAAATTTCCCCCAACCTCTTGTTCTGGGAACAAAGCTAACATTTTGGATTTCCCCTCATTAACTAGATGAAAATGGTCACCAGTAAAAACAGAAGAGTTCTCCACAATTGGGACATGGCAATAAAACTTGACAGAGGGTCTAGCCCTTCCCTATTTTTTCAAACTAAAGAATGTTTAGACATATACTTTGAAGATAAGTACCTAATATCTGGTATAACCCTTTTTTTTGGGGGGGGGGGGAGGGTTGGGTATGACAAATGGCCCCCCCAAACAAGATATTGCACCAAACCTGTAGGTAAATAAGAGACCCAGTGTGTTTGACAAGTTGGCAGTGCCTCCACCCTGTACAGAGCCTCTGTGAACAGAGGGGGTGCCTTCCTGGGAAGTTAATCAGTAATCCAATCAAAGTAATTGGGCGCACTGAGAACAATAAGATAGATATGATCTCACCTATATATTCCAACCTTCTTTTGCTGTTGCCGCCAAAGTTGCCTTGTAGGAGTAAATTGGAGCAAGATACAGTATATGGGATAAAGACGGTGAGCGATGGGATCTGGTTCTTTCATCTATGCCATTAGTTTCAGTATCTGCTTGTAGGCAGGTCCAAGTCTACTTTCTCCACTGTGGGTGACACTCTCTGCAGCACTGCAGTTGGAGAGGAATTAAAGAGGAACATGGTTCCTCTATGGTTTCCTGGGTCGCTGAGGAAGCATCCAATAGGATGCTGCTAGGTAATGTGACTCTGGGCCTGTTTAAGGCTCAGCTCCCAGGATGGCTAGGCTAGACCGTATTCTTCCCCTCTCTACATACGCTGACAGTCGGCTACAGTCTGCTCTCTATACGTTGCTGGAACTGTGAGTGTTCCCAGCTGGGCTTCCTTCCCATGGGGTTATTTGTGGACTGTCTCTGCATTATTTCAATACAAATTCTTTTTCTGCACTGGGATTGAGTGTGTTATTCTGCCGCACTGTGCTGCACCCCACCATCCCCAAACAAGAAAAACAGTTCAAACGTAAATTGGGCAGATGAGATTCCCCATTTTGCCCCAAATGTAATGAAGAGGCTGGGGACCTGCGGATAAGTTGCGAATATGTCCAGAATTATTCAAATATTTGAAGGATATTAGTAGCATTGTGTCTTCAACTTTTGCAGTTATTATTCCACCCGATCCCTTTGTTTTTTTCTTAGGGGGTTTGGATTAGGAAATGTGTACACCCGACATTTATATAGCACTTCCTAGACTTTTATATATTGTCATAAAACCAATAGAGAGACAGTAGAACAGGTCAGTTCTGTACTAATATGTGAAAAATTAACCTATCAACATAGGAAGTTTACCAAGACATTTATGAAGATTTGGAAATTTTGGCTAAATATACCTGGACTGGCTCCACCACAACTAGTTCTTCATAGATTGCTGGAGAATTGGCATTCTCTCCTACCTGTTGGAACATATTTAGAGTAATAGTCCTGATATTTTCTGGAAGAACGGTCAACACACTAGGCATTGCTATGAGCATTAGAACTCTTTCCAGTCCAAAAAAATTAAAAAAAGGGATGAGATAGTGGTATTTAAATAGGTTATATGATTTCTCTACCCTGCCATTTGGAGTTTATTTTGTTTGGTTTGGTTTTTCTGTAACACCAGATATGCTGAATATGTGTCACACATGCTTACTAACGAATAGTATGTAATTTCACCAGGATGTATACAGTATGTGAGATTCTTGTACATTGCGCGCACAACTATGTTAATAAAAACAAGTACTTGATTTTAAAAAAAGTAATTGGAAGCAGAAGAACTACTGCAACCAGCATATACCTTTAACCTTTATATATATATATATATATATACACACAGTATCTCACAAAAGTGAGTACATCCCTCACATTTCTGTAAATATTTTATTCTATCTTTTCATGTGACAACACTGAAGAAATGACACTTTGCTACAATGTAAAGTAGTGAGTGTACAGCTTGTATAACAGTGTAAATTTGCTGTCCCCTCAAAATAACTCAACACACAGCCATTAATGTCTAAACCGCTGGCAACAAATGTAAGTACACCCCTAAGTGAAAATGTCCAAATTGGGCCCAAATTGTCAATATTTTGTGTGGCCACCATTATTTTCCAGCACTGCCTTAACCCTCTTGGGCATGGAGTTCACCAGAGCTTCACAGGTTGCCACTGGAGTCCTCTTCCACTCCTCCATGACGACATCACGAAGCTGGTGGATGTTAGAGACCTTGCGCTCCTCCACCTTGCCTTTGAGGATGCCCCACAGATGTTTAATAGAGTTTAGGTCAGGAGACATGCTTGGTCAGTCCATCACCTTTACCCTCATCTTCTTTAGCAAGGCAGTGGTCATCTTGGAGGTGTGTTTGGGGTCATTATCATGTTGGAATACTGCCCTGCGGCCCGGTCTCCGAAGGGAGGGGATCATGCTCTGCTTCAGTATGTCACAGTACATGTTGGCATTCATGGTTCTTTCAATGAACTGTAGCTCACCAGTGCCAGCAGCACTCATGCAGCCCCACACCATGACACTCCCACCACCATGCTTTACTGTAGGCAAGGCACACTTGTCTTTGTAATCCTCACCTGGTTGCCGCCACACACGTTTGACACCATCTGAACCAAATAAGTTTATCTTGGTCTCATCAGACCATAGGACATGGTTCCAGTAATCCATGTCCTTAGCCTGCTTGTCTTCAGCAAACTGTTTGTGGGCTTTCTTGTGCATCATCTTTAGAATAGGCTTCCTTCTGTGATGACAACCATGTAGACCAATTTGATGCAGTGTGCGGCGTATGGTCTGAGCACTGACAGGCTGACCCTCCACCCCTTCAACCTCTGCAGCAATGCTGGCAGCACTCATATGTCTATTTCTCAAAGACAAACTCTGGATATGATGCTGAGCGTGCACTCAACTCCTTTGGTTGACCATGGAGAGGCCTGTTCTGAGTGGAACCTGTCCTGTTAAACCGCTGTATGGTCTTGGCCACCGTGCTGCAGCTCAGTTTCAGGGACTTGGAAATCTTTTTATAGCCTAGGCCATCTTTATGAAGAGGAACAATTCTTTTTTTCTGATCCTCAGAGAGTTCTTTGCCATGAGGTGATATGTTGAACTTCCAGTGACCAGTATGAGAGAGTGAGAGTGATAACACAAGATTTAACACACCTGCTCCCTATTCACACCTGAGACCTTGTAACACTGACATGACACCGGGGAGGGAAAATGGCTAATTGTGCCCAATTTGGACATTTTCACTTAGGGATGTACTCCCTTTTGTTGCCAGCGGTTTAGACATTAATGGCTGTGTGTTGAGTTATTTTGAGGGGACAGCAAATTTACACTGTTATACAAGCTGTACACTCACTACTTTACTTTGCAGCAAAGTGTCATTTCTTCAGTGTTGTCACATGAAAAGATATAATAGAATATTTACAAAAATGTGAGGGGTGTACTCACTTTTGTGATACATTGTGTATATGTATGTATATATATATATATATATATATATATATATATATATATATATATTTACACACACACATACCAGTATGGAATAATACAAGCTTTATGTAAAAAATATTAATAACAGTACACACATTTGATGTACAAACAGATAATATCATCAAGGGGCGATAGGAGTCCTAGTGCCATTGTGCACATATACCCGTTTTATATATATAGATATTTATAGAGATACCTTCAGATGAATTTAGCAGCAAAGTCTCATTGCAGGGCCCTTAAGGAATTATGCAGCATCTGTTTTTGTATCGGAGACCTGAACACAAGATTTGCAGTGCTGAGGAGACCTTCCAGGTATTATCCAACGAGTCTAGAATTATATGGCAATGTGCATGTAAGATAGTAATAGGGCAGAGAGATACTCTGTTTGTCACAAGGATTCAGCAATACACTCAAGACATGAGCAGCTGCAGTTAAACTATTAGAATATGGAAATGCTTGCATAATCATCTCTTTTAATATGGTATTAGTAGCATGGACCAAGACATGTGGCTAAGAGCCTTCCTGGATCTTTTCCCAACAACCCCAGAGTCAGGAAGTGACATGCATACCTTTACATTACAGTGTAATATTAGCAGCTGACAATAGAGGACAACAGATCCCTACACACGTATTAGCCTTTTTGTAATTCACTTCACGTCAACAACATAGTTGCCCACGGTCCCGATTTGTCTGGGACAGGCACAAATTCTAATCATCTAAGTCCTTGTCCCTGGCTGGTTCCTGAAAAAACAGGATTGATGATGGACAGATAGCACCGTGGATGCTGCCCACATGTGCCCAGCATATTTGAGCTAGGGTTGCCACCTTTTCTTCAAGCCAAACCTGAACACTTTAGCAGCACATGCCAATTTATTTTAAGGAGGAACGCTGTGGACTCTGGTGTAAAGAAGAACTCTGATGTAAGGGGGTTTCTGCTCACCAAAGCTCCCACTTACTTTGGAGTTCCCAGCATTTCCCCTTAAATCAGGGTTTCTCACCTCCCGCCCCCCCTACATCAGAGTCCCCCTTATCTTAGTGTACACACTCGCTCAGAGGCAGGAGAGAGAAGAGAGGAAGGGGAAGACTTCAGACATTGGTTGGTGAACTCACTCACCCAAGGATGGAGGCTCAAGCACTGACACCTTTCATCCACAATGTATCTTCTGGCTGTTGAGCTTCAAATTTCCACGTATCCCTTTCTGGTGATTGAAGAATACCGGGGATTGGAGTTTGGGTTGCCAGACAGAGGGGTAAGGGCAGGAGAAGCAGAAGGAGATCAAGTCCTCTCTCCTCTCCTGTCCATGTTTGGGGGTGGGCACACCTATGTACTTGGTGCTTGTGGTACTCAGTTACTTGGGGAACCACAGTCCATTCTCAATAATGTGTCCGGGTTTCAGGAGGTCTGAAACCCAGCTGCACAATTCCAAACCCAAACTATCCAGGTGAATCCTGGATGGGTGGCAACCCTAATTTGAGTACACGTGTATCACATCAGAGCTCAAAAATGCTGCTGAGCACCATGAGTGGGGTCATGGTGCCAAAATGTGAGAGGGAAGAACATGCTGGGGACCTCCTCTTCCAGCCGTCGATGTCTTCAGGTGGTGCTCTCACTGGGAAATTACTGAGAACATGCAGTGTGACCGTGCAATGATTTCTCCTTCTGCTCAGTGTGGGTGTGAGGCTGCAGAGAAAGCATGGACAGAGGCGAGTTAGTGCTGGCGGTCGCTGCACGTGCATGTTACAATATTGTTTGCTGACCCCATACCAGAGGATGCAACAGAACACCCCTCTCACAATTCAATCCAGACTCTGTGTACAACAGTACCTCACAATCCCTCTTTGTATGCCGCGGTGCTGTCAAACCAACAGTCTCTGGACTAGTGGAAAAGTTGGATATTGTTTTAAAATAAGATGTTGAGATCTCTGAATTTAACCCATTAACACTTTTACTTCCTTTCCTGTGGATAAATCATGCTGCATACTGTACTATCAGAACATAATACTGTCCCACAATCTGTCATCTACCACCCTGCACACAGTCCTCTCCATATGCTGTACACAGGGTCATCTCCATGGAAGGTTCACACTTGGCATCTTTGGCCCCTCGACCTGCAGTGTACATTCCCTATTTAACATTACCATATTCTGTACTCTGTAAGTAATCTCAGACTCTATTTAACCACACCCAAATAAAGACACACCCAATTATAAGCGTAATTTAAACCACACCCACTTTTTGTCAAAGCGCACTTAGTGTGCCACCTTTTTTAGTTCTCTTGCTTCTTGTAGCCACACCCATAACAAATTAATGCCACACCCCTAATTAACCAGTTCCTGACCGGCTCAGGTACATGTACAATGGCACAGCTGCGCGAAACCCCGTATATATACGGGGTTCCTTTAAGAGCCGCCAGAGGGCGCGCGCCTGCTGCGGGGACCCGATGTGCATGGCCAGCGGTCGCGATCGCGTGAACGAGCGCCAGCACGTGCTATCAGAGGAGAGGAGACATGTTGTTTGTTCCTAGTAAGTAGGAACAGCGAAATGTCTCCTTCCCTGCTCAGTCCTATCACCATAGAGTTAGAACACACATTTAACCCCTTGATCGCCCCCTAGTGTTAACCCCTTCCCTACCAGTGTCATTTACACAGTAATCAGTGCATTTTTATAGCACTGATCCAATCTGTCCGCCGCAATGTCGCAATACCGCTAAAAATCTCAGATCACCGCCATTACTAGTAAAAACAAAAATAATAATAATAATGCCATAAAAATGCCATCAATCTTTCCCATAGTTTGTAGATGCTATAACTTTTGTGCAAACCAATCAATATGCGCTTATTGCGATTTTTTTTTTACCAAAAATATTTTTGAGGATATTTATTATAGCAAAAAGTAAAAAATATTGTTCTTTTTTCAAAATTGTCGCTCTTTTTTTGTGTATGGCGCAAAAAATAAAAAATGCAGAGGTGATCAAATAGCACCAAAAGAAAGCTCTATTTGTGGGGAAAAAAAGGACGCAAATTTCGTTTGGGTACAGCATTGCATGACCGCGCAATTACCAGTTAAAACGACACAGTGCCAAATTGTAAAAAGTGCTCTGGTCAGGAAGGGGTTAAAACCTTCCGGGGGTGAAGTGGTTAAAGCAATGCCCCACCTGCAGTGGCTTTCTAGCACACACAAAAACACAGGTGTACCTAAAAACTTTTTTGAAATGTTGGCATCGATGCAACAATCAGATTGGAGTAGGTAAGGTCAACAATTTCTACAAATCAAACTGTATTGCTTTGCACTATATTGTCAGCAAAACCTTGAAACATGCCTACAGAGGGGTATGACAGAGGAAGATACAGGACCTGGCTGTTTTCTGGGAAGGATGCCTTGATCACAGGGCTAAGCAAAATTATAAACATTTTAGCAGGTCATGTTTTTTTTTTTAATGCACTTCATATGTCTTCCTGGAGTTCAGCTTTAACATATTTGGTACCAATAGGCATATGAAAGCCGATATGTAATATGTTACTTGACTCTTTTGGTAAAAACTAGCTGTAACAATTACCAAGTCTGTTTATTCCTACATTGGTGTCTGACTCCCATTGCTATAACAGCTGTCAGCCATATTTCAACAATGGCATTTCTGATAATATGAAAAAAAAATAAGAGAGTGGGAGGCCCCTTTTCAATTGCGATCAGGAGGTATAGGGATTTATGGGCTAGGGATAATTCCAAGTAATTGGCGACCCTACTTTATAATATGTGGGTACTGCAGTGTTGATTTTAATTCTTTTTGATTTACTGTAACCCTTTTAATTGCTGGTCTGCTGACCTGGGAACTTGTGCAAGGTTAAAGATTATTCATGCAAAGTTCAGTAAATTACTGGGACATGAGAACAGACCATTATATAAAGAACACTGAATGTTTATGAACATCATAGGATAGTCAATGAAAATGTATATCATACAGGAAAAAGTCCATTCAGCGGCCATTCTAATCTTGGTGTCTTTTTCCATGTTTCCTTCATATAAACCACATGCACGCTTCTTCTATTAATAAACCCTTAACTAATACATGGAGTAAATCAGCAATGTATACTGGCATTCCTGCTTTACCCACTATATGGGCAGTTATAACTTTTTAAATTGCATCTTTTATTTTAGTAACTAAGCTATGTTAAACTGTAGCTACCTATTTTAATTAGTGAAATGTGATAAATTATACTTAAGCGCTGACATAATTTAATTTAATTTAAAAAACTGGTTAAATTAAAAAAGAGTACCAAATGACATCAGCTGCAACCATTCAAAAAGTGATCTGACACTAGTTAAGTGATATATTATAATAATGGTGCGCTAATATCAACCTTTTAAAATTTGCACAGCGCCCTTAACATATACACATGTTAATAATGTGACAAAAAATTGTGACTTGAATACCAAATGAGAATTATTATGACATCACAAATAATAAAATAAAAATAGGTGAGTCCTCCGTAGGTGAAATGAATGTGAATGAAAAAATTAATCACCACCACCTAGAATGTAAAGTGTCCGCTCACCTTCTAAGCTAGGTACAAAATAGTCACTGGATTTCCACATACATGTAGCGATCAGATTGACTTTGAGTTTTTGCATAAAAGACCTTTCCGCTTCTCCGTAAATGCTTGATTAGAAAACCATTTTACTTCTCCATAAATGTTGGTTCTCAAAGAGAAGGGATAAATGATATCGTGCAATATTGCTTTAAAACTGTGCTCGGTGTTATATAAATGAATAGACTCACATATGCACAGATGTATCGGGCGTATCGTAACAGTCAGGCTCATAGGCTTGCTCCTCCTCACTGCACCTCCCGTGTAGCAAGACACTGGAGTGACGTCACTGGCTCCTCCCGACGTGTTGCGTCACAGGTCACGTGACTTTTTCAAGGGAATAAAGCCTTGTGACGAGCGTGAAGGGATTTATAGCCACCCATTGTGTATGGATTGCTATAGTGACATAGGAATCATCATAACATCATGCCATTACACACTCGGCTTCACTCAATATAGTGACATCTGCCAATACAATAACATCTGCTATTGCAATTTAAAATAATTAAATGCAATGATACCATTATGGTTATACATGGTTCAATAAAGTGCCTGATTAGATAACATGTCACCTGTTACATGATATACAATTCGACAATACTTTAATTAAAACACATAAGTTAAAAACCTCTTTGAAGTATTAAAAAATATTATATTAATATCAATGTACTTTAAAAATAGGACCAATTGGAAATGAAAAATAAAAAATAATTTAAAAATAGTTTAATACTACTGACAACTAATATAATCCAAAAAGTCCCCCTCTGGTGGCAATCAGTGATAATGCACCTAAAAATCAGATATGAAACAATTTAAATTGAAATCAATGTTCAGCCCTAACGCCGCAAAACAATTGATTTCAAATATCCATCTTGATTCGCTTTTACTCAGTTCCCTTACTTTATTACTTCCCCTCCAATGAGGTTTATCGATTGCCCAAAACTTGAGATCAGTGGGATTTTTGTCATGGTATTCTGCAAAGTGCAGAGATACACTATGTTTTGGAAACCCTGCCTTGATATTTTGTATGTGTTCCCGCAGTCTTTTCCACATAGGACGTTTTGTTCTTCCTATATATTGTAGGGAACAGGAACACTCCAAAATAACTATTTCTGGTATAATACAGACTATTATCGGCAACTCAATGGAATCGGAATGGGAGCAAAGCATGCACCGAGTATTTCCAATATTGCCAATATTTTTATGGCAAAGTGGGAAGAAGAAGTAATGTACTCTAATTTTCCAACACAACTGGTCCGATGTAAGCGATTTATAGATGACTGTATCATAATCTGGAAAGGAGATCAAACCAGTTTAAGTCAGTTTTTTTAAAAACTCAATGATAATCAAAGGAACGTCAAGCTCTCGTACGAGATCGGTAATAAGAGCATAACATTTCTTGATCTCGAAATAACATTAGAACTGAATGGTCTCACAACGAAAACATTTTTTAAATCAGTTGAAAGAAATAGTTATATCCCAGTAGATAGATGTTGATCCATGGCTCATAAATATACCTAAAGGACAAATGATACGTATAAGAAGCACCTGCAGTAGCCAAAATGTTTTTCTGGAGCAGGCAAATTTAATTGGGAATAAATTCATCCAAAAGGGATAAAATTGAAGATTTTATAAGAGAAAAAATACAGGAGGTATCAAAACTACCAAGGGAGTCCCTTATTCAGGATAAAGAGAAGAATCAAACAGACCACCAAGAAATCCCTATGATTTTTAATTATACTGTTCAACATAGACAAATTGAACATATAATTAGGAGGCATTGGCCAATTTTAAAAGCAGATAGTCAGTTGTGGAAGATCTTACCAGAGAAACCTTGTTTTATGTACAGAAAGGCCCCAACATTAAGAGACATGATAGCAAAAAATGTTCGTGATCCCTCCCCCAAAAAAGTCAGGATTTTACGTTCTTCCAAGGGAAAGGATTTTATCCTTGCAAAAAATGTTATGCCTGTAGGACTGCCAATCAAAATGGCCAAAAGTGCACTAAATGTATATCTAATACCACGAAAAAAGAATATCAAATAAATTACTTTATGTCATGTCGGACAGAAGGAGTAGATTATATGTTGGAGTGTTCCTGTTCCCTACAATATATAGGAAGAACAAAACGTCCTATGTGGAAAAGACTGCGGGAACACATACAAAATATCAAGGCAGGGTTTCCAGAACATAGTGTATCTTGGCACTTTGCAGAATACCATGACAAAAATCCCACTGATCTCAAGTTTTGGGCAATCGATAAATATAAACCTCATTGGAGGGGAAGTAATAATGTAAGGGAACTGAGTAAAAGCGAATCAAGATGGATATTTGAAATCAATTGTTTTTCGCGGCGTTAGGGCTGAACATTGATTTCGATTTAAATTGTTTCATATCTGATTTTTAGGTGCATTATCACTGATCACCACCAGAGGGGGACTTTTTTGATTATATTAGTTGTCAGTAATATTAAACTATTTTTAAATTATTTTTTATTTTTCAATTCCAATTGGTCCTATTTTTAAAGTACATTGATTTTAATATAATATTTTTTAATACTTCAAAGGGGTTTTTAACTTATGTGTTTTAATTAAAGTATTGTCGAATTATATATCATGTAATGGATGAAATGTTATCTAATCAGGCACTTTATTGAACCATGTATAATCATAATGGTATTATTGTATTGAATTATTTTAAATTGCAATGGCAGATGTTATTGTATTGGTAGATGTCACTATAGTGAGTGAAGCCAAATGTGTAATGGCATGATGTTACGATGATTCCTATGTCACTATAGCAACCCGTACACAATGGGTGGCTATAAATCCCTTCACGCTCGTCACAAGGCTTTATTCCCTTGAAAAAGTCACGTGACCTGTGACGCAATGCGTTGGGAGGAGCCAGTGACATCATTCAGGTGTCTTGCTACACGGGAGGTGCAGTGAGGAGGAGGAAGCCTACAAGCCTGACTGTTACGATACGCCCGATACATCTGTGCATATGTGAGTTTATTCATTTATATAACACCGAGCACAGTTTTAAAGCAATATTGCGCAATGTCATTTATCCCTTCTCTTTGAGAGCCATTTACGGTGAAGCGGAAAGGTCTTTTATGCAAAAACTCCACTCTGAAATACCATACTTTGAAGTCAATCTGATCGCTACATGTATGTGGAAATCCAGTGACTATTTTGTGCCTAGCTTGGAAGGTGAGCGGGCACTTTACATTCTAGGTGGTGGTGATTAATTCATTTTTTATTCACATTCATTTCACCTACAGAGGACTTTCACCTATTTTTATTTTATTATTTGTGCATATTTAATAGCAAATTATGTAGCTACAGGCTTTCCATAATAATATCATTATGAATCTGATACCAAAAATAACATAGGCCCATCCCTCAAAACAGAGCGGAGGAATATATGGCTGTCCCAGAGATCTCATTTGTTTCACTGTTTTCAATGATTACCAAAGGCATCATTGCTTTATGCAAGTCCTATACGGTGTGCACAATTTACCCGGGAGAGCTCCAGAGCAATGCACAGTTTCTTGATATGTAACATTACCAGAAGTGACCAATAGGAATCTAAATGCAGTTCATTGAAATCTTGTAGTTAATACAGTTGACTGTTATTCACTGCCTTAAAAAATGTTTTGCTTTGTTTTTAAAACAGCAGGATAGGGTTGAAGCCTCTGTCAGATTTTTTGATTACCATTGGCATCCTTTTTTAACAGGTAAGCCAATTGCATCCTTCTTTCCACACACTTCCTGTGTGGACAGGAAGTTTTGGGAAGTCTCTCCAATAAAGACATGGACAAAAACAAAATCTCCTATTTAGCAGTGTGAGGAATGGTTGGACCTTATGCCAGTGTTTTTATTGGCATCTGTGTCTTCCTGTCCCGGTGACAACTGCACACAGCTTTTCTTGTGTTGGCTCCACAGGGATAGAACGTGAAGAAAAATCTCCTCAATAGGATCAGCGACAGAAATAAAAATGGACAGAGATGTTAACTCTCCCCTATTGTTTGGCTGGACTGATTTATAAAAGAAGCAGAACAAACATGGGCCACCATGGACATCTATCTGTACTGTAAATGGCACCTAAAGTAGCTTCTAGTCTGGTAATTCCACCATAGCAGAGGATCACCAGTAGCCTTAGCAAATACAGTATAAGAACTGTTTTGTAGCTCCCCCGACATTTGTCAGCATTCAAAACTGCAGGTTGCAGTCTGAGCTTCATTCAGCTTTTTGGCTGTGGTATCAGTGTATCCCATGCGACTCCTACAGTTCTGACATTTGTCAGTGCAATATTGTGCCTTGTGATTTGCTGCAACACATGTGTGTTGTGGAGTTGCATTTGGGTGCCATTCCAAGTGATGGCACTGCAGTGTTCCAAGGCATAAAGCAGCACAATGGCATGAATAGGCTCTAAGGTCTACGGCAGGGGTGGTCAACCTTTTGAAGAGCGAGGGCCACTTCAGTAATTTGGTAACTGGCCACAATGAACTATGGGATTTTACTGCCCCCAAACTGCAAATGTAAACGAGCCCTTACTGTCCTGAGTCCCCTATAATGCTACTTTCACACTGATGTTCACACACACCGCGGGTGCAGCACAGTGCCCCTGTGGCTTTCCTGCAGGTTAGCTGCGCTTTGTTATAGTCTTCAAATACATCTTGGGAGTGTGGCGCACTTTTTGAAAATGCACCAAACTCACAGGATATAATAGAGGTCTATGGCTCAGTGCAGCTAACCCGCAGGAAAACTGGAGGTGACCTGTGCTGCACCTGCGAATTAGTGTGAAAGTAGCATAATAATCCTTTTTATAAGTGCTAATATGGCCATTGCAAAACTGTAGTGGTTGTGATGTTTAATACACTGACCTTTTCCTCTTCCAGCTTCTGCTGGCATTACTCTTCAGGCTGCTAGAAAAGTCTACATTCACTTGGTGTCACTCCACCTGGGACAGGAGCCAGTGCTACAGAGGAAGCATCAGTTTATGCAGCTCCTGCTCCCTCCACTGCCGGCGCCAGCTTCATGCACTCTGATGCTCTGGGGTGGCCGGTCAGCAACACGTTGAACACGATCTGTGCTTGCTGATCCACCATCCCAGAGGATGGGCATGTGATTCACTGGTTTGATGTCCTGGGCCACATCAGTTTAAAAAGGACCGTTTACAGGAAATTGCTTAAAAAAGTTTTTCATGAGTAATTTTGATTACCTATAGATAAATATCTTAGGACCCTTTCACACCTACACTATATTACCAAAAGTATTGGGACGCCTGCCTTTACACACACAAGAACTTTAATGGCATCCCAGACTTAGTCAGTAGGGTTCCATATTGTGTTGGTCCACCATTAGCAGCTACAACAGCTTCAACTCTTCTAGGAAGGCTGTCCACAAGGTTTAGGAGTGTCCAACATCAGTGCCTGACCTCACAAATGCATTTCTGGAAGATTGGTCAGCATTCCCAGAGGAGTTGAAGCTGTTATAGCAGCAAAGGGTGGGCCAACTCAATATTGAATCCTATGGACCAAGACTGGGATGCCATTAAAGTTCATGTGTGTGCAAAGGCAGGTGTTCCAATACCTTTGTTAATATAGTGTATATATGCATGTGTTGATGCAAGTGTTAACATACATTATAATGCATACATAAACATGGGCATACCAGAATGTACACATATACTATGCAAACAAATGCACCTGCCCCTCAGTGCAATGCAACACAACACATAAAAAAAATGTTTTTTTCTGTGGCTACGCACAGTGCACTGCAAATCAAATAATGCTTGAAAAACACCTACATAGGTGTGAGGGGGCCCTTAGGGGTTCAGTTTTAACACATATGTTGGATAGAGGTCAAAATAATTCACCCAGCCTGCAGAAATTTTCTCTGTATTTTCTCTAGTACAATTATTTTCAGCTCCATCTAGTGGCCAAAATGCATTTTTCCTGACAGACTCCATGGCAGCATACATGTGGGTCAACCCCGCTTCTACTCCTCCCCTATAGCACCCCTCTCCCATAAATCTTTGCTTCGGGCCAGCGGCCGTTTTCCTTTTTTGTCCTCCTCCTAAGGACCAGTTTGGTTATTCGTCTACCTGAAGTTTTTTCTCTCTGTGTTCAACACTGGCCGGCAGCAAGCACTGGGAAGAGATGTTGTGATACTCCGATAAGCCCTGACTATTAGCAGGGTATGGAACAAGCTAAAGGGAAGATACTCCGATAAGCCTTGGCTGTTAGCAGGGTATGGAGTGGGCAAGCGAAGGAGGCGCTGGTAGAGCTAAAGCCTGGCCATTGGCAGGCAAGCGGCACAATGGCCAGATAGCCCAGCTGTTAGCGGGTGGCCCTATCTGCCCCAAGCCCAGTGTGAACAACCTAGCTGGCCCAGTCTGATCGTGGAAGCAGGATTGAAGCTGCCTTGTGCGGTGATGTATACTTTTATATTACATATTCTATGGCAGCAGTTTGTGGGTTTCTGTTTGTCTGTTTCTTCTCTAACTCAAATGTCTTCCAGTCTATGGCAGCTGGAGCGCATTTGCGTTCCAAGCCGCTGCTTTCTCTTTTGGCTAGGCTTCCCTGGGTTGCTTCTGCCTAGGGGCCCAGTGCATGGTCGCTGAGGGCAGTGGTGGTATAATTTCAGTGGAGAATAAGGATGAGCTCCGGCATGTTCGCACACTCCACGTGCAGAGCCCGCCAGGAAGTTGGCACGGCACTGCGCTAATCACAGGCAGTGAGACACATTCCCGATGTGCGGCTGCAGAGATGGGGAAATGTCTCACTGCCCGTGATTAGTGCAGCGCCATGCCGACTTCCTGGCGGGCTTTGCACGTGAAGTGTGCGAACACGCCGGAGCTCATCCTTAGTGGAGAAATTAAATTGGCGGTCAGTACTGTTGATATAGGGATTTCTCTGTAGGCAGCTTTCAGCAGTTTCCCTAAGTAATGTGTGCAATCATCACAGGGTATGGTCTGCATTAACAGCCTTGTATGCTGTCTCTGTGTGATTCTGCTATGATTTGACCACCTGTGCAGGTTCACACTGTGGATGTATCACGTCCCCCCCCCCCCCCCGTGTGGCCAGCCCTGGTGTAGCAGGTATTGGAGGGTGGGTTTAACCCTTTTCCTTTCCTTGCTGACCTGGGTTCTCTTTTTGAGTTTTTTAACCATTTCGTTTCTATCCTATTCTGCTTTTGTGAGTCTTTCTAGGTCAGGTTGACAATACATGTCAAGAGATGATAAAGACATCATTAGGTCACAACATTTTTCTTCAGATGTATTTGTCATAGGTCACCATCAAGGTCCAGCCTTTATAACAGAAGCTATGAATCCTCCTGTACGCACCCACCGCTATGTCAGCTGCTCCAAGGAGGGAGCCTGCGGGGGCTGCGGGACTCCAGTCCCAGAGGGCAAGCTCTGTGTGAGCATGATAAGCCCAGGCGGGGTTGTTTTCCAGCAAATGGAATCCCTAGTGAGGCACGTGGTGCAAGAATCCCTTAAAGAGTGGGATACAAGCCACACACGAAGTCCAAAAGCCATTGTGGCGTGTTCTTCCACTAGGATGACCAGGAAGAACTGGAATAGTCCCAACCAAGGTAGAGTCTCCTGAAAAGCAAGGGGAAGTTCTGTAAGCACCTCTAGGATCTGTTTCCACTAGTGCGACTTGTCATGCGACTTTGGACACATGGGATCACATGGCGGATCACAGCCCATTGAGTTCAATAGCACCCAATCTATGTAACTTAGATTTGCAACAACTTGAGGGGGTCCTGCGCTACTTTGATGCGACTTTTGATGCAACTTTGATCCAGACACTGTAAAGTTGGATTGGAGCTGCACTCGGAGTCGGATTGGGGTAGCACGCTGAATCGCACAACTTGGAGACATAGCCGTTAGAGAGAGTGTGCTAAATTCTCATTCTTAACAGAACTAGTGGACATCGTTTTGGATAAGTGGAGCAAGGTCGCAAGACATCCTTCCCTTCTGAGTAAGATGGCCAAGCTCTATCCATTCAGAGATAAGGATGTGAAAATTCTAAAGGCTGCCTCTCTAAATGGCTGAGGCCTTGATGAGGCAAGCAAGCATGCAGTGAATAGCCCAAAAGTCGGCCTGGGCTCTTGTGGCCATAATGAAAAGGATGGAAATGTGTATGGAGAATGTGGACGAAGTATACAGGAGCGTTTTCAGAAACTCTATAGTTCAGTTTTGGAGCTGGTGTCGGTTTCCATGATAAGGCTCCAAATGACATCAGCCACATAGTGGCACGTGTTATGCTCTCGTCAGTTACAGCAAAGTGAGTGCTATGGCTGGGGCCTGGGCCTGCTGTTCCCGCCTCTAATTGGCGTAGAGTAGCATTCCCTTTTAGGGAGCTTCATCTTTTGGCAAGCTGGATAGCACCGTAATGCGGGCCACATTTGGCAAGTTGAGGTCCTACCTCAGGACCAGCACTGGCTAGGCCAGAAGAGGACAGCCTAGAGAACAAAGTTCAAAGCGTGTGAGGGTCGCACATTTTTACAGACCAGTTCGGAATTTTAGGAAGTGCTGGTGAGGGGACCTAATATCCCCTCAGAAGTATGCTAAAGCTTGAACTTGGAATCCAAGAAGCTACTGCGTTGGGCTTCAGACAATTGGGATGTCAAAGTGGTCCTTTTGGGACATGCATGGTCCACCAGAGGTCCTCCATCTTCTCTGATTCATTTCCATGGATTTTGCCTCACGCTGAGGTAAAGAAAGCATATACTCATGCTTTACATAAGTCACTGGTGTCGCAAAGTGCTGCTGTGCCAGTCTCTGAATGCGAAAGATTTCAGGGCAGGTGCCCGCTCCCCTCTTATGGTCATGAAGAGGAACAGCTTGCAGAGACCGGTTTTAGACCTTGCGTACCTGAGGCAATTTTCCACAAAGGAGAAGTTCAAGGTGGAAACATCGTCCCTGTTTCATAGGGGGTTCAGCCAGGTGACTGGCTTGTTTTCAAAAGACTTAAGATGCTTACCTTCATGTCCATTATAGAACACTTCCGGAAGTTCCTTCGGTTCACTGTAGGTCAAGACCATCTCCAGCTCCAGCCATTCAGGCTTTCAACATCAGGGTCTTATTGGTTGTTAGTCTTTATAAAAACAAGGAGCATACGCCTGCCTAGTTACGTGAATGTCCTAGTCATAATGTCCCAAGACAGAGGGCAGCTGCTGGAGCCCAGGTCCTTTCTATGCTCCTCAAATTTGGCTGGCTGCTGATTCTGGCAAGGACAAACCTGGAGCCCACTCAGTCTCTTGTGGGCCTCGGGGCACAGTTCAATATCATTTTGGATCACTGCCTTGGCTTTGGATTTCAATGGTTTAGATCTGAATTCTCCTGGCCCGGATTCCTCCCACCTATGCGCCTTTCAGTGTCTAAAATGATTGGCACTATGGTGTCTACGGATCTGAGGACCAAGTGGAAGCTGGAGAAGGTGGCCTTTCTGGAAGGGTTTTCTCCAACAGTGGGAGCCAGGAAGCAGATTTCACCATATAACAAGGGAGCATCAGTGCTCTTAGGTTAGTCAACACTATGGCGGTCTCCTACGTTAAAAGACAGTCTGGGGACTCAGAGCCTGTTCTCTATTACAGGAAGCGGAGCCCATTATGTCTTGGGCTCAGAAGAATCAAGACTAAAGCTCAGCGGTGTATGTTTCCAGAGTCCAAAATATTCTAGCGGATTCTCTTTCCAGAGTCCACAACAAATGGTCTCTACATGTGGAGGTTTTTAGGTGCAGATGCCCTGATGGATCATTGGAAATGCGGTAGGACCTATGCATTTCTTCCAGTCCTGGTCAACCTTGGGTTTTTTACGAAGACTCCGAATGGAGGTTGTGGTGTTAGTGGCACTGATGCCTTATTGGCCAATTAGGTCATGGTTCCCCTTGCTAGCACAGTTCAGCTTCTGGAACCCAGTTCACCTTCTCCTCAGGCCAGGCCTTCTGTCATTGAGTACAATTCTACATTCATGTCTAGCACGGTTGCATCTGATGGTCTGGTTCTCGAGATTGGAGGTCCTCAGCTGCTCTTCTAGAGTCATCTCTGCTCTCTTGAATACTAGAAGAAATGAATGCAGACAAAGTTGACGGGAGTATCTGGTCAAAGTTGTTCAATACATGTCTGCTGCTGACAGATCATGTGGTGATCTAGAAGTTTTAGCTATTCTAGGCTTCCTCCAGTCGGATTTAGTTCTGGCTCTATCGGTTAGCTCCCTCAGAGTTCAAGTGTCAGCTTTATCTGCCTTCACAGGTGTTTTCCGGTCTAGGCATGTTTCCTGTCCAACAATTCTTCAAGGAAACAGCTAGGCTCAGACCTTGGAATAAGCGGAGGTTTTCCAATGGAGTCTCCCTCTTGTTTTCAACTCCCCCTCTGGAATTGGAGCGGAGTGTTCTAGGGCTGTCTCCATTAGAGGCACCCCTATCAAGTTTGTCTTTTTCCGGTTATCACGTTGGCATAAAAAGCCTAATGCCCTGTACACACGATAGGATTTTCTGAGAACAAAATCCATGTTTTTTTTCCAACAGATGTTGGCTCAAACTTGTCTTGAATACACACGGTCACACAAATCTTGTCGGAAATTCCGAACATCAAGAACGAGGTGACGTACAACACGTACGACGAGCCGAGAAAAATGTAGTTCAATAGCCAGTGCGGCTCTTCTGCTTGATTCCGAGCATGCGTGGAACTTTGTGCGTCGGAATTGTGTACACATGATCGGAATTTACGAGAACAGATTTTGTTTGCAAAGATTTATGGAAGAGGGGTCCTATAGGGGAGGAGTGGAAGCGGGGTTAACCTACATGTATGCTGCCATGGAGTCTATCAGGAAAGGAAAATTACGGTAAGTATTTGATAGGAAATTTTCAGTTATTTTTCTGATAGAGTAAAACCTTGGATTGCGAGCATAATTCGTTCCAGAAACATGCTTGTAATCCTAAGAACTTGTATATCAAAGCGAATTTCCCCATAAGAAATAATGGAAACTCAAATGATTTGTTCCACAAATATTAATTGATAGGTCCTTCAGTTTATAGTCCATATAAAAAGATTATAGCAATGTGACCAGGTTGTGTGACCATAAAATGTCCGTCCACAAATGGAAGCCTCCACAAGGGGATTAGAAGCAAAATCCATCAGGAGCTACAGAGTATAAAAGAGAAGAGAGGTTCCTCTGAGAGCCCATTCACACAGGGGCAACTTTGGATCCGACTTCAAGTCGCCCCAAGTCGCCCCTAGTCGCCTCAAGTCGCACTACAAGAAAAAATCAATGTAAGTGAATGGATCTGTCTTAATGCACACTACTGCAGTCGCTCCGACTTCAGAAAAGGTTCCTGTACTACTTCAATCCGACTTGAAGGCAACTTGTACCCATTGATTTCAATGGAAGTTGCCTCCAAGTCTGATCACTGTTCATACTGAGGCAACTTTACAGGAAGCAGAAAAGAAACAGAAAGTAATTTCCTCCACTAAACAGCCAGCCCCCTCCTTCTCACACACAGCTGATAAGCTCTGATTGGCCACTTGTAAAGTTCCCTGTCCTGGAGGCGACTTCAAGTTGTGTTGTAAGTTGCCCCAAGTCGTGCTGTGATTCATACTCAAGTCGTGTCCAAGTTGCCTCCCAAAGTCGTGCTGGAAGTCGTGTTGCCCCTGTGTGAATGGGCTCTAAGTGTAGCAATATGTTGCTAAATGTTGTATCTTCATTAAATGTAACCATATTGCTACACTTAGAGGCGTCTCTCTTCTCTTTTTATACTCAGTTGTGACATGACACTACTTGTATATCAAGACATCACTTGTATATCAAGTCAAAATTTATTTTAAAATTTTGCTTGTCTTGCAAAACGTTTTCAAAGCAAGGTTTTACTGTACTTTGATCAGAAAAAAATACTGCATTTGTGGAACTGGGCATTATAAAAAATAATAGTTTTAGAGAAAATACAGAAAAAAATCATGCAGGCTGGGCGAATGTGTGTAACATTTGTCCAGAGATTGTTTTATACATAGATCACCAGTGTGGATATGTTTCAGAAATCCTTATAAAGTTGTTAGTATTCTCTTCAGCAGTCTCCTTTATACCTTGTTGAGCAGTTTCCATATTTTATTACAGTTTTATTGCCACCCACCTATATCCTCTATAAAATAGGAAAACCTTCTTCTGGATTTTTTACAAACACAGCAGGGCAAGAGCGGATGGCTCATTTACCTCTAGGTCAGTACTCTTCAGGACATTAACCTAGTGATATTCAGTTGATTATGACATCAATCCTATAGTTACAAAGTGTACAGGTGACAAACACATCTCATGCCATACCAGTCATTTTTTGTTACTGCATATCAGAGGCTGACTGCCAAAAGTTTATTATGTACCCAATCTATCATGATCTTTTCTGGTAAATCTATTCCAGCCGATTCCGGCCCTGCAATTATGTACAAACAGGTGCAAATAATCTTTTGGCAACGAGTTAGGACTTAACTGGAAAACAGACTTGTTCTGAACAACACTGCAATATTAAAATGGCTTTTAAACCACATTTATACTTCCTTGAAATAATTTTCCATCAATCAACAACAACAAAAAAAGATCAACTTAGTAGACAAAAACATTCATTTTCTATTATGTGATGTTTTTACAAAATGTTTACTTTTTTTCCTATGGCTACAGAAAAGTATGGCATATGTACTGTAGGCAATGGCGGATCTACCGCCATAGCGACCCACGCGGGCGCTACGGGGCCCGCAGCCGAGTGGGGCCCGGCAGTGGTCTACTAACTGGGGGGCGGGGGCGGTCCGCACCGGGTGGCACACGCTGGGGGGATGTCAGGCGGCGTATGAAACAGGCTTGGTAGCAGCAGTGGCGATGTGCGCAGGGAGATCCCAGCTCAGGTGGACTGACCCATTGGGCATAAATATAGGGATGTCTGCTGTACTTGACACACTGCCGTGCATTCTACATTACGTTCTAACAGCCCAGCAAGTACAACTCCTCCCCCCTCCACAGAAATGGAAGAGGCTGCATCGGCTCTGCCCCCTCCCTCCCCTCTGTTCCTGTGTCTGTCCAATCTCGTGCAGCCCGTGTGCTGTGTCTGAGAGGAATGTGGGGGCGGGAATGTTTACACAAGCAGCCGACAGCTACAGACGCTAGTGTGAGCATCCTGGGATCATCCAAGTTAGTTAGCAGCACTGTCAGTGTCCAGATTCTGCCCTCTCTCTCTCCCCCAAATCTCTTTCTCTCCCCCTCTTTCCTCTGTTGTCCTCCAGCAGAATTAACTCTATCCAAAGCATTTTCTTTTAACCAGCCCATACTAATAAATGGCCACACCATGTTTCTTTAGCCAGGGTTTTCACTAGTGCGATCACAGACATTGCATGTGATTCGCACCGCATTGCTGTGCAAATCACATGCGATGTCTGTGCAATGCAAGTTCAGCCATACAAACTGTATGGCTGAAATCACATTGCATTCGCTCCAAAATGGTGCAGGACCCTTTTTTTGGTCCGCACTGGAATCGGATCACATGGGTGTTCACACCTATGTGATCCCATTCCTGCACCATTTTACAGTTCGCACTGCGATCTGCAAACTGATCTGGGGATGTCATTAACTTTACATTGACACCCGTAGCAGTTTGCAAAGGGCAGTGTGATTGCCGACAAGTCACATGCAATGCAGGAATCCGCAGTAGAATTGCGCTGATTCCTGCATCGCATATATGTGAACCAGGACTCAAGTGGGTTCACACTGATGCACTGTGGTTCAATTGCAGTACAGGTGTATACACAGTTTTCCTGCATTTACCTCCATTTTCACTACAGTCCCACAGACTTCTATTAGGTTACACATTTTTGCAACATTTTCTGAAAGCGCACCAAATGTCCTCTATACTGCAACTTTGGTGTTTCAGAAAACACAGTAACATTATACAAACTAATAGAAGACTGTGGGACTGCAGCTAAAAATGGGGATAAAATGAAGAAAAACTGCATATACCCCAGCACTGCGACAAACTCCAGGACACCAGTGTGAACCCAAATGCTTCAGGGTGCAGGGTGCTGTGTAATGTAAAGGGGTCCAGATGTGCAGGGGGTTGTGTAATGTAAAGGGGTCCAGATGTGCCGGGGGTTGTGTAATGTAAAGGGGTCCAGATGTGCAGGGGGTTGTGTAATGTAAAGGAATCCAGATGTGCAGGGGGTTGTGTAATGTAAAGGGGTCCAGAGTGCTGTGTAATGTAAAGGGGTCCAGAGGTGCAGGGTGCTGTGTAATGTAAAGGGGTCCAGTGGTGCAGGGTGATGTGTAATGTAAAGGGGTCCAGTGGTGCAGGGGGTTGTGTAATGTAAAGGGGTCCAGAGGTGCAGGGGGTTCTATAATGTAAAGGGGTGCAGGGAGTTGTGTAATGTAAAGGGGTCCAGAGATGCAGGGTGCTGTGTAATGTAAAGGGGTCCAGTGGTGCAGGGGGTTGTGTTATGTAAAGGGGTCCAGAGATGCAGGGTGCTGTGTAATGTAAAGGAGCCCAGTTGTACAGGGGGTTGTGTAATGTAAAGGGGTCCAGATGTGCAGGGGGTTGTGTAATGTAAAGGGGTCCAGAGGTGCAGGGTGCTGTGTAATGTAAAGGGGTCCAAAGGTGCAGGGGGGCTGTGTAATATAAAGGGGTCCAGTTGTGGCGAGGGGGTACAAAGTAGTATGCAGGGAGCACAGTGGGGTGTTTTTACATTTTAAAGTTGGGGGGTGCCAGATATAGGATGCGCCCCGGGTGCCAAATGCTCTAGGTACGCCCCTGGGGCCCAGTGAGGATGAGGAATGTAAGTTTGCTGTTAAGCCTCCTGGGCCCTGCGAGTCCAGCCATGTCCTGACACACGCAGCCCCATACAGCAGGAGACAGGAGCAGAGAACAGAGTGGGCGGGAGCAGAGTGGGCGGGGCAGAACGATCGAGCGCGCCTGTGAAGAGACATAGTTTTCGGCACGAGGAGGCTCTGGACTCTGGACAGGAGGTAGAAAGGGAGTGGGAGACTGTCATCTGTTTTGCACTGTTTTGCTTTTTTGTGGGGGGGGGGCATACAACATTTTGTTATGGGGCCCTGTGATTTCTAGTTACGCCCCTGACTGTAGGATGTGACTGATGGAAAGGCCACATAGCCTCATTCCTGGTGTGGTAAAATTTCATTACAATGCATGAAACCTTGGTTATATGAATAGAAAAGTAAAAGGGGCAATGGTGTGAGGCATGTGTCCGCTCTAATAATTCTGATGCTGTAGAATTCTGGTTGGTGACAGATCGCTAACGTGACAGGGGACTAAGTCAGTAAAAAAAATGATCTTCATATCATAAAGGTGTAGCGCAATAAATAAACAAAATTATAAAAATTCATATAAAATTCATGTAAAACTAATCTTATGCAGAGATGAAAATAGACCAATGAGTTAAAATCATGTCATAGTCATCATTTAGGTGTATACGATGCTCAATCACATCACCAAAAGCAATCGTGGCTGCTCACCTTATGAATATGACCCCTGAATCAACCGGGTTGGGCATAACACGCTTTCCCTGTTAAGGTTAACACTTAAGCCTCGTACACACAATCGGATTTTCTGATTGTGTGATGACAGACTGTTTGTACGCTCCATCGGACAATTGTTATCGGATTTTCCGCAGACAAATGTTGGATGACAGGATTATACATTTTCCGTGGACAAATGTCTGTTGTCAAGTTTTCCCATTGTGCATACACAAGTCCGTCAGACAAAAGTCCAAAGTACAAACACGCATGCTCGGAAGCAAGGACGAGCCAGAAGCTGTCGGTCTTGTAAACTAGCGTTCATAATGGAGAATTAACATTCGTGACACGGCAAATTATGAAATCTCAAAAATGCAGCGCACATTCTCCTATTCTTTAATAAGAGAATAATGAAGCTGCTTTGCTGGTGATACTGATGGAGTTCTGCCAAACGTATTTTAAGTCTTTTTTTTCTAGTGATATCAAGAATAATATTATTATACTTTTTTTTTGGGGGGGGGGGGGGGGGAGTTACCACAACACCATTATCCCGTAGTTTTTAAGATCAAAGATACAACTATATTGGTGTGCCTTGTTAATTTTACATTGTATTTTTTAAAATGTAACTGCCTACTCCCAAACTGTCATTTGAGGTAAAACACATAGCCAAGTATTATTCTCCAAATTTTTTTTATTGTGCATTAAAAAAAGAAAACAAATAAAATTAGACATGCTATCTGCCAATAGAACTTAACCAAAAAATGCATTCTATGCATCCAAATATATAGAAAATATACCAAATCAAATCATTATTATTCAACCAAAAAATAAAATAAAAGCCTCATGCATGTGTCCTGCTTCTTAATATAGGGGGTCAGCAATGCCAAGAGTTGGTGAAAGCAGGGGTCCATCATCTAGAGATAATTCCCCAAATCATCCGGATTATATTCCTGGAGCTCCCGCAGCAAAGGCATATGACATAATTAGTCACGATTAATAAAGCAACCAATTATTGGTCCAAGAAATCCTCCTCCTCCTGTTCCTGGACTGGACTTGGGTCAAAACAATAACTCCAACATGTCTGGTTGACGAACGGTCGTTCAGAAACAAAATGAAAAGCGAGAAATGAAAAGCACAAATCAACACTCACCAAACTTCTACTAACATGAAATTAGCAGAAGGAGCCCAAAGGGTGGCGCATGACATCTAGTACGTCACTACGTTCGTGTTCGTTGGCCGACAATTGCTTGTCATTTGTATCCAAGACAAGTTTTTGGCCAACGTCCTTTGGACAAAAGTCGGAGGCTTTGTCTGCGGAAAATCCGATCGTGTGTACGATGCTTAAGGATGATAACACCACTGTTCCAGGCTGAGCAATCCTCAGACACCTTAGATGCATCAAGTGTACATAAAAAATCAAGAAAGGGACAAATAGTGTTCTCTGCTATATTTATTATACTAAAAAGAAGTTAAAGTTATTGTAAGGCAGAATGTTTTTTTTTTTTTATCATAATGCAGAAAAGATAAAAAACCTGCCGTTTGCAGCAGCCGCCCCAGCACCCCATCCCGATCCTGCGATGTCCACCAGTCCCTCGGGCCGTCTGGGACTCTCCCTCCTGATTGGCTTAGACACAGCAGGGGCGCCATTGGCTCCTGCTGTGGTCAATCAAAGTCAGTTAGCCAATCAGGAAAAAGAGGGGTGGGGCAGAACTGGTGCCTCCATAGCAAGCTGCTTGCTGTGGGAGCACTCAACAAGAGGGAAGGGCTAGAATCAACGAAGAGGGACCCGAGAAGAGGAGGATCTGGGCTGCCCTGTGCAAAACCACTTCACGGAGCAGGTAAGTATAACTTGTTTCTTATTATTTTTAATTTTTTTAAAACAAGACTTTACAATTACTTTAAAAAAGCACACTTACAAAAATGGCACTTTTTCAAAAGTGCATAACCAAGCGCTTGGTAAAACACAGTCCACATTGACCCGAAAGATAGCCATGGGTGACGTCAATAGCTTGACTTTTTTTTTTTTTTTAACAGAATGGAGATGGAAACCCTGACCTGAACCTGGTATATCTGTTATGCCCTGTACACACGGTCGGACATTAATCGGACATTCCAACAACAAAATCCATGTTTTTTTTCCGACGGATGTTGGCTCAAACATGTTTTGCATACACACGGTCACACAAAGTTGTCGGAAAATCCAATCGTTCTGAACGCAGTGACATAAAACACGTAAGTTGGGACTATAAACGGGGCAGTAGCCAATAGCTTTCGTCTCTTAATTTATTCTGAGCATGCGTGGCACTTTGTGGGTCGGATTTGTGTACACACGATCGGAATTTCCGACAACGGATTTTGTTGTCGGAAAATTTTATAGCAAGCTCTCAAACTTTGTGTGTCGGAAATTCGGATGGAAAATGTGTGATGGAGCCTACACACGGTCGGAATTTCCGACAACAAGGTCCTATCACACATTTTCCATCAGAAAATCCGACCCGTGTGTACAGGGCATTAGTCTGGCTCATTGTCTTGGACACTGTACAGTCCGTTTCCCAGCCAAGACCAACAGCTGCAGCCAGCATAGCTCCATTGCGAATCAAACTATTCCACCTGGCAGAATACCTTTTTGTAATGGTACCCCTCCCTATCTTTCCATATTTTGAATTATCTGAGTTTAATGTTTACAAGATATGTACTTTATGTGATTGTAGCCGTATTAGTCCAATTGTGACAGAGAAAACTGAGTACTGTCCGTGCTACTTTTTTTACAAGACATGTACAAACTTTTAGAACATTAAAACACATTATCATAGCACAATATGGTACACATACTTAAAGCGTAACTTCACTTTTGTTGAGAAAAAAACATTCCCCTCTGGGTGATCTATGTACATTGCATGGATTATAACAACCTTTGCTGCAGATTCCTACCTTTTGTTATTCTGAAGTAATCCTTGTGTTTTTGTCTGTGCCTCTGTACTGAGTGAAAAAGAGATGCCCCAAGGGGCTATTATGGACAGGGGACCACCACAGGATCAATAGATTATAAATACAAAAAAAAAATCTAAAAATATACATTTTATTCAATGTACAAAAAAATACTAACATCTAAAAACATATATAGAATAGGAACAATGGTGTCGAAATACAGCTGCTAAGTGCTGCAGCAAACACAGGTTCTGATGGACCAAAAGGTCAAAGACAGATTGTAGCTGCAACACAAACCCTACATGTTTCGGAAAACACAGAAAGATTAATTTCTTTTTATGATATTGTACTTCCTTCTTCAGGGTTCAGATAAAGCAGGCTGTTGCATTTCTATCAGAAAAAGACATATACATACATATAAATAAATGGATAAACATTACATCTTTATATAAGAATCAGTTTTGCAAAAATAAGAAAAAAGTAATTTCAAAAAGGCAGAAATACACTGGAATGTATGCTATATAGATTGGTACTCACACAACACGTGTTCCTCTATAGTAACAATGGAGCACAGCAATGATGTAAAAAGATGGATTCCCACGCCCGTAGGTCCACTGAGCTGGAATGCCATTCAAAGGTACCCCCAATGGGTTAAAGCTCACTGAACTCTTCAAAGGCGGTAGATTAAGGTATGAAATTGAACTTTGCCTGCGACTGGGGCTAACCTAGTACCACTGAGCGGAGAGGCAAGTCAGAGCTCAGGAGGAAAAAAGAGATCTCTTAAGTGGGGGGCAGTTGGAAAAGCCATACAAATAGCCAAATAGATTGGGGAGTATAGATGTAGTTGCAGGGAAGAAAACCCCCCATATAGATATAAGAAAGAGAGTTAGTTACAGACCTTTTCTAGACAATCCTCTGAAGACCATGCGAGAGCGACGCTCATCTCGGCTGTGCAGCAAAGATATGTTATGCTTACCTGAATTAAAAAGTCAGAGCAATGGGAGTGGTAAAGAAAGAGCAGCCAATTCCGCATGCTGGGTGTTCCTGACAACAGGGAACGGAATAAGCCCTAATGATAAATCTATCAATTAGAACTCCAGGCACCTACATGGAAAGCACACCTGTGTGTGAGAAGCATCATCCAATCGAGGTTTCCCGGCGGGCGTGTCAATGACGTCAGACGTCGACGCAGGCCGCCGACACAGAGGGTGGGCAGCAACTGAGAGCAAAGATGGAAAGCGCCAAGTCGGGACACTCGGTCAGGCGCATGTGCCGCAAAATAATGCCTCCGTCTCCAACTTGGAAGGAGCGGAGGACCCCCCGTGTCGGGGAGCGCCAAAGAGCCACACCGCCAAGGGGAAAGGAGAGAGAAAAACATAAAACCCAGCAGGCCAAAGCTCAATGCCATCCAAACTTTGAGAGAGAGTGTGTTTAATGTATTATATATATTTTTGGGGTAAACTTCTGTACATAGAAATGTCGTTCTTGGAACATTAAGAACAAAATCTGTAAACAACAAGAGAAACACATATGATTTCAAAGAAAAATAAGGAGAACCATATTAACAAAACATAATGATAATATTAATATGTAAAGTGTATAACATTTAAAAGGACAATGAAATGGGCCAATACACCAAAGATGACTGATAAAGTAAAAGAAAAAACAAAAAAGGAGAAAAGAGGAGAAAAAGTAAAAGAGAAAAAAAGAAATGGGTAGAAGGGGAGAGGGGGGGAAAGGAAAATAATAAGTTCAAAGTTCCTTATCATAGCCTCCTGTAACGAAACCTGGTAGGATGGGTTTGAGGTTGAAGGGTTTGTACTGAGTGGGTCTAATGTGAGTGGTTTCATAATTATCTGTCAGTTGTGCAGCTGCAGGGCACTAATGAGGAAATCTGCTGGTCCAGCATCCCTTTAGACATGTTCCCATTGAAAGTATTTCTCCAAAAATGACATTTATGTTGCAGGGGATGCCTGAAATCTGACGTATCTTAGGCAGACTTCTGGGGAAATTGGTGAGCCAATCACACAAGCAGGAAATGATGTTTCTGGGGAGTGGTAAGTACACACTCTGTGTACAGGACAACTCCATGTAGCCTATTGCACTGCATTCTCAGAAAATTACAGTGGCTGCAGATTGAAAAGGAAAATAAATTTTTAATGACTTTCAATTACAATATGATTAGTGTCGCAATTATATGTGCTATATTATTTTTTCTTTGTTATTTTTTTCCCCCACGAACGTGGAGTTACCCTTTTAGTATAATAAATATTATACACCCTGAAAAACTTCTACTAAGTTGATTGATACTGAAGGTTTTGTCTTGTCTTTAAGTAATCATAACAGGGATCATTCACACTATGTTTACTTTATGTCTGTACCTGTGCTTTTAATTGTAATGCATTTTTAATGTGGTAGCTTACTGCTATAGTGATCTATTTGAAGAGATCTGTTGCTGTAGAGCTGTATGTGGGTCCTAGATCTGGTCTCCACTGACTAGATCTAGCCCGCCCTTCCCTCAAGAAAATAAAGTAAAAAACTAAAAAACAAAAAAAAAAAAAATATATATATATATATATATATATATATATACACATACATACACATACACAGTGTATATTAATGTTAAAATCCCCTCCCTAGATGATTAGTTTCCAGGTCTCAACAACAACAATAATATTGGATTACTTGGCTTACATTTGGGTTTATTGCACATGCGCCAAATGCTCATGCCAATTTGTGCCCTTGTCAACCCACTTTAATCTTAACCATATAAATCTCATCATTTTTCCCTGCATGCGTCGCAATGTAGCATTGTACAGGGATAAAGCTTTTCTAAAGTAAAAAACATCCATTCAGTTTGAGCCATTCCCCTAAGCTACATAAAAGTCATGCTTGTGTAATATCATTTTAATCAGCAGACCTTGTTGGCTATATTTTCAGGTAAATATATGAAAAATAAAGTTAAAGGAATACTGCGCTGTGAACCTGCAACTTAGCAGCCAGCACAGCTTGTAGACAAAAAGCAAAAACTGTAAATAAATAAGTGCAGCGCTAAGGTTGAAAAAAGGCTGAAAAAAATACATGTATGGTGAAAAATGTGCTAGTATGGTGACTTTACCATAAATTAGGTGAGAGATAGAAATTAGGGTGTTAATATTAAGCAGAAACACATCAAATAAACAAGGATTAACACATAATGAATGTAAGTCCAAACTCCAAAAAAATTAGAATAATTTCTGAAAAATGTGCTAGTATAATAATGTGCTAGTATAACTGCACAATAAACAAAGTTCAAAAAACAGAAATGGTGAAGTCCAAAGAAATCCAATTAGATGTGCAGTCCCGTTAGACATATGGGGAATTTCAATCACTGGTATGAACTGTGAAGGAAAAAAACAGAAGTACCACCACCATATACAGGGGGAGGCTTACCAGATCTTATTGACTTGGCGGGGCTTACACCACCCAAGTCTGCAGAGCTTATTAGGTTGCACACATCTGTTGGAAACAACTGGTCCTAGATCTGTATCAATCAATTGACCTTGGACTGTCACTGAATAGTGACTTGAAGGCTCCAATCATCATGAGGAGGGTGGAAGGTAAATGCCAGGAGGGATATATCATGCAATGAAAAGATGGGCTAACATAGTGTGATACCGTATAAAAAAGGCAATTTATTAAAAATAGAATAAAACACTCACATTTGGAAGAGTAGAAAAAAGCATATGTATAACAAAGAGCGATGCAAACAGGAGGTCCACCCGATGAGTTTCGACTCCACGGTCATCATCTGGGGTGTGCATATGGGTGTGTGCAAATGTTATAGTAATAGAGTAAAATGCATTTTTTCAAATTTTTACTATTTATTCACAATAAAAAGCCCCATCTATCCTGAAGCACAGGTGGACAACAAATGCTAAACTGTATAATGTGCAGAACTGAGACATCACCAAAATGAAAAAAATGCTCTGGAACTCAGGGGGACTTGGCAAGAAAAAGGCTCAATAATTCAAGTTATTGAGATTGAACAAGATTAATAAAAAAAATGTAAAAACAAGATTGTAATACGGGAGGATGAGTGCTACACTATTTATTCCAGTGAATGAATGCTACACTATTTATTCCAGTGTGCCGTCAGTACAGATTTCATCTTTCCCATACAAAATGGCTTGGCAATGTGTCTTTTCCACTTTTTCTTTTTAGCAGTTGATATCATCTCAGGTCTGAAGATCATCCAGTATTTCACATGACAATAGTGCTCTTATCTTCTAACATGACCCTGCAGAGGAAGATCCTATTCTGTCTATTCATGGGTTGGGTGGGGAAGGAAAGGAAATTGACAGAGGATGCCAGAAACAAAACATGTTGAAACACAAGCTGATACTTCTACTCTGCTCTGGTCATGTGCATTAATATCTGACAAGTTACAACCCTGATGGGAACTGAGAAAAGTAAATATCTGTCTAACCTTCCCAAAATGACTTGAACATCTTCCAGTGTTTCCCAAAAGAGGAAAGGCTTATTATCAGGGTGTAGACCTTCATTTCACGCTGAATGTGGGAATATGGTTTATGTGAAAAATGTTTTTCTGCTTACATATAATCAGATACAATCCTGGCTTCACTTTAGGTGGAGGAACACAGTGGTAGCTGGAAAATGCCGTAGTACATCAGCAACCTTTAAAATGAAATGCAATCTTTATATGCAGGATGCAGCTGTGAGGCCTGTGTAACATCACCAGTGCCTCACTCAGCCAGGCGGTGGAAAAAACAGTATAATCAGAAAAATGATTGTTTAATGAATGCAAAATGATTTCATATCAGTATGCGGAGTAATTGTTACAGAAAGTGGGGAAAGGGTTTAAAGAGAATCTGTTGCTAGGGTCAAGAGGTGCAAAGTGCTTCAGATTATCAGTGAGTTTATGGTTTGGTCCAAAAGTTCCGACCAAACCTTAGCAGTTCAGGCATTTGGATGAATGCCTGAACATTTACCTGTTCAGTGGGAGCATCATCTAACATAGCAGAATTACCGTATTTATTGGCGTATAACACGCACTTTTTTCCCCTTAAAATCAGGGGAAAATCGCGGGTGCGTGTTATACGCCGATCCCCTGCGATCCCCCGCTGACAGATCTAAAAAATCGCTGACCGCGATTTGAAAATGGCGCCGCCGGTGCCGAAATACACAGAGCCGGTCCTCGGCTCTTCTCGGCCACTTTCGGCTTCACTCGACGCCGCCCGAACCTAGCCGAGTGTACTCGGCTAGGTTCGGATAGCTCCGGGCGGGACTACGAGTGGAGCCGAAAGCGAACGAGAGCCGCCGAGAAGAGCTGAGGACCGGCTCTGTGTATTTCGGCGCCGATGGCGCCATTTTCAAATCGCGGTCGGCGATTTTGAAGCCTAGGATGGCAGAGGATCACTGGGGAAGGCTGCACTGACAAGGCTGCACTAACAAGGCTGCACTGGGGCAAGGCTGCACTGGGGAAGGCTGCACTGACAATGCTGCACTGGGGAAGGCTGCACTGGGGAAGGCTGCACTGACAAGGCTGCACTGGGGAAGGCTGCACTGACAAGGCTGCACTGGGGAAGGCTGCACTGACAAGGCTGCACTGGGGAAGGCTGCACTGACAAGGCTGCACTGAGAAGGCTGCACTGAGAAGGCTGCACTGAGAAGGCTGCAATGATGGGCATTTAAATGTAAGTTTTTTTCCCTTCAACTTCTCTCCTAAAAGTTTTTTTTCCTTAAAATTCCCTCCTAAATTGGGGTGCGTGTTATACACCGGTGCGTGTTATACGCCGATAAATACGGTACTAGCTAAATATAAATGGACGCTCACCTTGTGCGCATAGACAAATAAATATATATATACAGGCAGGTCCATAAATATTGGGACATCGACACAATTCTAATCTTTTAACTCTATACACCACCATAATGGATTTGAAATGAAACGAACAAGATGTGTTTTAACTGCAGACTTTCAGATTTAATTTGAGGGTATTTACATCCAAATCAGGTGAACGGTGTAGGAATTACAACAGGTTGTATATGTGCCTCCCACTTTTTAAGGGACCAAAAGTAATGGCGGTATGATTATTTCGGATTTTAGGTGCTGAAAGCGGTACAATTATTTTGCATGGAAATTTGGCGTTTTATATTGTAGGTCTGTAAATCTTAACAATAACACACTTAAATCTGTTCAAACCAGAGTCTAGTAGATATCCCGGGTATGATAAAGTTTGAAACACAAAAACATAAATTATAATATAATAAATAAAAATAAATAATTAAAAAAAAAAAAAAAATTGTAATAAAATAAATTTCCCCACAATTCACTATCGCTCAATTCTGCAAGTGTTCTAATTTACTATCGCTGTTTTCTAGCTGGTCTAAAGCCACTTTTGACGTAAAGGGACACTTTTTGGTTGCTATGGACAATCTCCAGTTTCCAGGCAGAAAGAACAGTGTATATCATGTAAAACTGCATGCAGGGCATGGGCCAAAGCACTGGGGACAAAAGGGATGTGAAATCATTTCATACAGTACTGTAATCTGTAAGATTACAGTACTGTATGTGTTATGATTTTTACTTTTTTTTTAATTTGCCGCCAGGCTCCACCCCCGTGCGTCGCGCCGCTCGCAGGGAACGGAGCATGGCACGGAGAGGCTTCAGAGGAGGACGGAGCCCTCGGACACTGCGGGTGACATCGCAGGATCCCGGGGACAAGGTAAGTAAAGCCGCCCCAGGATCCTGCAATGCGATCCCGAGTGTGGCTCGGGGTTACCGCTAATGGTACTGAATTTTAACCCCGAGCCACACTCGGGAATACCGCCAGGGAGGTTAAAGCCTAGATATACTAGGCATTGAATCACTGGTGGCAACTTTTCATTGAAAGGATTACCAAGTGCCTTCTCATCTGTTTTTACAGCATCTCTAGGTCACTGACCATTGCAGAATCTTGCTCTCCATTGATGGAGCAATACTTCACTGGTTTGGCAAGGTCTGATGCTTTAAAAGCCAGCGAATGGTCTTTTACCAATATGCCACTAGGATGGTAGGGTACAAGCAGTTATCCTGTAGTATGGACGCAAACAGATTGGAAAATAAGGGTGCATTTCTTATTCCACACAACCTAATTTTGTATGCTATGCTGTATATTACTATTTCCACACTGCCTCATTCTGTACTGTGTGCTGTACATTCCCTATTCCAAATAGTCACTTCTCTCTGTGCTCTGCTGTACATCCCTCATTCTACATCACTTTATCTGTATGTAGTGCTATATCTTCCTGATTTCACAGTACCTAATTTTGTACACTGCTGTACATTCCTTATCATACATGACCTTTATGGTGAGCTCTACATTTCCTTTTCCATACCACCTCATTCTGTCCCCTCTGTACCCCCTTTCGGCACCATCTCACTCTGCTCTGTTGTGATTTTCCATAAGTCCTAATTCTGAACACTCACACAGAAGTGTCATGTTAAAGAACATTTAGCCGTTTTATGTGTTTGTACATTGGTAAGGACCACATCTGGACTTAAGCCTCGTACACACGATCGGATTTTCCGACAGGAAATGCGTGATGACAGGCTGTTGGCGGACTATCCGACCGTTTGTACGCTCCATTGGACAGTTGTCGAATTTTCCACAGACAAATGTTTGATGGCAGGCTTTAAAATTTTACGCGGACAAATGTCTGTTGTTGGATTTTCCGAGCGTGTGTACACACGCCCGTCGGACAAAAGTCCAAACATGCATGCTCGGAAGCAAGGACGAGCCAGAAGCGGTCGGTCTTGTAAACTAGCGTTCGTAATGGAGAATTAACATTCGCAACGTGGCAAACTATGAAGTCTCGAAATGTATCGCACAATTCTCTTCTTCTTTAATAGGATAATAATGAAGCTGCTTTGCTGGTGATACTGATGGAGTTCTGCCAAACGTATTTTAAAAGTCTTTTATTTTCTAGTGATACCAAGAATAATATTATTATGCTTGTTTTTTTTTGGTGCAAGTTACCACAACACCATTATCCCGTAGTTTTTAAGATCAAAGATACAACTATGTTGGTGTCCCTTGTTAATTTTACATTGAATTTTTTTAAATGAACTGCCTACTCCCAAACTGTCATATGAAGTTAAACACATAGCCAAGTATTATTCTCCACAATTTTGTTATTGTGCATTAAAAAAGAAAATAAATAAAATTAGACATGATATCTGCCAATAGAACTTAACCAAAAAATGCGTCCGTCATACGGAGATAATTCCAAAAATCATCCAGATTATTCTCCTGGAGCTCCCGTAGCAAAGGGATATGACATAATTGAAAAAAGAAGAAAAAAGCTGCGCTAGAAACCAATAATGTGAAGCAGCGGCTATTAGTGGGGTACACCAAAGACAAATAAAAATAGAAAAGCCACGCATTAGACTGATATATGCATATATAAATTAATAATAAAAATGAATCTGTGAAAAAAGTTTTTTGAAAAAGTTCCTTTGTGATATAGAACTAATAAAAGTCCAACTCCAAGAAAGGAAATCCAAAACTACTCGACTGTCCAATGGTTATCACTTAATAATTGAATAAAACAATTAAAAGTCCCAACTGATGAATGGTATGCTTACCAGATGGCAAGCCAAATCGAGCAGATGGCTTAAACCCAGTCTAGGCCTTTGAGAAACCGATCACAGTGGAATATGGCAATTTTCACTCGTGAGATTGACGTGGATTCATCAAAAATTCAACCACTGGCGATAAATCATATTTTAGTCATGGATCGCTTTTTTTTCTCAGCACTCCACACTGCGCAGCTGCCCGTTACCTAGTTACCGCCCTCACAGCAGAAGCCTTCACTTCCGGTGCACGTATGACATAATTGGTCACGATTAATAAAGCAACAAATTTTTGGTCCAAAAAATCCTCCTCCTTCTGTTCCTGGACTGGACTTGGGTCAAAGCAATAACTCCAAGGCCAATAATAAATAACACGTTATCGCCTCTGATTCCGCAACATGTCTGGTTGACGAACAGACGTTCAAAAACGAACTGAAAAGTGCGAAATGAAAATCGCAAATCAACACTCACCAAACTTCTACTAACACGAAATTAGCAGAAGGAGCCAAAAGGGTGCCGCTAAAGAGCTGAAAAACCACGTAGGACGTCACTACCTTTCATGTTTGTTGGCTGACAATTCCTTGCCATTTGTATGCAAGACAAGTTCCTGGCCAACGTCCTTCAGACAAAAGTCCGAGGTTTTGTCTGCGGAAAATCCAATCGTGTGTACCAGGCTTAAGCCTTCTGTAGAAGAGCCAGCTGGTTGTACCTGCTTGGATATTCAGTTTAAACAACCTTTATAATCGCCTAAATTCTATAAGTAGCAAATGTTTTGTCTATTTCATAAACCTTAATGCCCTGTACACACGGTCGGACATTGATCGGACATTCCGACAACAAAATCCATGGATTTTTTCCGACGGATGTTGGCTCAAACTTGTCTTGCATACACATGGTCACACAAAGTTGTCGGAAAATCCGATCGTTCTAAACGCGGTGACGTAAAAAACGTACTTCAGGACTATAAACGGGGCAGTAGCCAATAGCTTTCGTCTCTTAATTTATTCTGAGCATGCGTGGCACTTTGTGCGTCGGATTTGTGTACACACGATCGGAATTTCCGACAACGGATTTTGTTGTTGGAAAATTTTATAGCCTGCTCTCAAACTTTGTGTGTCGGAAATTCTGATGGAAAATGTGTGATGGAGCCCACACACGGTCGGAATTTCTGACCACAAAGTCCTACCACACATTCTCCGTCGGAAAATCCGACAGTGTGTACAGGGCATTACATTGATTTAAAGTAGGTCACCGCTACTACTAGACACCTTATCACTTCACATCATCTATCCCTTTGTGGACCTTTCAATGTTACCCTATTAAACCAACCAAAATCATTTCTGTTGTATATTATAATGGTTTGATTGCTGTTGGTTGAATTATTTCTAGTGTTAGCAGGTTTAAGCACAGTCATTTTTTCCGTTCTGTCTCTCTCTCTCTCTCTCTATATATAAAAATATAAATAATCAAATGTGCCTGTCTTTGTTGTAAGCAGACCAGAAGCCAAACAGGTAAAAGATTAGCAGGTAAAATGCTTTGCTTTTGTTATGCATAACAGGAAATAAACAGGCAATAGAAACGTGGTGATAAAACATCTAAATTCACATTGTGTTTCATGGTTCTCACTAATTGTTTATATGGCAGGTACGGTATTGTCATGCTCAGAAGTCAATAGTTTCAGAATTAGCCTTTATTCTTTATTATATTGCATGCGCATGACAATCCAATCACTATCCAAGCACAGTTCAAACTGTGCTGCCTTTACTGCTATGTTGAAAGAAAGTGGCCTGGCTACTGTCTGTCAGGGGCATCTAAGATGCAGTTCACACACATATATTTCAGTTGTGAATTTATTGGTTTCTGAGTTTTGTTGACAACAAAGAATCAACTACTTTGCATCAGAATCTAATGGGGCCTTCTGTTTAATTGTTTAATTTCCCCTAGCAATAGGAAGCAGCAGCATTGTACAGTACTATAGCATAGTTGCCAACATTGCAAAAAAAATACGTGGGACACTTTTTTGGCTGTGGGCGGAGCTGTATAATAATTACGGGGCGGGGCATGCGTTTGTAGGCGTGACATAGCACTAAAAAAAATAAAACTGCGGCTTCACACGCTGCTGCGGAAAATGGGCGTGGTTTACGTGAAATAGTGGGCGTGGCTTAAATGGGTGTGGCTCAAGGGGGTGTGGTTAGAGTCTGAGATGAATGAGGGATGGAGAGGGAAAGGGGGAGAGAGGAATGAAGGGACAGCAGCCTCAGATCCTACACAACAATGGAAATATGTGTATTCTAGAAAGTTTAAAAATCAGCAGATAAAGATACTCCAAACACCTGGTGTTAGGACTTCAATCATCCCGGCACCATGATTGTTATGATGTCAGGATGATTGAAGCGCATTATTTCTATTATTACATAAAAAATTAAATTAAATTATAAAATTAAATCATTCAACACACCATAATGCCGAATCAGTGGGATCCCTGAGCATGTCACCTGCCACGTCGCCTGCCACCAGCAGAGTCCATCCTTGCATCAGGGGTCCCCAGCAGAGTCTGTCCTTGCATCAGGTGCCCCTAGCAGAGTCCGTCCTCGTATCAGGTGTCCCCAGTAGAGTCCATCCTCGCATCAGGTGCCCCCAGCAGAGTCCGTCCTTGCAACAGGTGCCCCCAGCAGAGTCAGTATAGACCCCCTCAGTGCAGACCCCCCTCAGTGCAGACCCCCCCACCATCAGTGCAGACCCCCCCATCAGTGCAGACCCCCCCATCAGTGCAGACCCCCCCATCAGTGCAGACCCCCCCCCCCATCAGTGCAGACCCCCCCTCCATCAGTGCAGACCCCCTCAATCAATGCAGATGCCCCTCCATCAATGCAGACCCCCTCAGCAGACCACCCTCAGTGAAGACCCTCCCCTCCCATAACGCCCCCAAGGCCCCGGCAGCACATATCCATTACAGCATGAGTGGCACCTGCGACCTATGCAGTCTCTCGACCCATGTCACTTCCTGTGCGGCTACGCCAGAACACAGCTGACGGCGGGGCTTTACTGCGCATGCGCAACTTCACCACGGCTTCACCACGCGTGCGCAGCCTCTCCTTGCAGTCGAGGAAAATTTTAGACTCGAGCGGGCGGGCGGAGGCGGTGCGAGTACATTATCATCACATTACATTATCGTCAGCACCGCCTCCACCACCCCTGCCCCTAATATGCCTCTAGCCTGCTCTGGAGAAGGGGGGCGGGCATAGGACAAGGTCGAGATAAAATATAGAGCTGCCCCACACTTAGCCTGCTCTGCTGAAGGGGGGAGTGCCCATTTCCCGCATAGCACAGTCTATATGAATGGGGCAAAGTCGAGATAAAATATAAAGCTGCACCGCCTCCAGCCCCGCCCCCGCCCCGAGCCTGCTCTGGTGAAGTGTGTTCAGTGGAGAGGGGAGGGGCCGATCCGTGCGAGAGGATTCATTGGCTGCACGGATCGAGCCCCCTTCCTCTCTCCACTGAACACAAGGGGGAGCGATCGAGCGGCGGCGGCAATTTAGCTGAAACCAGCTGCAAAAAAAGGTAAAATGCAAACATTCCCGATTCGGGACAGCCTCCGATCGGGACGAGGGTCCCAAAATCGGGATTGTCCCGGGAAAATCTGGACTGTTGGCAACTATGCTATAGACATATATTTTTATGTTTTCAAGGCACCTTCTCATGTTTCCCCTTGCAGCCTATTGCCTAGTACACATTCTGAGAAAATCGGAAGAAAAATACCCATTTCTAAGTGATTGTGCAATAATCTGATTGTTAGTATACAGCTTTCGAGAGACGATCACGAGAGTTCATGCTAAATTTTTGGAAGGAACAAACATGAAAATATTTCTTTTACGATGCAAGAACAAACGATATTTGTTTAATCAGTATAGTATTCGACCGAAAAAAAGACCAACACCGCGCATGTTCGGTAATGAAAGAATACGTTACTCTACAAAACAACACATTACATCACTTACAAAGTTGTATTCTGTCATACAAGTTTTTTCATAACTTTAGTAACCTATTGGTTTTTGATACAAGACTAGCATGCAAAAAATAAAAGAAGGATCATTAGTCCAATACTCTCATCATGTGTACAAGGCTTAAAGTGGAACTTTACCCATAACAACTTGATAAAAAAATGTTCTTTAGCGAGGAACATAAATTCAACATTAATAATTATGCTACCAAAATAGTGTGTGCTGTAAATTGCCTCCAGCATTGTTCCTGTTTCTTCTTGCTGGAGGTTGCCATTTTGCTGAAGCCCAAAGCCCCAACTGTAAATCATAAAGCAGAACTAAACCCATCGATTTACCAGTTTCAAAAAAGTTTGATTTGATTGTGCTCTCAACCAAACTGTCAATCTATCAAATGACTGGTGTTATAACTGATCACTTGTGCAGCATCATTAGTGTGCGTTAGCTTAATCCAGTTAAAATGCGAAATGCTTGTTCCATTGATATAATGTTTCTATTGCTCTTTTCAATAGAAATGTATTAATAAAAAAAAAAAAAATGTGCAGCACCATGACAGTTGCAGTTCAAACAAAAGCAGCTTCCTTGGCTGTAAAGGATAGGAGGGTTTAATTTCACTTTAAGGGTGTCAGAAGATCATCCTCTACAAACTCAGCAGTGCCTAAAAGTGCCTAAAAATGGAGAGCAACTGAGCATGTGTAGAACAGGGTGAGACAGTGTATTACTGGATTTTAAACAGTATAAGCACTTATTTTTAATGTTTTACATAGCTATACCTGCAAAAGGGGCCAGCCTGGAGTCATCTAGCAGGACTTAATTTTCTGACTAAAGTTCCACTTTAAGAGCTATGTCACACAGGCACTAAAACATTGCCATTAATAAAATCACCCATGAGAGCCTTATGCCCCGTACACACGATCGGACATTCCGACAACAAAATCCATGGATTTTTTCCGACAAATGTTGGCTCAAACTTGTCTTGTGCACACACGGTCACACAAATCATCTTGGAAATTCCAAACGTCAAGAACGCGGTGACGTACAACACGTACCACGAGCCGAGAAAAATGAAGTGCAATAGCCAGTGCGGCTCTGCTGCTTGATTCCGAGCATGCGTGGAACTTTGTGCATCGGAATTGTGTACACACGATCGGAATTTACGACAACTGATTTTGTTGTCCGAAAATTTGAGATCCAGATCTCAAATTTTGTGTGACGAAAATTCCGATGGAAAATGTCCAATGGAGCCTACACACGGTTTCCCGTCGTAAAATCCGACCATGTGTACGGGGCATTATACCTACCTCTATGGGATCACTCCCTCCCTGGACTAGAACAAATTTCCCTTACAAATGAGGGACAGAAATAAAATAAATACATAAATACAAAGAAATAGGCAAACAGTCCCTAAATGATCTTGGCACCGGCGAGTTTTCACCAGTGACAGGATCTCGTGTGACATGGCTCTACAACATCTAAATATGATAAATGACAGGATCTCTTGTGTAACATGGCTCAACAACATCTAAATGACTATTTTTGTAAACCCATTTAACTATTTGTCCATTAAGAACACTGTAAAAAGACTGTAACTACTGCCATATCATCCCACACAGATATTGTGGGACCTGAGAGGCAGGGAGCTCAATCGGAGTGGAATTTCAGGAGCATTTGTTAAGAGCTACTCAACCTTTGCTGACAAAGGATCTTTCAGATTATTAGTTAAAGCGGGAGTCCAGCGACCAATCTTTTTTTTTTTTTTTTTTAGGTCATTGAGACACTTTGCTAACCCCAAAATATTACTCACAGTTTGGGTGTAATATTTCCGCCTCTGTCTGTTTTCGTACTGAAGAATAACTTAAAAAATGTGATGCTGGCTGTTTCCATCTTGCTTGTGGGCATGTGAAGCCCACAAGCATTGATTTCCTGGATGTGGTGAATGCTGTTCATTCACAGCTTGTTCACACGCATGATCATTATTTCCGCACTGAATCTTGGGAAGCCTGACACTAAGCTCCCAGGAGACAATGCAGCGCCGGGAAAAGGCAATAAACACGCCTACTCCCATGGGAGGAGAGACAGGAAGTGCCACAATAAAGTACAATATAAAGGTAATTACAGCGATAAAAAAAAAATTTGTGCAGCATTTGAACATCTATGCAAGTAACTGAAGGGGGTAAGATTAAGTTAAAAATTTGAGTGGAACCCCGCTTTAAGCATAGTTTCCCTATCAAAAATGTGGTATAGGTCATTGACTAGCAGCAGTCAATGGTGCCATTATTACGGGTGCTGCAATGTAAGTTAGTGGCCACGCGTGTACATCGTTGGATACTGTACAGAGGGGTCATCAGAAGGCCCTGGTATGCAGCCCTGTGATTTCCAGTTCCACCCTTGGAATTTCTAGATGTCATAGCTAATCTGAAAGGCTGGTTTTCTTGGCAAAGCAATGCAGTACATCATGTCCCTACAATATTAAGAAAAATAAATATCTGTTTAATAGGTAGACAAAGTTATACAGCCTAACCTGAAAAAGTGACTTACATTCCATGCATAAACTATTATAAAGGTTACGGTCTGATTAATCATTGTTCACAAGCAGTTCCTTTAAAATTTTTCTTCAGTAAATCATTTGGGGTCCTGCCAAGAATACATTTCTGGGCAAGGAAAGACGTAGGTGAGAGGTTAGAGAAATGAATGAAGAGCTTTCTGATAATGTTATGAAAGACACAAGGGTGAGGACTGGTATCTTTTTGAGATATCTTTTGATCACGCACAGTAAATGTCACAACACTGACATAAAGCAGCAAATCACATGGCAGCCTCCTGACAAGCGGTATAGAAGTGAGAGCCACGAGCCAACAGGTCAACCACCACTTCCTCTCTCCACTACTCTGCTACTATTTTAGGAATCCATAAGGGAGGGAGAGGAAAGGACATGGAAACATATCCCAGTTAAATTTCCTGGCATGTGTGATAAGTAGCATCAGTGTAAAAAGATTTTTATGAAAGGACAAGAAAAAAAGAACAAAGGGCTTTTTATATAGCATAATGTAACAAATTACTTTGTTTGAATGACTGGGTCAAAAGTCAAGTCTTCAAACAAAACACAAACTCAATTTATCATGATGGAAGTGAACTTATTTGATTGTATTTTATTTTTAACTCATGGCAGCCCTGACAGTCATAAGCCATATAGTAACCATGTGTCAGAAAAAAAGTGAGCTATACATGTTATTACATAAAGTAACAGCTTTGTACACCACTGTGTTCTATTGATGCTATTCAAGTATCTTCTTTGGATCCAGTGAATTGATCTCACTGCCCAGGGTCTTCCTGCAATGCAAATTGGCTACTGTTGCCCAGGGAGTTTTTGTTTTTTCCTTCCTTCTGGACCAAAGCTGCAGGAGTTGACAGGCTGAAACATGAAGGACACAAGTCTTTACATAACCTTATTATAGTATATATCAGGGATATGCAATTAGCGGACCTCCAGCTGTTGCAAATCTACAAGTCCCATCATGCCTCTGCCTCTGGGTGTCATGCTTGTGGCTGTCGGAGTCTTGCTATGCCTCATGGGACTTGTAGTTCTGCAACAGCTGGAGGTCCGCTAATTGCATATCCCTGGTATATATGATTCCCAAAGGTTTTTCTATTTTGGATAGAATAGGGAAGGGTAAAATTGCCATCATGGATTTTTTCTGCTTGGGTCACATTTAGGGAGATTTCCCTTTACTTCCTGTCATGTAGACACAGCAGAAAATGAGAGGAAATCTCTCCAAAGTGAGACCAAATACCCTCTTAGTTTTCTGAACAGGAGTCCTCATTTGAAGATTTTACCTCACCTCCAGTTACAATAACATTTTGTATTTCTCATTTCATTTGGTCCTGATGACAATGGTTTGAAGGTAAGAATTGTCTTTAGACTCTCTGTGTTGCCCTTTGGCTACCACTCTTTCTTTTCAGTTTAGAAGAATGCAATAAATAATCTGGTTTCTTTAGAGCAACCAAGACTCTGTTCTTCCCACAGAAAAATAATGAGGACAGTTTTGGCTACTACCTTGGGCTTGCCACATAGGTGGTTGGCCTGGTGGCACCAGAATCCTTCCACATCTTGATGAACTTCAAATAAGCTTTATGAAGATTGTGAAACAATAAAATATGACAATCATGTTAAATGTTAGCATATATTTTATTCATTGTAAATGTATAGAAAAAATATTAATGTTTTATGGTGACAGTCTTGACCTCAGTAAAGAATTCATATGAATCTTTTGCTCCTTCTCTTCCTAGTCCTGATGCTTTCATGCCTCCAAAAGGTAGGTTAAGGTCTCTCACGAGCCAACAATTGGTCCATACAAGACCCGACTGCAATCTCTTAGCAACACGGTGGACACGTCCCACGTCTCTTGTCCATATAGTGGCAGCCAGGCCATATTTGACTCCATTGGCTTTTTCAATAACCTCTTCTTCTGTGTCAAAAGTAACAACACATGTGACCGGTCCAAATATCTCTTCTTGCATACAACAAGAGGTTTCTTTCAGTCCAGTTATCACTGTAGGCAACATGAAGTAACCACCATGGTTTTCTGGTGGGATGTTTAATGCATCCACACCTTCTCCACAAGCAACAGTAGCTCCCTCTTCTAAAGCCTTCTTCACATAGCCCTTTACCTAGGTGACAAAGTATGTCAGAAGTTCAGCACAGGTTGTTATTGTGTAGCAACCTATCTAAAGACAAAACGGTACCCACAGCAGACATTTGAAAAAGAAAATTGCTTAAAATTGAAAGCTCTACAGTTTCAGAAAAGATGTCACAGTAGTGTTACATAAAACAAAAAACAAAACTCACATAATCTATGTGCAAGGAGCCACCTACTGGTAAAACCAGGTAATTGTGTCTCTATATATATATATATATATATACCGCTATACTATGTACATGTATGTATATACCACTATACTACAGTCAGGTCCATAGATATTGGGACATTGACACAATTCTAATCTTTTTGGCTCTATACACCACCACAATGGATTTGAAATGAAACAAACAAGATGTGCTTTAACTGCAGACTTTCAGCTTTAATTTGAAGGTATTTACATCCAAATCAAGTGAACAGTGTAGGAATTACAACAGTTTTTATATGTGCCTCACACTTTTTAAAGGGACCAAAAGTAATGGGACAATTGGCTGCTCAGCTGTTCCATGGCCAGGTGTGTGTTATTCCCTCATTATCCCATTTACAAGGAGCAGATAAAAGGTCCAGAGTTTATTTCAAGTGTGCTATTTGCATTTGGAATCTGTTGCTGTCAACTCTCAATATGAGATCCAAAGAGCTGTCACTCTGAAGCAAGCCATCATTAGGCTGAAAAAATAAAACAAACCCATCAGAGAGATAGCAAAAGCATTAGGTGCGACCAAATCAACTGTTTGGAACATCCTTAAAAAAAAGAACGCATCGGTGAGCTCAGCAACACCAAAAAACCTGGAAGAACACGGAAAACAACTGTAGTGGATGACCGAAGAATTCTTTCCCTGGTGAAGAAAACACCCTTCACAACAGTTAGCCAGATCAAGAACACTCTCCAGGAGATAGGTGTATGTGTGTCAAAGTCAACAATCAAGAGAAGACTTCACCAGAGTGAATACAGAGGGTACACCACAAGATGTAAACCATTGGTGAGCCTCAAAAACAGGAAGGCCAGATTAGAGTTTGTCAAACAACATCTAAAAAAAGCATTCACAGTTCTGGAACAACATCCTATAGACAGATGAGACCAAGATCAACTTGTACCAGAGTGATGGGAAGAGAAGAGTATGGAGAAGGAAAGGAACTGCTCATGATCCAAAGCATACCACCTCATCAGTGAAGCATGGTGGTGGTAGTGTCATGGCGTGGGCATTTATGGCTGCCAATGGAACTGGTTCTCTTGTATTTATTGATGATGTGACTGCTGACAAAAGCAGCAGGATGAATTCTGAAGTGTTTCGGGCAATATTATCTGCTCATATTCAGCAAGATGCTTCAGAACTCATTGGACGGCGCTTCACAGTGCAGATGGACAATGACCCGAAGCATACTGCGAAAGCAACTAAACAGTTTTCTAAGGGAAAGAAGTGGAATGTTATGCAATGGCCAAGTCAATCACCTGACCTAAATCTGATTGAGCATGCATTTCACTTGCTGAAGACAAAACTGAAGGGAAAATGCCCCAAGAACAAGCAGGAACTGAAGACAGTTGCAGTAGAGGCCTGCCAGAGCATCACTAGGGATGAAACCCAGCGTCTGGTGATGTCTATGAATTCCAGACTTCAGGCTGTAATTGACTGCAAAGGATTTGCAACCAAGTATTAAAAAGTGAAAGTTTGATGGATGATTGTTAATCTGTCCCATTACTTTTGGTCCCTTTAAAAGTGGGAGGCACATATAAAAACTGTTGTAATTCCTACACCGTTCACCTGATTTCGATGTACTTGGCTTAGTTTCAGTAAAGGGAGTGTCAGCATACCAAGACATTTTGGATAATTTCATGCTCCCAACTTTGTGGGAACAGTTTGGGGATGACCCCTTCCTCCATGACTGTGTACCAGTGCACAAAGCAAGGTCCATAAAGACATGGATAAACGAGTTTGGGGTAAAGGAACATGACTGGCCTGCAGGAGTCCTGACCTCAATCTGATAGAACACCTTTGGGATGAATTAGAGCAGAGACCGCGAGCCAGGCCTTCTCATCCAACATCAGTGCCTGACCTCAAAAATGAGGAAGAATGGTCAAACATTCCCACAGACACACTCCTTAACCCTAGCAGAACTGCTTCCCCTCACAAAAGCTGACTATTGAGCTACAGCAAAGTTAGAGGACCAAACAATGTTTCCCATCTTTTACAATGTGTGGGGGCACAGTGCTTCCCCCTCAGTGCAGGTGAGGTGTGGGGAACTCTGAGATTGGAATGCATTAATGTCTCACTGACACTTCCCTGCGCTGCTCTGCTGATGGGGAGGGAGTCGAGTGTCGGCGAAAGAGGCTTCGAGTGCTGCTTGTGGCACCAGTGCCGAGGGTTGCCTACCCCTGGTCTACACTATTTGTAGATGGTTCTTTTATTGTTGCAACAAAAAAAAAAGTTTGATACAAATTAACTTTTTATCTTTAGGTTCATTAAAGACGTTTTCTGGAATTTCAGTTGCGATAGTTTGTAGTAGAAAAAAATATGAAGAATGATCATTTCTACTGATGAACAAATCAATTCTCAAACAGGCACTTCATAATTTTATTATTTGCCTAATATTCATGCAGGTATATCTAATCTGCAGAGAATCATATGATTAACAAATCATGACTGGATTGAATTGTGCCAGTTATATATACTGTTTCTTTGGGTGCTGCAGAGCTCCATATCAGTGGTATGGGTTATTATGGCTAGGGTAAGTCTTTTATCACATGACACGCTCCTTCCACTTTTCCTCTTTAGGACTGTATTATCATTAATAACTTACTTTTGCTAGATGGTTCTGACTGATCAAAGCTCCCATGCTGGCTGATGGATCAGATGGGATTCCAACCTTCCATTTTCTGGTAGCTTCTACAAACCTCTTGAGAAACTCTTCATAGATTGAACGCTGAACATAAATTCTGCTTGTGCAGAGACAAATCTCCCCCTGTAAAATGACAAAAAAAAGTTTTGTTTTTTTTCCTCCTGTTCAAAAAGAAATTTTTTTCATAATATGAATGCAATCCCTAACCTCTGCATGTGGTGTGATAGCCAGGGCATGGCAAAAACCTCATGCTCCTTGCTCTTTGCAGACTAGGCCTGTACAATGGACTCCATTTGCCACTTGGAAGGTTTGATCTCCTGGTAAACAGATAAAACTGACTACACTCTCATTTGGTCGGTGTGGAATTGCTTCCAACGATCCCACAAATCTGCCTCCTACAGTGCCTTGAAAAAGTATTCATACCGCTTGAAATTTTCCACATTTTGTCATGTTACAACCAAAAATGTAAATGTATTTAATTGGGATTTTATGTGACAGACCAACAAAAAGTGGCACATAATTGTGAAGTGGAAGGAAAATGATAAATGGTTTTCAAAATGTTGTATAAATAAATATCTGAAAAGTGTGGCGTGCATTTGTATTCAGCCCCCTTTACTCTGATACCCCTAACTAAAATCTAGTGGACCAATTGCCTTCAGAAGTCACCTAATTAGTAAATAGAGTCCACTTGTGTGTGATTTAATCTCAGTATAAATACAGCTGTTCTGTGAAGCCCTCAGAGGTTTGTTAGAGAAACTTAGTGAACAAACAGCATCACGAAGACCCAGGAACACACCAGACAGGTCAGGGATAAAGTTGTGGAGAAGTTTAAAGCAGGGTTAGGTTATAAAAAATATATCCCAAGCTTTGAACATCTCATAGAGTACTGTTCAATCCATCATTTGAAAATGGAAAGAGTATGGCACAACTGCAAACCTACCAAGACATGGCCGTCCACCTAAACTGACAGGCCGGACAAGGAGAGCATTAATCAGAGAAACAACCAAGAGGTCCATGGTAAGTCTGGAGGAGCTTCAGAGATCCACAGTTTAGGTGGGAGAATCTGTCCACAGGACAACTTTTAATTGTGCAGTCCACAAATCTGGGCGCTATGGAAGAAAGCCATTGTTGAAAGAAAGCCATAAGAAGTCCCAATTGCAGTTTGTGAGAAACCATGTGGGGTGCACAGCAAACATGTGCGTGTGTGTGTGTGTGTGTGTGTGTGTGTGTGTGTGTGTGTGTGTGTGTGTGTGTGTGTGTGTGTGTGTGTGGGGGGCTAACACTGCACACCACCCTGAACACACCATCCCCACCGTGAAACATGGTGCTGGCAGCATCATGTTGTGGGGATGCTTTTCTTCAGCAGGAACAGGGAAGCTGGTCAGAGTTGATGGTAAGATGGATGGAGCCAAATACAAGGCAAGCTTAGAAGAAAACTTGTAATGTCGCGTACACACGAGCGGACTTTTCAGCATCAAAGGTCTGACGGTCTTTCCGACGGACTTTCGAACGATCGGACTTGCCCACACACGAAAGTCCATTCAAAAGTCTGTTGGTTTGAACGTGATGACATACGAAGGGACTAGAATAAGGAAGTTGATAGCCAGTAGCCAATAGTTGCCCTTACGTCCTTTTTTGTCCGTCGGACTAGCATACAGACAAAAGGATTTTTCAATCGGACTCAAGTCCGTAGGAAAGATTTGAAAATATGTTCCAAATCTAAAGTCCGTCTGATTTTCGGCAGAAAGAGTCCGCTGAAGGTCCGATGAAGCCCACACACAGTCGGATTGTCCGTCGGACCAGTCCGGTCGAAAAGTCCGGTCATGTGTACACGGCTTTAGAGTCTGCAAAAGACTTGAGACTGGGGCGGATGTTCACCTTCCAGCAAGACAACGACCCTAAACATACAGCCAGAGCTACAATGTAATGGTTTAGAACAAAGCATATTCATGTGTTAGAATGGCCCAGTCAAAGTCCAGGCCTAAATCCAATTGAGAATCTAATTTGTTCAGACGCTCTCCATCCAATCTGACAGAGCTTGAGCTATTTTGCACAGAAGAATGGGCAAAAAATGTCACTCTCTAGATGTGCAAAGCTGGTAGAGACATACCCAAAAAGACTTGCAACTGTAATTGCAGCGAAAGCCGGTTCTACAGAGTATTGACTAAGGCTCGATTCACACCTATGCATGTTGCTTTTGAGCATTTTTGGAGTTTTTTTTGTCATGCTTGCCACGTTTTTGAGCAGCATTTTTGTAGCGTTTTTACAGCGTTTTTGCGGCTTTTTTTTTTTTTAACTGTAAAAAAAAAAACGCAAAACGCCAAAAACGCATCAAAAATGCTGCAAAAACGCTGTAAAAACGCTGCAAAAACGGTGCACTTGTGTTTTTGATGCTGGTCCATTGAATTCTATTACATGCAAAACGCTGCATTTTGCATGAAGAAAAGTCCCTGACCCTTTCCAAAAATGCAGAGGTACAAAAAGGCATTGATGTGTACATGTTCCATAGGAACCCATGTTAAAAAATTCCCATGCATTTCTGCAAAATGCATCAAAAAACGCGCTAGTGTGAATGGAGCCTAACAGGGGCTGAATACAAATGCACGCCACCCTTTTCAGATATTTATTTGTAAAAAATTTTGAAAACCATTTTGAATACTTTTTCAAGGCACTGTACCTCTGATCCTGTAGAACTATTATTTATCAGGCCCCTTCCACACTGGCGGAGTCCGCCAGCGGAACTGCTTGCTTAGCAGGGGATCTCTCCACTGATCCCCGCCAAGCAGGCGGATGACAGGTACGTGTTTGCTCCGCCTGCTGTTCTCTATGGGGCTGCCGGATGGAAACGCACTGTCTGTCCGTTTCCATCCGACTGTCATCCAACCCGCAGGACGGATGGGGAATGTCTGTTTTTAGTGGATCTGATGCCGGCAGGTATCAACTGACATGTCCACTGACATCTGCCGCTCCATACAGTGCAATGGATGGTCTGTTTGGGTCAGCCTCAAAAACTGACAGGCGGAACGAAATCAGTCCATCAGTGTGAAAGGGGCCTCCTAAGAGAGGTATCCAGCCCTGCTACCCCGTGTAATGTCTGGATCCTGCACGTTCTTTGACTTAAATTACCTCCCCCCCCTTTTCCCCTTCAGTTCTATAATACCGGTCTTCTCTTTCGTCTACGTTTTATAAATATTAGATACTTTCTAGGGGTTCTACATCTGGTCATTGCCATACTACTGTTACATGTATACCTGCAGCTAACCCAGGGGTAGGCAACCTTTAAAGAGGTGGAGATCTACCTGAACAATATGGGAGAAGTCAAAGATCACCGTGCAGTGTCACCTCCACACCTGATTTAAACCTCTAATTGCCGTACTACCGCGTAGCAATCGCGTGCTTTGCATGACAATCGTGGCTTTAAATCAGTTTAAATCAGGTGGTGAGAAGGCAACATATCGCCTCTCTACCACCTATCAAACACACTCGGATCACTTCTCAGAGGAGCAGCAGTGCCTGCTGCACTTGTGAATGAGCCCTTAGTTGCGTTCCGCAGCAGCACTCTTAGGGCTCGATCACATGTACAGTTGGAGGTGGTAAAACCCTGCAGTTGCGTTTACTGCCCCATTTTGCTTTTGATGGGCGCTACCATCGTGACCCAGTCAAGTAAATGGGGCCACTCTGCAAGCACCCCACAACTGCATGCATCTGCGGGGTCCAAGGGATTAAAGCAGGTGCTGAGAAAGCAACACAATGCTGCCTGCTTTAACCCCTTGTTTGCTGTACTGCACAAGGTTGCAGGGCACTTGGAGAGTGGCCTCATTCACTTGAATAGCTCATGCTTGGCAGGTGCTACACCCATGTGTACACCCCTGGCCTGGTTTGGGCGGGGGGTGGTAAAAACATCTCAACTATGGAGTTTTACCACCCCCCAAACTGCAAATGTAAATGAACCCTTACTGTTCTTAGCCTCCTGTAAGGCTGCTTTCACACTGATATGCTGCGGTTTACCTGCACCGTTGGTGCAGCACAGTGCAATTGCGATTTTCCTGGGTTAGCTGCTCTTTGCCATAGACTTCTCTTCTATCCTGCAGGTGTGGTGCACTTTCTGAAAGCACACCAAAACTCCTGCATTTCAGAAAGTGCACCAAACCTGCAAGATATAATAGGTAAAGATAAAGTCTATGGCTAAGCGCAGCAAACCCTCAGGAATGCTGCAGGTACACTGCACTGTACCCGCGGTGTGGGTAAACCGCAGCACATCAGTATGCAGGGGCGAACTGACCAGTTGGTCACTTCAGGCCGTGGTCCGAGGGCCCAGCCGCTGAAGGGGCCCACCAGCGCCACCTGCTTGAACTCTCAGGGCCGGTCCAGGGACAAAAAACTTGATGATCCCCGGCGACCATCTTTTCAGGGCACCGCCGGATCACACATAGCGGGGATCTCCTGCTTACCCGGCGCGCGCTGTCATCTGGTGTCCGGCCTCCTGGACCGGCTTATGTGACGTCTGTCTAAGGAGCCGGTGCAGGAGGCAGGACCTATTCTACCATCCCGGATAGGGCAAAGGCCGCTGCCTCCCTCCAAGTCACTCCCTCGCCTTGGCAAACAGTGCCCGTAATGGCGGAAGAGGAGAGGACACACCAGCCAGCCACAGCAGGGCCAGCATGCCAGCCAACCAGCCACCCACACCGGTGATCCACACACAGCAGGGCCAGGGTGCCAGCCAACCACCCACGCTGACCCACCCACAGCAGGGCCAGGGTGCCAGCTAGCCAGCCACCCACAGTGACCCACCTAAAGCAGGGCTAGGGTGCCAGACAGCCAGCCACCTACGGTGACCCACCCACACCAGGGAGCCATCCACAGCAGGGTGCCAGCCAGCCACTCACAGAAGCCGCTCACAGAGGACATGGGAGCCAGCCAGACACAGAGGAGGCAGGGAACCAGCCACAGCTGCAGTACCCATACTTAAGGTAAGAGGAGCGCTACACAGTGCCAATTTTATTTCTACTTTGTGAGAGGTTGGGGCAGGGCTGAGAGTCATGACACAAGGAGGGGGTCCTGTGAGGGCCAGCGTGAATGACGGTATTCACTGTACACTCTGTTAGAAAGAGGCCCCCCTCCAGGTCCCATTATACACCTTTGTAGTCTCTAATGGGTCCTGGAGGGGGGGTCTCTCGCTAACAGAGACTCTCTAATGGACACTGTTAGAGAGAGTCCCCCCCTCCAGGTTCTATTAGACTCTGTTGTAGACTCTTTCGTTACGCCTCATATATCAGCATTTACAATGTTCTTTCACCAATATTGTATTGACTACAGATATGTCTCTGTGCCTTATGTTCTTTTGTTTTCTGGTGAATTTGCTACATAGTTACCTACATAGTTACATAGTAGGTAAGGTTGAAAAAAGACACAAGTCCATCAAGTCCAACCTATGTGTGTGATTATATGTCAGTGTTACTTTAAACTTTAATAAAAAGATTAAACATAATAAGAACATGACCCCAATGCTAGGGTATTGTTATTGCTTTGCAATGCAGACTGATTCATGAATATCTGAGCAAAGAAAGATGGAGCCAAAGTAAAAAGGTATTGCCCATAGCAACCAATAAGGTAGCACCTTCCATTGCATGTTTCTGTAAGTATATTTATTTTAGGTTATCCCACAAGTTTAAAATATGTACAACGACTCCACCTTGTGGTAACATCTAACATTTGTTACTCATTTTTTTCTTTGGTAAGTATTGGAATATTTGTGATTGGAATCTGATCATTATTGTGGGTAGCATTTAGACATATTTTACTCTTCCAGCTGGATGCCAACATAAACAATAAAGATGCCCATACACAGTAGAAGTCCACTATGTACATCTCATAAACAGAAATTAAACATCAAGCATTAATGAACATCATTTACAATATCATAATGACTAGACGTGACAGTGTTCCTGTTTACACCAATAGTACAGGCCCCGTAATAAGCCCCCTGAAGTTTCCTTCCACAATCCCAATACCCACAGTAACCCCTCAAACATCCTATCCTGTCACTGATAACTGGCACTCTCAGCTTCCCACTACTGTTTCACTTTTTTTTTGGCCGAAAAAAACCCACCTGATCGGCTCCTAGCCATTTCCAGTAGGAGACCAGCGGCCAAACCAAAGAAGAACCAAATATTTTTCCCAAGCCTTACTATTCAGTCACTGTCCACTCCAGTTTGAATACCCACATTTCTGGGAGTTGAGCAGTCCTTGGAGGAGGTAGTGGATGGGTAATCAGCCAGTAAGCCATGTACCAACTGATCTAAGAGGATCCCGTGTTTTCTGCTGTATGGAGATGAACTGTTATCCCAGCTCTCTCCTCGCTGACACTTCTCCTGTCTGGACTTGAGTGGGCGTGGGTAGAATGTTCATGGGGGGGCACACAGAGAGCTCACTACTCCTCACTACTCCTGTAAGATCAAAAGGGGAGGGGCGTTTGTGCTGGGAAGGGTATTGTGCTAGAAGGAGGAATTGGGGGGGGGGGGGGCATATGTGTTAGGGAGCAGAATTGGGGATGATTTGTGCTGGGAGGGGAAAACTGATGGGGGGCAGGAGTGGGGATTTGTTGGTGGGGATTTGTACTAGGAGGGGGTGATTTGGGAGGATAACTTTGCGGGGAGGGTTTACGCTAGGAGTAGGGATTTGGGGGTATGATTTAGGCTAGGAGGGGGTATTTGGGGGAGAGGGTTTAAGCTAGGAGTAGGGATTTGTGGGAGAGGATGTGTGCTAGGAGGGAAGATTTGGGGAGATTTTGGAAGGAAAGAGGATGTGTGCTAGGAGGGGTTGAGGGGGGATTTGAGCTGGAAGGTGGGGTTGGAGGGGGTAAATATGTGCATGCTGGGAGGGGGATTTGGATTGTGAGGATGGAAAATTTTTGTTTAGGGAGAATTTTAACTTGCAGAAGGAATTCATGCTTAGAGGTGAACATCTACATCATGAATTTTAACTTGCAGAAGGAATTCATGCTTAGGGGTGAACATCTTCCTGCAGTGCCAAAGCCTGGTGATCTAAATGAGCCTTTCTCACACAGGGCACGGCAGCACCCTGAGGTGCCCTCGGAGGTTGTCAGAGGTGCCGCAGGATCCTGGATGAGAAGGGCATTGAAAAATCAGACCGAGCTCCTGCTCCTCTGCCAAACTGTAAGTCGGTAAGGACAGTAAAGTGCAGAGCAGGGAAGGGCAAAACATATTCTTAAGTCTTAATCTCTCCATCTCCCTCTACAGTTTAGTACTGTGAAGTGCAGTACCCGGCAGTGTTGGTAAAGGAACAGTACTGATATTTTTTTTAAAATGGCTATATGTGTGTGTATGTGTAGGTACATGTGCATATGCCTGATGTATGTATTTGTGTGTGTGACTGTATGTTCATGTATGTACAGCAAGGGGAAAAAAGTATTTGATCCCCTGCTGGTAGGTTTATTTTAACAGTGAGAGACAGAATAACAACAAAAAAATCCAGAGAAATGCATTTCAAAAAAGTTATAAATTGATTTGCATTTTAATTAGTGGATATTTTAGTTATTTTGTCTCTCACTGTTAAAATAAACCTACCATTAAAATTATAGGCTGATCATTTCTTTGTGGGCAAACATACAAAATCAGCAGGGGATCAAAGTGTGTTTTTTTTTTTTGGTTTTGGACAGAGTGGAGAGCATAGGCATACGCACAGGGTGTGCCAGGTGTGCCTGGGCACACCCTAATAACCCCCTGCGTGTTAGTGTAGCTGCATGCCTGCTGTATCCCAAGATCTGCTGTGAAATGCTGCAAGAGACAATTACACACTGAGCAGTCAGCGAGGCTTGTAAGAGCGTTCAGTGCGTGAAACTGTCATGTAATGTAATTGCATGCAGAGCCAAGCTGTCAAAATACAGAGGTGATGTTGGGGGTGAGCGGGACAGAACAGCTATTAAACACCAGTCAATGGGATAGAGGCTGGGGGCTGCTCCATGTGTGTGGCTCCGACCCCTTAAGCAGCCCAATCATTGGCTGGTGTTTGATAGGTGATAGAAAGGGGGCGGAGCCACACACACAGAGCGGTCCGAACAGCCCCTATCCCGTTGGCTGGTGTTTAATAGCTGTTCTGTCCTGTCCACCCCCAAAATCACCGCTGAATTTTGACAGCTGGTCTCTGCATGCAGTTACATTACATGACAGTGTCACGCACTCACAAGCCTCCCTGACTGCTCAATATGAAACTCCCCCTCTCCTCTATCAGTGCCAATTGGTGACGCTTATCAGTGCCCCCTGTCAGTGCCAATCAGTGCCACCTGTTAGTGCCAAGCATTGCCACCTATCAGTGCCAATCAGTGCCACCTGTCAGTGTCAATCAGTGCCAACCAATGCCACCTATCAGTGCCTTCAATCGGTGCCAACCAATGCCACCTATCAGTGCCAATCAGTGCCACCTGTCAGTGTCAATCAGTACCAACCAATGCCATCTATCAGTGCCGTCAATCAGTGCCAACCAATGCCACCTATCAGTGCCGCCTATAATTGCCCATCAGTGCTACTTATCAGTGCCAACCAATGCCACCTATCAGTGCCGCCTATCAGTGTCAATCAATGCCACCAATCAGTGCTGCTTATCAGTGCCTCCTATCAGTGCCCATCTGTGCTGCCAATCAGTGCCGTCTATCATTGCCAACCAATGTCACCTATCAGTGCCAATCAGTGCTGCCTATCAGTGCCAATCAGTGCTACCTATCAGTGCCAATCAGTGTTGCCTATCAGTTCCCATCAGTGCTGCCAATCAGTGCAGCCTATCAGTGCCCATTAGTGCTGCCAATTAGTGCCCATCAGTGCTGCCAATCAGTGCCACTAAATGCTGCCAGTGTTGCCTATCAGTGCCATTAGTGCTGCCAATCAGGGCCCATCAGTGCTGCCTATCAGTGCCACCCATCAGTGCTGCCAATCAGTTCCCATCAGTGCTGCCAATCAGTGTCCATCAGTGCACTGAGTGCAGAGATGGGGAGATGAACTCCGCAGACAAGCATATTGTCCAAGGGAGGGGCTGGCCTGGTGGGGCACAACACATAAAAATGAGAATAAGACATACATTTTTTTTAAACTTAGCAGGAATGGTGAAAACCCCTCTACAGATAATTGCAATACAAATTAACTTATATACTACACACGTGTTTTTGAGCTTTGGGGTGCACACCCTAATGCAATAGGCTGCGCACGCCTATAGTGGGGAGGGATTATTATACCTGTTTTTATTCCTGTCTCCGCCCCTGTTAGGTAGTTCCACCCTCTCTATTTATCATGTTTACTGTTCTGATCATAAGTGGAAAAAAAAATCAGAACAGTAATAGAAGCAAAATCTTCTAACGGGGTCCTATGTTCTGGTAATAACCAGGGATTCCCTCACTTTGGAGGGATTTCCTTTCACATTTGTTTTATCTATGGAACGGGACGTGGAGGGAAATCTCCCTATTGGGACATAGATGGTAAAAAACCTGACAGTGGTTATAATCCTCTCTTACTCTCTAATCCAAAATTAAGGCCGGGTTCACACCTATGCAAATTAGATGCGGCTTTACCCGCATCCAATTCACAATAGCAGGAGAATGGGACGGGCTCCCTATGGAGCCGGTTCACATATCTCCGTTGCGGCTGCGGAGCGCATTGCACAGAAACGCTGTGCGTCTCTGGCTCTGTTGCAGGGCTGAATTCAGGCATAGAATCGGCCCTGATTCGTCCCTGAAACAGGGAACTGGGACGCACAGCGCTCCTGTGCGATCCGCAGCCAATTGCAGTGTGAACCCAGCCTAAAACAAAATTTTGCCGTTTTACTTTAAAGAGTAACTTCGCTTTTGTTGAGGATTCTAATGAGAAAAGTTACAGTGTCTTTAGAAGAATATAATCCTTACAGAATATCTCACCAAAAATTAAACTTTTATTGCAGAGGATGCCTAAAATTTCACGTACATTTTGGTGCAGACTTCTGGAAAAATCTGTGAGCCACTTACACATGCAGGAAATTACATTTCTACCAACAGTCCACAGAACGCCTCTAGTTTGCCATATTGCATTAATTTTACAGAAAATTACAGTGCTGCAGACTGAAATGGAAAGGTAATTTTTAATAACATCTACAATAACAATTACCACATAGCTTGTGTAGTAATTGTATATGCTATTTGTTTTTTATATTTGCTATTTTTTGTCAGAAAATAGAGTTACCTTATACACTAATCCTTTGGCAAAAAAAAAAAAAATGTACCACACACATATATATATATATATATATATATATATATATATATACACACATCACTATGGAGGAGGTCACTGTCAGGAATCTGAAGCATAGTGAGAGCACCTACTGTTGGCACTCTAGTTCATACACAGGAATGGGGCAATCCCAGGGTCCACCAGTGGTGTCTACCATTGGTCAACTCAGCTTAATTAACAACCACCTGAGGCTAGCTACTGAAAGACTATTTAGTCCAGCGCCCATGTGCATGGGGCCTTAAAAATAACTTAATTAGCCAGTGACTACTTAGTAACCAGCAACTGTTGAGACAGTAAATACATTGTTCAGAAGTATTGGTGGACATTGCCTGGCTATAAAAAACCTCCTCCCCTCCTTCCCGGAATTGGTGGTCAGTGGCTGCCTGCAAACATATCCCTCCTGGCATTGGTGATCAATGGCCATCTCTAAAAACAAGCCATGACAAAGGACTAACGTCCAAAACGCGTAGGCTGTTTTACAACTTTGCACATGAATAAAGAAATACTATTTTGGATGTTATCCTGAGTGCCAACCATCCCTTTCCTTTTGTCTGTAAAAATAACCCCACTTCTCCAGCCTTCACAATCACCAAGACCATAAACCAACTGTCCATTCATTTAAAAATATCCAGGACCTCCAACAGCCTTGAGAGTGATCCACCACAAGGTGTGTGTGTAGATAGATTCATTCTCTACAAGGTTAACAACCAGTTACTGACCACATTTGTGTTTTTAAAGAGGAGTTCCACCCAGGGGGGCCGTCAAAAAAAAAAAAAAATTAAAAGTCAGCAGCTACAAATACTGTAGCTGCTGACTTTTAATTGGGCACTCACCTGTCCCTGGGTCCAGCGATGCGGGGGATCGAAGCCCCGCTCGTCCCCCCCCCCTCCGCTCGTCGGCGCCGGGCTGTGGCTTCACAGCCTGGCACCCACTGCGCATGCGCGAGCGGCGCCACGCGCCGTGATTGGCCGCTCAATCACCTGGGACCTGTAATGGGTCCCAGATGATTGACAGGAGGGAGGGTGCAGAGCGGAGCCCTTCCTGTGCCTGGGGGGGAAGTGATGTCACCAGCCCAGGCAAAGGAACAGGCAGACTATGAGGGACCACCTAGCAACAGGCATTTAGAGGTAAGTGAAAAAAAAAAATATCCAAATGTTTTTTTTTTTTTTTTTTTTAGAATTTTTCCAGGTATTTTTGTTTTTTGGGTGGAACCCCACTTTAAGCAAATCTACATATATGAACGCAGATTCTCTGATATACAAGTTCAACTTTTTTCTGACTCCTCATTAAAATACTATGCTATAAAGTGGTTGTTCCTGTATTTCCTCTCCCCCTTTTCTCTTTCTCAGTCCAAAAGAACATGATCCTTGGATCATTGTTTCAGAAAAAAAAAAAACAGATTAGAGTACCACTACCAACCACCTCAAAACACATATATGCCTCAAGTCAACAAGGTTGTCACACCCATGTTTCGACCTGGTCAAACCTGCCGGTCATTGCTAACTTTTAAAAGGAGAAATCTTGTTTAGGAGAGTACCTGCTATTACCCATGGTGGGCAGAATAAGGCTGTTAACTCCTCTTTTATTGCATTTATTGTGTTTCTAAGCACTTTAACTTTTGCAAGTCTAGGACCTACTCTCCTTCCCATTATCCAATGAAAGGACTCTTATTGGCCAATAAGATTATTTAAAAGCGGGCAGCAGGTTTTGTTGCAGATGGGGGGCTTAATCGTGAAGTTAGGGGAAAGGGTGCACAAATGCAGCTAAGTGGAAGTATGCACTTCTTACCTGATTGGAAAAACTTGAGCGAACGGTAGTATTGATACAATCTTCTAGGTTTGCATCTTCAAATACGATGGCTGGGTTCTTTCCTCCAAGCTCCAGTGACAGCTTTTTACAGTATGGGGCACTCTTCTCAATGATGCGTTGAGCAGTCACAGTGCTTCCAGTAAAGGAGATTAGAGGAACATCAGGATGGCATACAAGAGTCTCTCCAGCTTTCGGGCCAGTACCAAACACTATATTGATGACACCTGGTGGGACACCTTTCAAGAAACAGATATAATTGACAATATACTTACATAATTTTGCATCATCACTTTTCTATGCAGCACACAAGAAAATGTTTCTCTCTCTCAGTTTCTACTATCAGGTGGAGATTTAGCAATTTCAGATAATGTGAACAAATACTCAAATGTTAAGCACAAATTAGGAAAACCTCCAATTCAGCAGTTTTTGATTCTTTTGAATATTTTTTATAAAAGGCCTTATGATCTGTGGAGGATAACACAATTTAGGAAGCCAGGTATCCATGATTTGTTACTCAAATGATTCTCTACAGATTTAAAAAATCCTCATGAATATGGAAAGGCTATCATTTTTCTGATTCATTTTATTTTTCAAATAAGTTCAATCATCAACAAGCTTGCTGTCAACATAGTAGGTCTAAAATACAAAACTTTCCTGAAGCAAATGCTGCTTCCACTTCCCTTCAGCACTGGTCATGTTGCTGAAAGCCTAGCCAATTCATCATAAAATCACAACTGAAATAGAAGATCTAGTTCAGATTAGATATTAGTCCTGTTTTACAGCAGAATTCATGTGACCAGTTGCCTGGACTTTCCTTTATATAAGAAGCACTAGGAGATGTGCACACTGGAAAAATGTGCTTTGTTTCGGATTAATGAGTTAAGTAAATCATTTAATTTCATCATATTCGTTATGTTACAATGATTCATTTTCAGAAATTAATTTTGTATATTTGGATTTGTTTCGTATTTTCATTGTTCCGAATCCATTTGTATTTTCGGAAGATTGGCTATATTCATTTTAACGTGTTAATTTGTTATTTCGGGAGATTAATTATGCACTCTGAGTCATCCCTACTAGTCCAACCCACAAAGAGAAATGGCATGAGCTGAATGGATGATACCGACTGGAGTCACAAGCATCCGAAAGTAACAAATGGAACAAAATTAATTTTGGATTAATTCATTATGTTATGATTCGGAGATTCTGATGGCTCCACCTCTATCCAAACCAAACACAATAAGCAGGAATCATCTAGTTTCACTTTTATACCTTACTGTATACTTTATTGCAATATGTTTCCATTTCATGTGTAGTGCATTTTTTATAATAATGAAAAATGTTAATGCAAAAAGAATTAGCTGATTATTCAAGAGTTCAAAACTACTGCGCCGCTCTCATCTAAGTAAAATGAATGGATCCAAATTAATTTGTTATGTTATTAAGTTGAATTCATTTCCGTATTCCCAACTGACTTTGTTTGTTGGGTCACGCACATACAAATTAACAAATGGTCTCTTAAGTTCAACCACAATTCAAAAAGAATCTTATTAGAATATTCATGCTACAATCACTAGAATAAAATCGAATGGATCCGAATCAATTCGGATTATTCGTTATGTTGTTACGTTATTTCGAATACTTAAAACATTAACAAAAAGCCCTATCCATCGCATCATGTCATTCAAATGAATGCAAATGAATTTGTTGTTTTTGTTTTAATTTCTTTTAGATTTGTTTTAAATTGATTACTAATGTGATTCGGAGATCCGGATACATCTGAATCTCTGAATAACGAAAATTTAGTCCGTATTTTATAACAACACAAACCGCACATGTCTAAGAAGCACTGATGAGAACTTGAAAGATTTTTTTTGCCAACTCTTCTATTACTATTTGCACATGCATCTCAGGAATGCTATTACTGTATCTTTAGGTCAATTATTTGAACATCTACTTAACAGTATCACTTCAATCGGCTGCAAATAGTCCCCGATGACCTTTTCTATGGTAGCATTGGAAGAACTCTTCTAGACAACTGTCTAACAGAATTATAAACCTGGGTACAAACTATACAAATTCCGGACAGTTTCTATGAAATCGGATAACATTCATTACATGGGTAGCCCTGTTGGCCACCTCTCACCCAACATCCTTGAAGGAGTCAGGCAGAACATTGTTGACCTTGCATCCACTCAAATACAGTCACTGTTTGAATACTTTTAAAGGTGTCAGGTGTGGCTCTGAAAATACATTCGCTGCAGCAGTAGATTTCTCCATCTGCGCTGTGTAGTGTGAATAGAGGAACCTGTTAGATTATTTTAGTTCAGCCAGCAGTTTGAACAAAAATAATCTCTGTTTGTATACCCAAGTTAAAGTGTTTGTAAACCTCAGACATGAAATCCTATCCCTCTATAGTGTGCACTTGTCCCTAAGTGTCATTTCTGTCTGCTGCTTTGTTCTTCTGCTATTAGCATGAATCCTTTCTGACAAGTTTTCCTGTCACCAAGAGAAAAAGGGTGACAAGAGAGGGATCTCCAGCTGATTGACAGCCTCAGTTCTGTTTCTGTGTGCTGTGTGAAGAGGGGTGGGTTCCATCTCTCCAATCAGCTCCCAAGGCTCTCTTTACTGAGCTCTGCAGTGTGTAATTTTAACTATCAACCCCCTTTTTTTCTGAACTCTCAGACAAGCTTATAAATTCAGCACTTTTAATGGATGTAGAGAAGAGAAGACTGCAGATAGATAGATAAAACTTATGTAGGAGGATTTATTTTATCTCTGTGTATCAACCGAGGCTAGTCACTTCACTGGGGATATATAAGGGTTTACAACCACTTTAAGATAGATGACAGGTAGCCAGTAACAACATAGTATTATTATAATAATACTCTATATGTTATAAAAAAAAAATTCTCATACACTACCTGCTTCTTCCATTAACTTGCACATCATCCACGCAGTAAGTGAGGTCATTTCACTTGGCTTTGCCACAACTGTATTCCCACATGCTATAGCAGGAGCAATTTTCCAGGTGAGTAGATAGAGGGGCAGATTCCAGGGGCTGATTAGTCCAGCTGACAAGAAAAAAAATTTATTAGAAAACTGATTTAATGTAACAAGACCCCTGCCAAACCCAAGTCTATCAATATTACCAACTCCAATAGGAGTGCGCACTGTATAATTCATGCAGTTCAAGTTCTCCATTTGTGTACACTCGGTGGTATGGTGCAGGATGGAGGAGGCAAAGAAGCGAAAGTTGTACACTGAACGTGGTATATCTACAGTCCGAGCAAATGTCAGTGTTTTCCCTGAAAGGCAAGAAAATTGTACGATATCTATAAATTTATCATAATTTACTTTCATATGCTAGCATTTTTTCACATTGTGCAACAAAACCAGAGCATTTAGAAGAAACTTTTTAAACTTATATCACATGAATGATTGCAATTTCATGATAGATCCTTTAATCATTGTGCTTGGCTAGAGTAAGAACTTGCTAACTTTCCAGTAGAAGTCAAAAAATTTGTGGCAGAATTTTCCAAGATCATGTGATGTGCAATGACCAATGCAGTACAACTTTGAATCTCTTCAGAATCATTTTAGAATCTTTTGTGGCAACATTTCTGATTGTGCAAGCTTTAAAGCTGAAATTTATTCTCCTTATATTATATTATATCATTGGGTCTCTGTGCTACTTTATGGAATAAAGGCAGATCATGGCTGGTGGGGCTGCCAGGTTGCCATACATAGGTTCCTAAAAACATTACAACACCCTGCCCCACGCCTCCTACAAATGTTATAAATCGAGTTGCAGTTCAGTGAGTAAAATAAGTATTTGATCCCCTACCAACCAACAATAATTCTGGCTCCCACAGACTGGCTACAGTATGTGCTCATGTGGTACACAGATTCGTCCTGTCAATTTAAGAAGATGCGCCTAACAACAACTCGTTATGTGTATAAGAGACACTAGTCCACAGAATCTCTTTCTTCCATTCAAACCTCACCATCATGGGAAAGACCAAAGAGCTGGCAAAAGACATCAGGGAAAATATTGTAGACCTGCACAAGGCTGGAATGGGCTACAAGACCATCAGCAAAAAGCTTGGTGAGAAGGAGACAACTGCTGGAGCGATTATTCGCGAATGGAAGAAATAAAAAAAAAACATCAATCGACCTTGGTCTGGAGCTCCATGCAAGATTTCGCCTCATTGGGTAAGAAGGATCATGAGAAAAGTGAGGGATCAGCCCAGAACTACATGAGAGGAGCTTGTGAATGATCTCAAGGAGTTGGGACCACAGTCACCAAACAAACCATTGGTTAAACAATACCCGCCATGTAATTAAATCCTACAGTGCCCGCAAGGTCCCCCTCCTCAAGAAGGCACATACACAGGCCTGTCTGAAGTTTGCCAATGAACATCTAAATGATTCAGAGAAGGATTGGGAGAAAGTGCTGTGGTCAGATAAGACCAAAAATTAGCTCTTTGGCATTTACTTGACTCGCCAAGTTTTGATTCAAATCTTGCAAGAGAACCTTCTTCCCTCAGTCAGAACACTGAAGATGGGTAGTGGATGGGTCTTCCAGCATGACAATGACCCAAAACCTACCACCAAAGCAACAAAGAGTGGCTCAAAAAGAAGCACATTAACCACTTGCAACCTGCCATATAGCAGAATAACAGTGGCAAAGTGGTTTCAATTACCTGACTGGGCGTCATATGACGTCCTCAGGATATTGAGCCGCTGTGCGCCCCCGGGGCCGCGCATCGCGGCTATCATTGTTGCAGTGTGTCAGTCTGACACCCCGCAACACCGATCTAGGTAAAGAGTCTCTGACAGAGACTCTTTACCAAGTGATCAGACGTGTCCAATCACGGCTGATGACGATGTAAATAGGAAGAGCCGGTGATCGGCTTTTCCTCACTCGCTTCTGACAGACGCGAGTAGAGGAGAGCCGATCGGCTGCTCTCCTGACAGGGGGGGTCTGTGCTGATTGTTTGGTAGCACACACCCCCTCGGATCCCACCCAGGACCACCAGGGAAGCCGCCCAGGACCACCAGGGAAGCTGCCCAGGACCACCAGGATGGCCATCCACACTGGACCACCAGGTATGCCCCCTAGACCCCCAGGGAAATACTAATCTGTGCCCAGGCAGCTGCCAATCAATGCCTAGGCAGCTGCCAATCAGTGCCCACTCACAATGCCTACCACTGTCAGTGCCACCAGGGATGCCTATCAGTGCCTCATATCAGTGCCTCATATCAGTGCCGCCTATCAGTGCCCATCAGTGCTGCCTATCAGTGCCCAGTGCCACTCATAAGAACCCATCTTTGCAGCCTTTCGGTGCCCATCAGTGTCGCCTATCAGTGCCACCCATGAGTGCCCATCAGTGCCGTCTATCAATGCCCATCAGTGCTGCATATCAGTGCTGCATATCAGTGCCACCCATCAGTGCCGCCTACCAGTGCCCATCAGAGCCGCATATCAGTGCCCGCTCATTGGTGCCACCTCATCGGTGCTGCCTTATCAGTGCCTGTCAGTGCTCATCAGTGAAAGAGAAATTTTTTTTAACAGAAACAAAAGCAAAGCTTTTATTTTTTTCAAAATTTTCGGTCTTTTTTTATTTGTTTAGCAAAAATAAAAACCACAGAGGTGATCAAATACCACCAAAAGAAAGCTCTATTTGTGGGAACAAAATTATAAAAATTTAGGTTGGGTACAGTGATGAATGACTGCGCAATTGTCATTCAAACTGCGACAGCACTGAAAGCTGAAAATTGGTCTGGGCAGGAAGGTGTATAAGTGCCCTATATTGAAGTGGTTAAGGTCATGGAGTGGCCTAGCCAGTCTCCAGACCTTAATCCTATAGAAGATTTATAGAGGGAGCTGAAACTTCGAGTTGCCAAGCAACAGCCAAGAGACCTTGAGGATTTAGAGAAGATCTGTAAAGAAGAAGAGTGGACCAAAATCCCTCCTGAGATATGTGCAAACCTGGTAATCAACTACAAGAAATGTCTCACCTCTGTGCTTGCCAATAAGGGTTTCTCCACCAAGTACAAAGTCATCTTTTGCATGGGGACCAAATACTTATTTTACTCACGGAACTGCAACTTAATTTATGACATTTGTATCATGTGATTTTTTTTTTTGTGTTTTGGTTGATATTCTGTCTCTATAATTTAAAACACATCTATGATAAAACTGATAGACCCTTCATTTCTTTGTGAGTGGGCAAACTCACAAAATCTGCAGGGAATGAAATAATTATTTCCCCCACTGTAGTTGCATGCAGACCACCCTAGGTAATGCCCACATGCAACACTAAGCCATGATTGTACTGAAATCCAATGAATGAAAGAGCTGGGGAGGAAATAGCTGCATGATCCTGGATGTCCTCCAGCCAGGAAATGAGGACAGCTCATCTGACTTGTAGCTCCTAAAACACAGTTTTCAGTGAAATCAAATGAAGCCATTTCAGTACAGGAGAAAAGCCTGTACAGCTGTGCAAAACTGAAGGTGGGGCTAGAGTTCAGCTTTAATAAAGCCCTTCCAATGGGCTAAAACTACCTCATGCTTGCTAGAAGGAATACAAAAGAAAAACTCAGAGTTAAAGCACCAGCAATTCTGCAAAAGATTTTATTTCTAAAACATTTGTTGCACGAATGTCAGAAGCATTTGTGCAAACTGAATGAAATCTCAATGTTATTTTTAAGAGATTAAAGTGTTATTAAACCCAGTAACATGAAAATAGTTAATCTGCCCCCCACAGCTTAAAAATCTTCTTTTTACATTAAAATACTGCCACTATATACCTTTTTGGATGATCTGTATACCACGGTTACATAATTAACTGCACAGTTTCTCCAGTGCCGAGAGTTCAGGAAGGAGGAGATTTCCACTGCAGCCTGTATACACACCCACATGTGTGATGTCAATATCATGTGACTTGGCTATCTCTGAGAACAACTAAAGTATCTCTCTAGCATAAAAGACACAACTGAGTATGTGCAGGTCGGCTACTCTGCCTGTGTTAGCTGGCCTTCCCCAGATAGACAGTGCAGGAGGAGTAGGATCTATGCATACAGGGTAAAACAGCCTTTTTACACAATGCAGAGGATTAATCCCTTAAGTGCCACAGTGAGTATAACCAGGGCTTTTTCTCTGCCGGAACTCGGCGGAACACAGTTCCGGCACTTCTGACAGGCAGCCCTCTCTGCTCTGACCTATCTCACACTAGCGCTGAGCACACAGAGCTGCTGCCTTTTGGGATTTTTAGGTCCCAGCACAGAAACATACAGCTGCCTGTGTTAATTCAAGCAGCAGCTTCTGTCCCCGCCTCTTCTCACACTGTAGCATTGCGCAGAGAAGCCCTGAAACTCCGCCCCAGCTACAGTTCTCAATCGTCTGAAAAGCCCGCACATAAAACATGGACTGGAGCACTGGAACAGCAGTTGAAAAGGTGAGATGAAAAACGGAGGGGAGGGGGAGAGAGAGAGAGAGCCCTCCAGAGACTGAATTCACAGTGAGAGGATACTGTGAAAGAAGGGAAGGGGGGGGGGGGGGGTTGTGCAGTGAGGAGGGGGGGGTGGAAATCCGTCCAGTGAGGAGAACTGGGAAGGGAGCTTTGTACAGAGGTAAGAGCTGCAGAGGGCAGGGTGGGGGAGGTTGTGTAGAGGTGAGAGCTGTAGGGGAAGCTGGGGGTGTAGAGGTGGGTGGCAAAGGTGAGAGCTGTGGATTGGGGTGAGCTTTAGATGGGGGGTGCAGAGATAATATGGATGGAGGTGCAGAGGTGAGTTGTGGAGTGGGGGTGTAAGCTGTAGTTAGAGGGCTGCAGACGTGTGATGGGGGGAAGATGAGTTGTGGATAGGGGTGCAGAAGGGAGCTGTGGACAGGGAAAGAAGAGGTGAGCTGTGGGTGAGGGTTGCAGAGGTTAGGTGTGGATGGGGCACACAGAGGTAAGCAAAGAGATAAGCAGAAGTGAGGATTTGATGGTTACTTTTGGGGGGGATACATGAGGGGGAAGATCAGGGGGCGGTGCGGGCATTAGTGGTAAAATGCTAAAACTAGCGGCACTTTACCGCTGTTATAGCAGCGCTTTGGCACCTCTAGTGGGGCGCTTTTAACCCCCAAGAAGGGGTTAAAAAGGGATTAAAAGTGTCCACTTAGCGCTGCTTTCTAAACTCTTAAGGCGCTTTGAAAGCGGTGCCCATTGATTTCAATGGCCAGGGCGGTGGAGGAGGGGTGTATACACCCCTCCCCCACCGCACCAAAGATGCTGCTTGCAGGACTTTTTTTTTCCTGTCTTGCAAGCACACCGCCCCAGTGTGAGAGCACTCAGGCTTTCACACTGGGACTGCAGAAGAGGTGCTATTTTTAGAGCAAAAATGCATGTAAAGTGCCTCAGTGTGAAAGGGGTCTAAAGCATACAGAGTTAGTGACCAAGAGTATGCTATGTATGGCACAGTGTGCAGGGTCCAGTGGTGTGAATTTTGTAACACCTTGTACATTACATACTCAGAACCGCTATACTCTGTGTGCTGTGCTGTACGTTACATATCTAAGGCCTCGGTATGGTACTCCTGAATGCTGTACTCTGTACAATGGGTTTTGCATTACATACCCCTGGGCCCTGCACTCTGTATGCTGGACTGCATATTATACACTTTATCACTGCTCTCTGTGTGCTGGGCTCTATTTTACATATTCCTGACCCCTGCACTCTGTACACAGGGCTATATGCTCCATATTTCTGAGAACAAGGGACGCTTTGCATTGAATGTAAGTACTATCCTGTTTGCTGTTTTTTTTTCTGCACCCTGTGTGATATGCACCACTCACAATTGCACAATACACACTCCTGAGCCCTATGTGTTATAAAGTCCTGAGTCCTGTACTTTGTGTGTTACACATTAGTGATCCATGTGTGATACACAATTCTAAGGCCTCACTTATTACAGTTATTTGACGCCGCTGTACTTCTCTCCTCTAAGGAAGGTGTGTCTGGGGGTGGAGTTTGGGCGTGAATTGAGGTGGGGTTTGGGCGTGGTTGTGGGCGGGGATTTGGGCTGGGAGGGTGAGTTCCTGCACCTATTTTCTGAGAAAAAAAGCCCCGAGTATAACAAGCATGCTATGCTGCATATACAGACTGATTGTACTGTCGTGGGTTTAACACTTTAATTCCTGTATCATCAACTCCATCTAGTGGCAAAAATGTGGTATAGTTTTCTTAATGAGGTATTTCAGAAAACTATACCGCAGTTTGCCCACTAGATGGAGCTGATGATACAGGCATTATTCTCCACAGTGACATTTCGTTCAGCTTTCACGAATGCTTCTGACATTCCTTCAACAAATGTTTTCATGAAAATTCTCTATAATGTCAGGTATTTATTTTTGTTTGATTGTGAGCTGCAGTGGTATCTAAAATAAATGTTGCTGAGCTTGATTAGAATGACAGTAATTTATGGATAGAGAGATGGGGGAAGGGATTCCCTGGTGAATCTCGTTCTATATTATTTGTAATGGGTAGGAATTGTCATAATACACAGGAGAGGCATCATTCTATATTTCCTGCTGATTTTATATGATATTATTTTTACTCACCAGTGAAACCGAAAAACAGACATAGGTAAGTAGCCATTCACTTTTTTGTGCATCTCTCTTTCCTTACTAGGGTTTTCATTGGTAACAAAAACAATCTCACCCCAAATATGTCTACACCCTAAACTAGTTCATGGCAAAATATGTTCATTTACATGATTTCTGAGAAAACGTCTTACTCAGAAAGACATCTGTAAACATAAACATGAAAAGTACCACAGAGAGCAGGCATCTCTGAAAGGAAATGGAGACGTACAGTACAAAGCTTTCAGAGACATAAAGGCTGTTACCTAAGGAAATACCCGTTCTCATCTTTAGTACTTGTCAGTCCATCTATAGCTTATTTATGCAAAATTGTTTCCTTTAGAATGCAAGTGAAGTTTCCCAGTTTGGAATTTGCAGCCATAATCACTTCTTTTCTGACTCATCTTATGTGACCACTTCTATAACATCTTTACACCAGTTTGCAAGCTTGACAGTTTGTACATGACACAAGAGAGTGAACACATTTGTTTAATGATTACTTTGAGGTTTCTTGAACTGGTGATGCAAAACTTTTGTTTACAAAGATGGCAGTCAAAAATACGTTGCCTTGGTTATACACTGGATTTGCATTTTAAGCTATCTACTGAAAAGTCCCTATTAATACACATATCCCTTAAGTGCTTCATAGACTGCGCAAAGTATATACAGTATCTCACAAAAGTGAGTACACCCTCACATTTTTGTAAATATTTTATTATATTTTTCATGTGACAACACTGAAGAAATGACACTTTGCTACAATGTAAAGTAGTGAGTGTACAGCTTGTATAACAGTGTAAATTTTCTGTCCCCTCAAAATAACTCAACACACAGCCATTAATGTCTAAACCGCTGGCAACAAAAGTGAGTACACCCCTAAGTGAAAATGCCCAAATTGGGCCCAATTAGCCATTTTCCCTCCCCGTTGTCATATGACTTGTTAGTGTTACAAGGTCTCAGGTGTGAATGGGGAACAGGTGTGTTAAATTTGGTGTTAGCGCTCTCAATCTCTCATACTGGTCACTGGAAGTTCAACATGGCACCTCATGGCAAAGAACTCTCTGAGGATCTGAAAAAAAAGAATTGTTGGCCTAGGCTATAAGAAGATTGCCAAGACCCTGAAACTGAGCACTGAAACTACAGCATGGTGGCCAAGACCATACAGCGGTTTAACAGTTCAGGTTTCGCCATGATCCACCAAAAAAGTTGAGTGCATATGCTCAGCGTCATATCCAGAGGTTGTCTTTGGGAAATAAACGTATGAGTGCTGCAAGCATTGCTTCAGAGGTTGAAGGGGTGGGGGGTCAGCTTGTCAGTGCTCAGACCATACACCGCACACTACATCAAATTGGTCTGCATGGTTGTCATCCCAGAAGGAGGTCTCTTCTAAAGATGATGCAGAAGAAAGCCCGCAAACAGTTTGCTGAAGACAAGCAGACTAAGGACATGGATTACTAGAACTGTCCTATGGTCTGATGAGACAAAGATAAACTTATTTTGGTTCAGATAATGTCAAACATGTGTGGCAGCAACCAGGTAAGGAGTACAAAGACAAGTATGTCTTGCCTACAGTCAAGCATGGTGGTGGGAGTGTCATGGTCTGGGGCTGCATGAGTGCTGCCAGCACTGGGGAGCTACAGTTCATTGAGGGAACCATGAATACCAACATGTACTGTGACATACTGAAGCAGAGCATGATCCCCTCCCTTCAGAGACTGGGCCGCAGGGCAGTATTCCAACATGATAACAACCCCAAACACACTTCCAAGATGACCACTGCCTTGCTGAAGAAGTTAAGGATAAAGGCGATGGACTGGCCAAGCATGTCTCCAGACCTAAACCGTATTGAACATCTGAGGGGTATCCTTAAAAGGAAGGTGGAGGAGCACAAGGTCTCTAACATCCAGCAGCTCTGTGAGGTCGTCATGGAGGAGTGGAAGAGGACTCCAGTGGCAACCTGTGAAACTCTGGTGTACTCCATGCCCAAGAGGGTTAAGGCAGTGCTAGAAAATAATGGTGACCACACAAAATATTGACATTTTGGGTCCAATTTGGACATTTTCATCTAGGGTTGTACTCACTTTTGTTGCCAGCGGTTTAGACATTAATGGCTGTGTGTTGAGTTATTTTGAGGGGACAGAAAATTTACACTGTACACTCACTACTTTACATTGTAGAAAAGTGTCATTTCTTCAGTGTTGTCACATGAAAAAAGATTTAATAAAACAATCACTCAAAATACATACATATTAAAAAGTGTGCTTGAGTGCTATATATATATATATATATATATATATATATATATATATATATATATATATATACACATACACACACACAGTTGTGCTCAAAAGTTTGCATACCCTGGCAGAAATTTTGGAATAAATAATGAAAATATGACTGATCATGCCAAAAAACTGTCTTTTATTTAAGGATAGCAATCACATGAAGCCATTTATTATCACATCATTTATGGATCCTTTTTAAATCATAATGATAACAGAAATCATCCAAATGGCCCTGATAAAAAGTTTACATACCCTGGAATGCTTGGCCTTGGTACAGACGCAGAAGGTGGCACACACAGGTTGTGGCTTTTTAACTCTCAATTAGTGTCTGCGTATAAATAGTTAATGAGTTTGTTAGCTCTCACATGGATGCACTAAGCAGGATAGACACTGAGCCATTAGGAGGTAGAAAAGAACATTCAAAAGACCTGTGTAACAAGGTAATGAAACTTTACAAAGATGGAAAAGGATATAAAATGATATCAAAAGCCTTGAATATGCCAGTCAGTACTGTTTAATCACTTATAAGAAGTGGAAAATTAGGGGCTCTTTTGATACCAAGCCAAGGTCAGGTAAGTCCCGTGGGGGGTTTTGGTGTGGATATTATACTTATTTATTTTTCATCCTAGGTTCATATTTTGAATGTGCCATCTTTTACCTAAATTACCTTTTTTGTTATTTATTTAGATCTTTCCCCTTTTCTAAGATGGCGCAGTTGACCCTTGCCGTAGCGGATGACTTGTCCAGCCCGTTCTACTTTGCCTGGGTATTTCCCTTCTGTAAGATGGCGCTGTCGGCTTCTACCGTGATGAATGACGCACTTATATTTCTTATCACTCGGCGCATGCGCACTGCAGACAATAACGTGGTTAGCGTCACATCATTAAGGCTCCGCCCTTTTGATTATCCGCACACCCCCTTGGGCTTCCTCACTACACGTCCGCATCCCGGTTGTGACGTCAGACGCCACCGGAATGCAAGGACTATAAGAATGCGGTTCCGCAATCATCTGTCGTAGGCTCCCCATCTAGGGGAGAGGTTGTTTCTCTCCCACCCTATGCCTGTCTGAACCATCATTATAGGTAAGTGTCCTATATGTGACTCGGTTTGATCCTTGAGTGATTTACACATATGGACCTCATTTGACCAGTATATATTTCTTTATTTTGTTTTTTTTAGCTATACCCTTGTACATTTACACCTTTGGATACTATTAAGATCTTCTTGACCCTTTAATTGCTGGCTGGGAATCTCCATATCTATGGTGACTCTAAATTGCCGTTTGTGCTTGCAGTGAGGATTTCTTGCCTCTAGCAAAAGAGTTTTGATTCCACCTAAGGTAACCCCTATGTCAATACGGTGCTCACATTTGATGTCTTAATCACATCATCTGTTCAATACCTTATTTCATCCCTCTTATTTTTCCCATTAAGGATATACTAATTCTTTGTCCTTCTGTGGCCATAATGGACGGAACTTTTGTTTGAGAGACCTACTTGATGTCTTGTGTCTCTGATGTTATTCATCGGTAATACTCCTTTACCAATATATAATTCGTATTTAATTTCTGGCAGCCTGGTAAGATTATTAATTTTGATGGATTGATTTTTTGATTGTCGTTTGATTTTTTCTAATTTTTTCAGCTGTTCATAGTATTATATGACATGCTATGCATATATACTCCTATATATTCTAGATTGTAGATTTTATGATGTAATACGATATCTTATCCGTGTTTCTCTTTATCATTTCTAGTATACCATAATCTATACCAAAACTCCTGAGGAAGCTCCAAATGAGCGAAACATGTTGAGTGGTATTTATTAAGTGGTATTTCTTCCACTGTCTGCATAATATTGGATGTGGATACTAAGATACTAGGTGTTTACATGTTTAAAACAGGTTTTTTTGCTAGAAAATTACTTAGAACCCCCTAACATTATATATGGGTTTTCTTCTAATACCCTAGAGAATAAAATGGCAGTTGATGCAATACTTTTTTTTGCACCCTATTTGCGCAGCGGTCTTAAAAGCGCACTTTTTTTTGAAAAAATTCACTTTTTTGAATAAAAAAAATAAGACAACAGTAAAGTTAGCCCAATTTTTTTTATATTGTGAAATATAATGTTACGCCAAGTAAATTGATACCCAACATGTCACGCTTGAAAATTGTGCCCGCTCGTGGAATGGCGTCAAACTTTTACCCTCAAAAATCTCCATAGGCGACGTTTAAAAAATTCTACAGGTTGCATATTTTGCGGTACAGAGGAGGTCTAGGGCTAGAATTATTGATCTCGCTCTACCAGTCGCAGCAATACCTCACATGTGTGGTTTGACCACCGTTTTCATATGCGGGCGCTTCTGCGCGCGAGCTCGTCGGGACGGGGGTTTTTAAAAAATGAAAAACATTTGAAAAAATGTGCCTTTAAGAGGTGTGGACGGAAGTGACGTTTTGACGTTGCTTCTGCCCAGCAGTGTCATGGAGACGAGTGGGCGCCATCTTAGCCTCACTCGTCTCCAAAAACAGGATGGAGACAGACGCGATTGCCTCCGCCGCTACCGACGGCTCCAGTAAGCGGTGGAGGGCACTGGATCGCAGCGGGAGGGGGGCCCATCCACCGATAAAAGTGATCTTGCGGCGAATCCGCCGCAGGGACCACTTTTATCTGAAAGCCGGCCGCCGCACGAAAACGGGGATACCGGGGTTATGGCAACTAGCTACTTCCATAACAACGATATCCCCGTTCAAAGTTTGGACGTACATCGTCGTGCGGCGGTCGGTAAGTGGTTAAATAAAAGACAGTTTTTTTGCATGATCAGTCATATTTTCAATATTAATGCCAACATTTCAAAATTTCTGCCAGGGTATGCAAACTTTTGAGCACAACTGTGTGTGTGTATATATATATATATATATATATATATATATATATATATATATATGGCACTCAAGCACACTTTTTAATATTTATGTATTTTGAGTGATTACTATATACTTTGCACAGTCTATGAAGCAGTTAAGGGGTATGTGTATTAATAGGGCCTTTACAGTAGTTAGTTTAAAATGCAAATCCAGTGTATAACCAAGGCAACATATTTTTGACTGCCATCTTTGTAAGCAAAACTATGTGATAATAATTGGCTTCACGTGATTGCTATCCTTCAATAAAAGACAGTTTTTATGCATGATCTGATCAGTCATATTTTCAATATTAATGCCAAAATTGCACAATTTCTGACAGGGTATGCAAACTTTTGAACACGACTGTATATATATATATATATATATATATATATATATATATATATATATATATATATATATATGGTAGATGGGAAGAAATGCTTTGATAATTATAGATTTTAATTGTTTATTTTCAACAATTTACAAAATGCAATGTGAGCAAACAGAAGAAAAATCTAAATCAAAGCAATATTTGGTGTGACTAGCCTTTGGCTTCAAGCCAGCGCGACTGCCTCAGGCGACCCAGGACACCACTCAGCGGCGACTTGCAAGACGACTTCTGTATAGAAGTCAATGCAAGTCGCCCCGAAAGTCGTACAGGAACCTTTTTCTAAGTCGGAGCGCCTTGCGTCGCTCCGATTAGAACGGTTCCATTGCACAGAAGGGGATGCTCCTTGTCAGGCGACTGTCCAGTGTGAACCGGGACTCAGGGATTTTGTAGGATTAGAATCAGGAGTATAATTAACCAATTATACCAAGTGCTAATGATCATCAATTTCATATGTAGGTTGAAACACAGTCACTAACTGAAAAAAGAAACACCTGTGTAAGAGACTTAAAACTGGGTTAGGAACAGCCAAACTCTGCTACTAAGGTGAGGTTGTGGAAGAACCTTGCATGTTACAGGTCATACACCATGGCAAGACTGAGCACAGCAAAAAGACACAAGGTAGTTTTACTGCATCAGCAAGGTCTATCCCAGGTAATGATTCCAAAGCAGACAGGGGTTTCGATGTGCTTTTTAAGCTCTTTTGAAGAAGCATAAAGAAATGGGCAACATTGAGGACTGTAGACATAGTGGTTGACCAAGTGAACAATGCAGCAGATAAAAGACACACCGTGCTTACATCCTTTCAACATCAGAAGATGTCCAGCAGTGCCATCGTCACAGAACTGGCAGAAACCAGTGGGACCCAGGAACACCCATCTACTGTCTGGCGAAGTCTGGCCAGAAATGGTCTTCATGAAACAACTGCAGCCAAAATGCCATACCTCTGACATAGGTACAAGGCTAGGCGGACTCAACTATGCATGTAAACTTACTAACTGGGGTGCAGAAAAATGGTGTTCTGGACTGATGAGTCAAAATGTGAAATATTTGGCTGTAGCAGGAGGCAGTTTGTTCACTGAAGGGCTGGAGAGCGGTACAATAAGTGTCTACAGTGAAGCATGATGGAGGTTCCTTGCAAGTCTGGGGTTGCATTTCTGCAAATGAAGTTGGAAATTTGGTCAGGATCAATGGTGTCTTCAATGCTGAGAAATACAGGAGGATACTTATTCATCATGCCATACTACCAGGGAGGTGTGTGATTGGCCCCAATTTTATTCTGTAGCAGGACAATGACCCCAAACATACAGCCAATGTCATTAAGAACTATCTTCGGGGTAAAGAAGAACAATGAGTCCTAGAAGTGATGGTCTGGCCCCAACATAGTCCTGATCTCAAAATCATCCAGTCTGTCTGGGATTGCATGAAGAGACAGAAGGATTTGAGGCAGCCTACATCCACAGAAGATCTGTGCTTAGTTCTTCAAGATGTTTAGAATAACCTACCTGCCAAGTTCCTTTAAAACTGTGTGCAAGTGTACCTAGAAGAATTGGGTGGTCACACCAAATGTTGATTTGATTTGGATTTCTCTTCTATTCATTTACTTTCCAGTTTGTTAATGGATAAAAATGCACACCTCTACTTCTGAAAGTAATTTACAGCATGTTTTCACACCTGCCTAAAATTTTTTTGCAAAGTAGTGTAAACCTTTGGTGCCTGCTGTGTAATAGACTTAAGTGGTGGTGGGGGCAGTTCTTATACACGTGCACTCTCTACTGGAAAGCATGAACTGTAGAGTAAGGCTAGATAAGTAGATATAGATGCTACAGTTTTCCCCATTTAAAAATATCCCCCTATCTCTTCCTCATATTCCAAACATCAGCTTGGCTTAGGTATCAGTGAGTCATTACTTCCATCACAAAAGAGCAGGCGATAAGGTTTTTCCCCAGAAATTACAACAAGGTTGTGTGATGTAGGTCAATCTCACTAACAACGGGGTGAGGTGTAAATGTGAGATTCCCATTAAATTCTATGTTCAACAGATTTGTTTTATTACACTGGGGAAAAAAAATGATGTTTAGGTAACAATAGAGTGCTTGTCCAAATTTTTCCTTAATTGCCTTTAAGATTGAATATGAGCAGCATGTATGTCTCTCAGTACCATTAGTTTCTATATGTGCGTATCGATTCCCATTGACAGAGCAGTATAGAGGGGCATTTACTATTTTGTTTTTTTTATTAACAAAGTATTCAGGTGTACCTTGGTCTTTTGATTCTGCTTGTGCAAACTCATCCATATGTCTCTCGATCAGGTCAGCTAGCTTATTCATAATTGCAGATCTGTCCTGAGGGCTCAAAGTCGACCAAATGGGGAATGCAGCTTTGGCAGCATGGACTGCAGCACTGACCTTGAAAGAGAAATCATTAGCATCTAAACATGTAATGTGTACTTATTTAAATAATTTCTACAATAAGTCTATGAGAAAAAAAAAAAAAAAATTATTTGCTGTAGTCTGTAGCATAAATACAGCATTTTATTTATTTTATTTCATTACTTGTTGATCCTGCCAGTAGATCTGTTTTTTTTTTTTTTTCACTTCCTGTTATAGAGTGACAATTCTGTTCATTCTGCAGTGAAATAAAGAAAATTGACACTTTGTTGACAGGGTAGTCTTAGATGGATAGGCCTTTTTAAATGGACGTTAAAAGTTTATTTAAAAGACAAAACTTTTTTTTTTTTGTCTTTTTTTTTTTTGGATGGAGTGTGGAAGGGTTAGAACCCCGGTCAGAGTTTTTATTCTTTACTCGGGAGAATCACTCTTTGTGTGTCTTGAGGACCACTGTCACTGGCTAAAAAGCGATAGGAAATCTGCAACTTTAGAGGCGGCCCTGGAACTGGAGGTGAAAGGAAATCAAACCTGAGTAAAATGGGAATTCTGTTCACTTTAGAGAGATTTTCTTTCCATTTCTATGTTTTCTAGACAGGGAATAAAGGGTAATCTCCCCAGTGGGATAGACAGCAAAAAATAACGCTTTCCGTCTGTCCAAAACAGAGAAAAATATATTTTACTATTTTTAAGTAGTTTTTTTTTTCTTTTGTAGGCTACAGGAACAAAAGCTGGCCATTGTAAACACACCCGCCAGCTAAATATAGTTTCTCCTAACCATGTAAGGCCTCTTTCACATGGACGATCCGTATGTCCGTTTTTCATCCTTCCGTTTTCGGATGAAAAACGGACATACATTCATCCCTATGGAGCGTCGGATGTCAGCGGTGACATGTCCGCTGACATCCGACCCCGCTCCGATCCGAAAAGTGTAACGGAGGAAAAACCTACTTTTCCATCCGTTTTCGGATCGGATCGGGTGACAACGGACACTACGGTCCGTCGTCATCCGATCCCCCCATAGGGGAGAGCGGCGCTCTGACAGGTCCGTCGCTGCACAGTGTGCAGCGATGCACCTGTCATCTTCCTGCTCAGCGGGGATCGGCGGAGCGATCCCCGCTGAGCCAGCGGATGTTCACGGGGCGGATCATCACTGATCCGCCCCGTGAGAAAGAGGCCTAACTCTCACTTTTGCTGGACACCTTTTTCTGTTATAGAAAAAAAAAAAAAAAACCCAGATGTACTGGTTGGATCAATTGTATAGTATATTACAGGGGGATTGCGAAGGCTAGTGATAGACTGCATCATATGTGTTTTTTTATTATTTGCATATATTTCAATTTTAATCTCTTAACAACTGTATAACACATATATACAGTATCTCACAGAAGTGAGTAAACCCCTCACATTTTTGTAAATATTTTATTATATCTTTTCATGTGACAACACTGAAGAAATGACACTTTGCTACAATGTAAAGTAGTGAATGTACAGCTTGTATAACAGTGTAAATTTTCTGTCCCCTCAAAATAACTCAACGCACAGCCATTAATGTCTAAATCGCTGGCAACAAAAGTGAGTACACTCCTAGGTGAAAATGTCCAAATTGGTCCAAAAGTGTCAATATTTTGTGTGGCCACCATTATTTTCCAGCACTTCCTTAACCATCTTGGGCATGGAATTAACCAGAGCTTCACAGGTTGTCACTGGAGTCCTCTTCCACTCCTCCATGATGACATCACAGAGCTGGTGGATGTTAGAGACCTTGCACTCCTCCACCTTCTGTTCGAGGATGCCCCGCAGATGCTCAATAGGGTTTAGGTCTGGAAACGTGCTTGGCCAGTCCATCACCTTTACCCTCAGCTTCTTTAGCAAGGCAGTGGTCGTCTTGGAGGTGTGTTTGGGGTCATTATGTTGGAATACTGCCCTGTGGCCCAGTCTCTGAAGGGAGGGGATCATGCTCTGCTTTATTATGTCACAATACATGTTGTCATTCATGGTTCCCTCAATGAACTGGAGCTCCCCAGTGCCGGCATCACTCATGCAGCCTCAGACCATGACACTCCCACCACTATGCTTGACTGTAGGCAAGACACACTTGTCTTTGTACTCCTCCCCTGGTTGCTGCCACACACTCTTGACACGATCTGAACCAAATAAGTTTATCTTGGTCTCATCAGACCACAGGACATGGTTCCAGTAATCCATGTCCTCAGTCTGCTTGTTTTCAGCAAACTATTTGTGGGTTTTCTTGTGCATCATCTTTAGAAGAGGCTTTATTCTGGGACCACAGCCATGCAGACCAATTTGATGCAGTGTGTGGCGTATGATCTGAGCACTGACAGGCTGACCCCCCACCCCTTCAACCTCTGCAGCAATGCTGGCAGCACTCATACGTCTATTTCCCAAAGACAACCTCTGGATATGATGCTCAGCACATCCATGCAACTTCTTAGGTCGACCATGGCGAGGCCTGTTCTAAGTGGAACCTGTCCTAGTAAACCGCTGTATGGTCTTGGCCACTGTGCTACAACTCAGTGTCAGGGTCAGGGTCAGGGTCAGGGTCTTGGCAATCTTCTTATAGCCTAGGCCATCTTTATGTAGAGCAACAATTTATTTTTTTCAGATTCTCAGAGAGTTCTTTGCCATGAGGTGCCATGTTGAACTTCCAGTGACCAGTATGAGAGTGAGAGCGATAACGCCAAATTTAACACACCTGCTCCCATTCACACCTGAAACCTTGTAACACTAATGAGTCACATGAAACCGGGGAGGGAAAATGGCTAATTGAGGGGTATACTCACTTTTTGTTTCCAGTGATTTAGAAATGAATGACTGTGTGTTGAGTCATTTTGAAAGGACAGCAAATTTACACTGTTATACAAGCTGTACGTCAGGGGTAGGCAACCCCTGGCACGCAAAGCCTATTTTGTCGGTACTCGCCTCCCTCCCCATCAGCAGAGCAGCGCAGGGAAGTGTCAGTGAGACACTAAAGCATTCCACTTTCAGAGTTCCCCACACCGCACCTGCACTGAGGGGGAGGCACTGTGCCCCCACACATTGCAAAAGATGGGAAACATTGTTTGGTTTCCTAACTTTGCTGTAGCTGCGATCGTCAGCTTTTGTGATGGGGAAGAGATTGGGTGCAGTTCTGCTGGGGGGGGGATCCCTTTTTCCAGGAGGAGGAGGAGGAGGAGGACTGTCATTGGCCACTGCTAAAGCCAATCACAGTCCTGCTAGCCCCATCCACCATCTGGAGGAAGATGACTCGCTTGGTTGCCACTACCAATCTCAGAAAGAAGGGATTTCACTGTGATTGAGAAAACCACAATCAGGTGATAGTTTGTGGAATTACTGTTGAGCTTCTGGAAACTTTGTTGAAATTATTCCTGAACCTTTGTGTCACTTACTACTGAACCCTGCACTCTGTGTCCCTTTAAGCCAGTATTCAGCACAATCAAAATAACACCCAACCACTTTTTCTCAGCTGCAGGGGCCCAGCTTATGATACTGCACACAGGCCCACCGCTTTCAGAAAATACCCCTGGCCTGAGCTCATCACTGTGCATCCATTCCAGATGCTTGTATGTGACATCTCATACATCACATACAAGCACGTGGGCTGTATGTGAGAGGTGGATCAGCGGGATGAGTGTGCCAGGAGAGGTAGATGTGGCTCATCTCTGCTTCCTTTCACCACTCTGCATGTCACGCATATCATAGATGAAAAGAGGGTACAGTGGTAGAGCAGATGAGAAGGAGGGTACAGCGGTGGGGAAAATGAGCAGGAGGGGTTCAGAGGCGGAACAGAAGAGCAGGAGGGTACAGCGGTGGGGCAGATGTGCAGGGAGGTACAGTGGTGGAAGAGATGAGAAGGGGGTTCAGCGGTGGGACAGATGAGCAGGGGCATAGAGTGATGGGCCAGATGAACAGGGGGGTTCAGTGTTGTGGAAGAAAAGCAGGGGGTAGAGCAGTGGGGCAGAAAAGTAGGGGGTAGAGCAGTGGGGCAGATGAGCAGGGGGTAACAGTGGTGGGGCCGGAGAACAGGGGGAACAGAGGTATGGCAGAAGAGCATGGGGATAGAGAGGTGAGACAGATGTGCAAGGGGTACATTGCTGGGGCAGATGAGAAAGCAGGTTACAGTGGTGCAGCAGATCAGCAGATGGGTTCAGTGTTAGGACAGATGAGAAGGTGATTCAGTAGTGAGACAGAAGAGCATAGAGATATAGCGGTGGAGCAGATGTGCAGGGAGGTACAGTGGTGAGGCAGATGATAAAAGGGGTAAATTGATGGGGCAGATGAGCGGGGGGGGGGGTACAGTGGTGGGGCAGATGTGCAGGAGGTACAGTGGAGGGAGGGATGAGAAGGGGTTCCAGTGGTGGGACAGAAATGCGCAGGGGGGGGTACAGTGATAGAGCAGATGAGCAGAGGGGTTACAGTGGTGCGACAGATGTGCAGGAGGTACAGTGGAGAGAGGGAGGAGAAGGGGGTTCAGCTGTGGTACTGAAAAGCAAGGGGGTACAGTGATGGTGCAGATGAGCAGGGGGTTACAGTGGTGGGACAGACGAGCGGGGGGTTCAGTGTTGGGGCAGAGTAGAAAGGAGGTACATTAGTGGGACAGATGTGCAGAGTAGAACGGAGGTACATTGGTGGGACAGATGTGCAGAGGAGAAAGAAGGTACATTGGTGGAACACATGAGCAGGGGTTACAGTGGTGGGGCAGAAGAGCAGGGGCAACAGAGGTGGGATAGATGTGCAGGAGGTGCAGTCCTGGGGCAGATGAGAGAGGGGTTTACAGTGGTGGGGAAAATGAGCAGATAAGTTCAGTGTTAGGACAGCTGAGAAGATGGTTCAGTGGTGGAGCAGATGTGCATGGAGGTACAGTGGTAGGACAGATGAGAAAGGGGGAACATTGGTGGGGCAGATGAGCAGGGGGTTACAGTGGTGGGACAGAAGAGCTGGGTGGTACAGTGGTGGGGCAGATGTACAGGGGGTTACAGTGGTGGGACAGAAGAGCAGGGTAGTACAGTGGTGGGGCAGATGTGCAGGGGGTTACAGTGGTGGGACAGAAGAGCAGGGTGGTACAGTGGTGTGGCAGATGTACAGGGGGTTACAGCGGTGGGGCAGATGTGCAGGGTAGTACAGTGGTGGGGCAGATATGCAGTGGGTTACAGTGGTGGGGCAGATGTGCAGTGGGTTACAGTGGTGGGGCAGATGTGCAGTGGGTTACAGTGGTGGGGCAGATGAGCAGGGGGGTACAGTGGTGAAACAGATTTGCAGAGGGGACAGTGATCTGAGGTGTGAAGGCGCAGGAATTGGGGCTGATCTGAGGTGTGAAGGTGCAGGAATTTGGGCTGATCTGAGGTGTGAGAGTGCAGGATGTTAATTTCTCACTACTAAAATTGTTTACAGCATTTACTTTATAAAAAATGATTTTCGTGATTGAGAGTGTGAAGTTGACATTTTTTTGTAAAAAAATTGGCACGCTCAATTTCTTTGAAAACATTTTTCAGCACACTGTGCTCAAAAGGTTGCCTACCCCTGCTTTACACTCACCACTTTACATTGTAGCAAAGTGTCATTTCTTCAGTGTTGTCACATGAAAAGATATAGTAAAATATCTAAATGTGAGGGGTGTACTCACTTTTGTGAGATACTGTATGTTGTCCAGGAGGTGGACTTTACCGTACGTTCACACCTATGCACTTTTTGGTGCATTTTTCACCTTGCAGAAATGCACTACAATCCATTTAACATGATTTTCCTATGCATGTAGTTCACATCTGTGAGTTTTGCAGTGCTGCATTTTTTGAAAAGGGTTGGGGACTTTTTTCCCACAGCAGATTGCATTTTGCGTGTAATAGACTTCAATGGAGTCGCACCAAAAACGCATGTTGCGTTTTTCCCTATAAAAACACTGTATATAGCTGGTTGCTAAGGCTGCTAGGTAGGTAAGGGGCGGGGCCACCCGGGTGACGTCAGACAGAGGAGCGGGCAGTTAGATCTGAAGGGCCTGGTATGGATTGAAGAAATTAGTATGGATAGATGTGAACCTAGACTTAAACCTCAAATGTATGTGTTCTTGTGTTTGTAGTGGGAGTGCGGGTAATCTCGTTCTCCCAGAACTAAGACCAGGTTATCAGTGACAGTCTCTACTAACAAATGGGACCCAGAGGAACCAGATCCCAATCACACAATTGCTGTGATAGCCTCTGATTGGCTATCACAGTGATCACTCACTTTGTAACCCTTCCCTGTATTAGCTTTCCTCTGTGAGGAGGAAATGATACATTGGGGTTTATTTACTAAAGGCAAATCCACCCTGCACTACAGGTGCACTTGGAAGTGCAGTCACTGTAGATCCTAGGGGGACATGCAAGGAAAATAAAAAACAGCATTTTAGCTTGCACATGATTGGATGATAAAATCAGCAGAGCTTTCCCTCATTTCAGATCTACTCCACAGATCTACAGTGACTGCACTTCCAAGTGCACTTGTAGTGCAGAATGGATTTGCCTTTAGTAAATCAACCCCATTGCATCTAATCCTCCTCTCGAAGGAGAAGCCTGTACAAAAAAAAGAAAAAATAGATTAAGACCCCTTGCACGCCTGAAAAACAGACATGGATCAGAAGATTAGACCATTGGCATCTGATCCGTTCCCCATCCGTCCAGCAGATTGGATCGGATGACAGTTGGATGGAAACAGACAGGCAGTCCGGAGAGATCCCCACTGAGCAGGCAGATCCCCTTGCCGGAGTCTGCCCCATCTGAAAGGGGCCTAACTAGTTCAGTGCTTTATCTAGCTTAAAGTGTAGGTGTCAGTGTTAGTAGCAATATTATCAGTTAGGCCTCATGCACACTGGACATTATAATAATGTTCTAAAAACGCCAGTAGCTTTGCAGTGACTTTTTCAATGTTTTTGCAATAGCGCTTTTTTTGCATTAGCGTTTTTTTTTTTTTTTCCCAATGGATCAAAAACATTAGAAAACGCTGGTGAGCCATGTTTTTGAGCGTTTATAGGCTTTTTTTTTACGTTAAAGCGTTTTCACAAAAAAACTCCTCTCAGAACCCACTAGTTTTGGGGGTTTTTTTTTTTACAGCCAAAAAATGCCCAGCCAAAAACAGTTGATAACAGCCTATGTGTGCATGGACACATAGGATACCATGCTGGAGCTTTTATTGACTGTAGAATAAAACGTTTGAAGCCAAAAACAGCAGCTGAAAAACGTCTAAAAACATTCAGTGTGAATGAGGCTTTAGTGTCAGTGTAACCATTAGTTAATGGCAGTTAGTGGCAGTGTGTCAGTGCAGCTGTGCATTGCAGCCAATCCGCTTTTAACTTCAGTTTGTTTGATTAAGCTTCGGTTAAAAAAAAAAAACCTGGAAGCTGATTGGCTTCTATGCAGAGCTGCACCATATTTTGCACGCTCCAGTTTTAGTAAATCAGCCCCAGTGTGTTTTAGGTAAGAAAAAAAGGTTTTATATTTAGTCAGTGCGTTATTGTCACAATACGTATTAATTGTTTTTTGTCCTACTATGGGTACAAAGAAAAAAATCACACACATTGCTGTAATCGTCGGGAGTAGGGGAATTTATTTTGCAGGTTTTTTTGCTGGCGGTGCATAGTAATGGCATAAAAAAAGAGTCAATAAAAAAAAATATAGATTTTTTTTTACTATTTTGGAACACGAAACATACCTCTGGAGCAACCCCAGAGGAACCCTGATGAAGAGCAATGCTGCCTTTCCCTAGTATATATAACCACAGATCCCAACGAAGTGCCCGCATCCATGGAGAAAACAGGAGATTTATCTCTACCGCCAAGAGCCTATGCCTGGTTGAAAGTCAAAAAACCTGAGGCCCATCCTCAATGGGCTCTGAATCTTTGAAGGGAAATGGACCTAACCCTAGTTGGACTAATCCACTGACTTCAGTAAAGGGTTCTCCATGTCTCTTTGAGGGTATCTACCACAGAAGGCTAGTGTGCTCTGCCTAATGATCATCTGGGGAGGCCCATAATCCTCCTCAAAAGGGCTTAGCCTACTGTGGAGTACGTAGAAGTGTGAATCTCTACCCTGTAATGAGAGACTACCAGAAGGAACTAGTGTCCAATGAATTGCCCCTAATAAAGATTGTTGTGCGTGAAGCCAATGCTCAGAGTATTTTCCAGTGCAGGAGAAACAAGGCTAATTTTCCTGACGCAGGAAGGACTCCCAATCGTTCTTAGTTGTGAAGACACAACAGTATTTGAATTGTATTCAACAGAATCTGACCCAGCAGACCTACAGAACCCCACAAAGTGGTTACTACCACCAGAGGACAAGACTTTGTGGACACACAAGGGACTACTTGGTCCATGGAAGCAAAGGACAGGGAGTGCTAGCAGTGGAATATTACACCCTAGGGGAAAGCTTGTCAGTCAAGGATTTGAGCAAATTAGAATCAGAGGAAAGGTGCGAGCAGACTTCCAACTGTTAGCAGAAAGTGAGCGACCCGGTACAGCAGGAAGTAGAATTAGACATGTTGCAGCAGCGTAGATAGGCAGCACACATACTCAGAGTAAGGGGCATGACCTCATGTACCCAGAAATACCTGGACAGCTAGTAGCAAGTAAGGGTCGATGACCAGAGGGTCATGTAGCCATACGTGACCAAAGCTATGTATGCGGGAAGCAGGAACATATTGAATTTTCATATGGTTCTTTGCACACAGGTGTCATGCTGGTGGAAGTAAGGTTATACCCTGGGCTAGCCTACAGTGTTTTTTGTTGTCAGTTGTCAGTGTCCAATCCTCATGTAGGTGGCAGTATAACCCCAAGGTTTAAGACTTTGTGGAATTGATTTACTAAAACTGGAGGGCACAATCTGGTGCAGTTGTGCATGGTAGTGAATCGGCTTGTAACGTCAGCTTGTTCAATTAAGCTTTGAAAAAAAAAAAAAACTGGACGTTGATTGGTTTCTATACAGAGCTGCACCAGATTTTGCACTGTTCAGTTTTAGTAAATAAACCCCAGTGTGTCCCATGATCCCTGTATCCCCCTTTTAAACTAATTTAAAGCAGACTCAGGATAATGGGTATGTGTGTATGAAAATGGCAGAAACAAAGTGGAGATGTTACATGTTTCCATGCATAACCAAAATAGATGAGAAATCTAGTTGCTTGGGTCAACCTCTAGATTTTAGCTTTTTGTTTTTTATACACGAGATACTTTTGGGTCTAACCTGACTATTAATAGTTTGCAACTATATTTACAATGCAGTTTATGAGATATACAAAACCAAATAATTGAAAAGTACATCTGTATTTATATTTTTCTTGAAGTGGATATAATGAACAGTTGCTGTTGACACTATTTTTAGAGGCATACATTTAACAAGTGCTATACATTAGGGACACAGGAGTTATTTCAGCATTCTTATGTGTAAATTATAAAAATCATACTAAAAAATATGTAAGATTCTTAACAGGAACTCCAACCTAATAAATAATTCTTATTAATAAGTTCAATAGGCACTAGCAACCAAACTTTATTTAACCTGACCTGGTCAGAAAATACTCCTGCTACTTGATAAAGGGCACAGTCCAGAATAAGGCAAGGGGCCAGCATAGAGGAATATTTAAAAATTTTATTTTTGTTCTTCTGTCCTGTAAAACTAACCTAACTAAAAATACAGCAAAAAGAAAAGGACTTTGGTAACATATATCAAATTGTTCCTATATGAAGGGTATAGTCACTTTTAGACAAACACACACAAAAAGATCCCAGATCTCACCTCTTCATTGTCACTATCAGGTACTCTACAGAAGATATTTCCTGTAGAAGGATCAAAAGAATTGATGTAGGATCTGCTAGGGACAAATTTTCCTCCAATGTAATTCTGCAGCTCTAAAATAGTGCTTTGTTTTTCCATTTTAGCAGGAAAGAGCAGCATAGTAGCCAAGTTTTAAAAACAAGCAGGCTATATTGGAGTTTGGACCGCACGTCTATTTACTCCTCCCCATTGAGCAAATAAATAACTTTGACCAAGTATTTGTCTGCACATGAAAAAAAAAAAAGAAAGATTTGTAAATGTCAATAAGGGTCATGCTTAAAATAAAAAAAAATAAAAAAATAAGCTGACTATAGGGTATTTTTATAAACTATAATAACCACAATGTTAAAAAAAAACAAAAACAAAAAAAAACAAAACAAAAAAAACCAAATGCAGATCCATTCCTCAATAACTCTTTGAAAACGCTAAGGGCCCATCCACACCACATGCAGTGCTCTGCTTTTTTTTCTGCAACAAAAACGCATGGAAAGTAGGTATATGGGTTTCAATGGCATCATTCACACCAGTGCAGTGCATTCTAGTGCTTTTCTATTCCAGAGAAAAAAAAAAAGAACATGCTGCTTTTTTTTCCTGGCCAAACTGTACTGGAATACAGTAAAAAGCATAAAAAATGCATCAAAAATGCTGTGGACCCCAGTACAGTGAAAAAAAACACAGCAAAAAGAAGCATGTGGAATGAATCCAGAAACACATCAAAAAAGAGCATGCCGAAAAACATCCAGAACAGATCTGGAGGACAATTTTGTGGTGTGAACAGGCACTAAATCAGCTACCTAAAATGTATAGGGCCAGACTTTGAAATCTCCCTCTGTAGACCACAGTGATCTAAACATCCATATAAAAGGCAATATGTGTACTATATATATGGTAAAATAAGTATTGAACACATCACCATTTGTAAATATGTTTCTAAAGGTGCTATTGACATGAATTTTTCACCACATGTTGGTAACAACCCATGTAATCCATACATACAAAGAAACCCCAAAAGATAAGTTCAGAAATTAAGTTATGTGTAAAAAAAATGGAATGACATGGAAAAAGTATTGAACACGCTAACTGAAATAAATACACAGCAAATTTTACAAAATTCCTACTAAATATAAAAGCTTAACCTGCATTGAGTTAATAAATAACAAATATTTGTAATTTTTACATTGCGCCTTTTTGCAAAATGATGAAAATCGAACGTACGCAAAAATGTAAATATCCAAAGCTCTCTAACAATCTGAAGGTTTTCATTTTTCCCTTACAGCTTTTGTGAAAGACCCCCAAAACCATACATTTTCTGAAAGCATATAACTTCTAGAATAAAAAGAAGGCGCTACTGAATTTTTAGACCCCCGCTGTATTTGCGCACATGTTTATCAAACTAATATATTCGCAAAAAATACACTAAAACCATTATTAGCAGATAAAAATACAGCTAATTTTACAAAATTCCTGATAAAACCCTACTAAATATAAAAGCTTAACCTGTATGGAGTTAATAAATAACAAAAATTTTACATTTTTACAAAATGGTGAAAATTGAACGTACCCAAAAAATTTCTCTAAAAATCTGGAGGTTTTCATTTTTCACTTACAGCTTTCAGAATTTGTAAAAGACCCCCCCCCCCCCCCCCAAATCATACATTTTCTGAAAGCACATGGCCAGTAGAATAAAAAGAAGGTGCTACCGATTTTTAAGGCAGCGTGATATTTGCGCAAATGTTTAATTAATATTTTCAGTAAAAAATACACTAAAATCATTAATAGTGTACATAAACACAACATAACATTTCTGCTAAATTGCTACTAAAGCATCGTTCACATGTGGCATACTAAAGTGTACACCCATGGGGGGCCATGTTTACCCACACAGAGATGCACAGGTGTTCCGTGCATCCCCGTACAGGCAGTCCCATTTATGTTAATTGGGATGAAGCAGCTGCACAGGCAAAGCTGCTGTTCCCAATCTGACATCTATGTGGGTGTGGGTACAGGACCCCGAACGCAGACAGTGTGAGCTCAGGGACATGCATGCGGACCTACATGGATATAAAATTGGGAGCTCTGTTTATGCAGGTGCTACATCACAAATGACATCAATGGGACTGCCTGCACAGAGACGCATGGACCACCTGTGCATCCCTGTAAAGGTACGCTGTGTATGCCTTGTGTGAACAAGGTCTTAGGCCCCTTTCACACAAGCAGACCAATCGGGTGTGCCTGTCTGTTTTTCAGGCAGGCCCAATCGGACCTCCCATTGTTCTCTATGGAGGGGCTGATGTAAATGGACATGTGGAAATGGACAGGCGGTCCGTTTCCATCCGACCGCCCCATAGAGAACAGCGGGGCTGTGTCCGTTTCTGCTCTGCAACAGTGGAGCGGACGCGGACCTGTCATCCGCCTGCTCAGCAGGGATCAGCAGACAGATCCCCCGCTGAGCAGGCAGATCTGTTTGACAGAGTCCACTCCATGTGAAAGGGATCTTACCAGGAGCAGCTGGTCCATTAGGGGCGCAGGGACATTTGTATGATTTTTTTTTTCAAGCCACATGATTAGAGCCTGAGGCGCTAATTGGCTTGAAAAAGGTTGGGCTCAGGGCACAGAGCAATGCACCCCGAACCCACCCACTTGTGACAATAGCAAATTAATATTCGCTATTGTCTTCCGGCTTCTCCTCCTGGCCAATCAGGACGGATTGGGTTGGCTGGGAGGAAAAGCTGAGGAAGCCGGGGGAGGGGAGGGGGGGGGAGTGCGGCGACTGTCACCGTGGAGGGGGTGAGTGCGGGTGGACCTGGGGGTCTTACTATGTTTGTGTTTTGTTTTGTTTTTTTTTACAGTTTTTTTTTTTTATTTGGTGAGATATCAGAGGTCTAAACAGATACCCATATCTCTTTTTTTGAGACAGAGAAAGGGACTGAAGATACTCTCTTTCTCTGTAGCATTTTACATGAATGGATGGAATCTGTATAGAGATTGCATTCATTCGTAAAATGACAGTCTGATACATTGTAACACTTGCGGTTACAATGATCAGCTGTCAGTGGATATAGCAGGGATCGCTGCCTATATCCATTGTACAGCGGGGGGTCAGGATCTCCGCGATCTCCAGCCTGACAGATCATAGGAGATCTGTGCAGGAAGAAACTGCAGGCGTCAGGAGGGAAGGAGAGATGCCACTCGGAGCGTCCATGGATCGGCGGTGCAGGAGCAGTATAGGGGGTGATCAGAGGTATTGGAGGGGGGGCACCTGGATCTCCTCCAAGCCCCATGCAGCACCTGAAGCTGGCGGGAGCGGCAGAAGAGGTATGCTGGCTAAAGATGGTGGCTGCGGGGAGCGGGGGGGGGGGAGAGGGGGGTGAAGGGAAAAAGAGAGGAGAGTGGGGGGAGTAGTTCTAAGTGAAAGTTAGTGGTGGGAGGTGGAGTGGCAGGGGACAGGGAGGCAGCGGTCACACTAGGGGTTAATAACTCTGATCAGCGGGTTGTAATCGGCTGATCAGGGTTATAGAATCGTTCAGCAGAGTCTGCAATTCTGTTATAAAGTTATGGTCATTGAAGTGACCATAAGCTTATAGGAGAGGGAGATATGAGGTCCGTACGGACTTGGTCACCTGCAGGCACTGACTACCAGTGAAAGGGTAAACCAAGCTAAGTAAATTCCTTTTATTATTATAATCTTGAGTTGACTGAAATTATTGTATGATACCCACATATCTGAAAGGTTAAACATAGGAACTTAACCCCTTAACCCTTCTAACCCTTTATTACAAATACTTATGCGAAGTGCATTTTAAATATGTTTGATGATTTTAATCAATAAATAATTGCATAATCAGAGTTCAGTTTAATGCTAGCCAAACGAGTAATATTCAGATGCATAATAAAATGGCTGAAACACAAAGGACAAGGAAACAATACATGTATGCTCAAACCAAAGCCTTTTAATTTCTCTATTTTAGATCCATTTTTATCATTGAATAAAATTGGCAGATCCCTCACAGCAAATCTACATACACACAGCAAACAATCATCTCGTGGGAGGTTCAGATCTTCTTAATGTTCGGCCATGCTCTAAAAACGTAAAATAAAAAGTCCTTCTGTTTTGTTCTGCTTCATATAAGCAATTTATATTTATAAACTAAATATATTAACCTAAGTTATCAGAAAGAAAGAAAAAAATTACAGACATTTCAGAAAGAAACTGTAAACATGTCTGCTAGGATCAGAAGAGAATATCATGCCAAGTCAAAGATTGTTATTAATATAAATTAATCTTGCATGAAAAAAGCTGCAGCGTTCATGAGAGATTGAGGACAGTAGAGACACAATAAGGAGCACTTTATCACAGGTTTAACCATGTGAATGAATCACAGACGGAGGTCCTGGTTCTTTGTTCTGTTAGATGGAGGTGGTGGGAAGTAGTCCACAGGTGAGCTCCCGCGCTGAGGTTCCCTCTAGATTTGTATACGGTTTGTCCTTTAATTGCACTTCATGTCTTTAGCCGGGCAGTTTAGTTAGAGAACTCTCCACTCTAAATGTGATTAGTTGGTGAAGTCCCCTTTGTGAGACTGTAGTGTCAATCTTTTATCTGAGAAAAATAAAAGTGAAACAGTCAACCACAGGGTGACTTTAAATGTCAAGTATACAGTAGATGTTATCATTTTTCACTATGCAGCACATGAACGGATTTCAATAAAGCAAGACAGGGCACCTGGCAGCCAAGTTTTGTTTATATCATTAACCATTTCAGCTATGGAAGATTTTATCCTCTTCATGACCAGGCCATTCTTTTTCTACTTAGCATTGCACTACTTTAACTGCCGATTGCATGGTCATGCAATGCTGCACCCAAACGAAATTTATAAAATTTTTATTTGGTGAGTGGGGTTCTTAGATCACAGCCCATCATCAGTTTTGCAGGTGATTCCTATTTTAGAACAGAAATTATAGCTTTGCTGAAGAGGAGTCCCTCATACAGATGTGTCTTAAGGCCATTTTTTTTTTTTAAAAAGCTTTATTTAACAGAATGCGGTTTGTACAGAGTAATAAAATAACACACATGTCAACCTACAAAGATCAGAGATAGGCTATACAAACAACTCTTCCGAAAAGTCCACTTAGATTAGTAAGAAAAAATGTATGGTTTCATACCATCATTATATTATGTCAGGAGTCTGGGTCTAAGGATTCCACAGCAGTTGTAATCTATAATATAACCTGAACAGTAGAGGGAACTCTCAGTCCTAAAATAGGGGTTCCTTATTTGGCAGTAATTCATTCCTTATTTGGCAGGAGCTCATCTATCCTCATCTAAAATGTGTCTCTCGGTCCTGATTTCGCAGGGGCAATACTAAAAGATTAGCGCAATCCCAAGGAATTTTCTTTTTTATAGGAAAACAGAGTAGATGACACCTGAGGTGTCTAAGAGGAAAATAAGGATAAAGAGTAAAGGAGTGTCAGAGGGTAGGTAAGTGGGGAGGGGGGCGGGGACAGAGGGTTCCGGTAGGGTTGACGGCCCTATGCTTCAATTTCCCCTAGAACAGGTTATTCAAAAGTAGGACTTGTATTCATCTGAAAATCGGAACAGATTCCAGTGTGTTCAACGAGTGTTATGTCCCTCCTCCCTTTCCCTAGGGCAGCTGTGAGTTGCTCCATCCGCTGTATGTCGCACACCCTAGTAAACCATTGTGACACCACCGGTGGAGATTGTTGCTTCCATACACTGGGGACGCACGCCCTGGCTGCATTCAGGAGGTGTTTCAGTAAGGATTTGTGATATCTCTTGCGAGACATGGGGGTTAGGTTTAGGAGTACTGCTGCCGGGTTATCAGAAGGGAGACATCCGTAATTTTGTGAATGATCTGCAATACCTGCCCCCAGAAAAGGGTTAACTCTGGGCATTCCCAGAAGATGTGAAGTAGTGTGCCAGTTTGGTTACCACACCTCCAACACAATGGACTACATGTCCTGGAAATATTGACGCTAGTACAGATGGAGTCCTGTACCATCGCGTCAAGATCTTATAGGTGATCTCTTGATATTTGCTATACAAGGATGACTTGTGTGCAAAAAAGAGAATGTGGTTCTTTTGATCCTCAGTAAATGTGATGTTAAGATCTCTCTCCCATTTCCTCAAGTATGGGGAGTCATGTTGAGATATGCGTGCAAGTAAGATGTTATAAGAAAGAGATTTCCGTATATGTTCATCTCCCAGGCACAGATCTTCAAAGGGCGTTGGCTTTCTACAAAAATAGCCATTATCGGGGATGGACCGGATGAAGTGTGAAAGTTGAGAAATCTTCCACTTACCCGAAATAGAGGAATTAAGGGTAGGATATAGGCATGTGAGATCAACCCATTCTGAGGGGCCAAGAAAAGAGGAGGCTCTAACCAGCCTCTGTTCCGGTTGGATCCAAAGGGATCTATACGAGAGACCTGGTATGAAGTCTGGGTGCCCAATTATGGGCGTTAATGGGGAGGGAAAGTTTGCCATTTCTGCTATTTTAGGCCATTTTTAATCACCTCAGCTCCAGAAGGTTTTACCCCCTTCACGACCAGGCAATTTTTTTCCTATTCGCCACTGTGTAACTGGTAATTGTGCGGTCATGCAACACTGTACACAAACTAAATTTATATCTTTTTTCCACACAAAGAGAGCTTTTTTTGGTGGTATTTGATCACCACTGGGTTTTTAATTTTTCTTTGCGAATATATATATATATATATATATATATATATATATATATATATATATATACACACACACACACAGTGGGGACGGAAAGTATTCAGACCCTCTTAAATGTTTCACTCTTTGTTATATTGCAGCATTTGCTAAAATCATTTAAGTTCATTTTTTTCCTCATTAATGTACACACAGCACCCCATATTGACAGAAAAACACAGAATTGTTGACATTTTTGCAGATCGATTAAAAAAGAAAAACTGAAATATCACATGGTCCTAAGTATTCAGACCCTTTGCTCAGTATTTAGTAGAAGCACCCTTTTGATCTAATACAGCCATGAGTCTTTTTGGGAAAGATGCAACAAGTTTTTCACACCTGGATTTGGGGATCCTCTGCCATTCCTCCTTGCAGATCCTCTCCAGTTCTGTCAGGTTGGATAGTAAACGTTGGACAGCCATTTTTAGGTCTCTCCAGAGATGCTCAATTGGGTTTAAGTCAGGGCTCTGGCTGGGCCATTCAAGAACAATCACGGAGTTGTTGTGAAGCCACTCCTTCATTATTTTAGCTGTGTGCTTAGGATCATTGTCTTGTTGGAAGGTAAACCTTCGGGCCAGTCTGAGGTCCTGAGCACTCTGGAGAAGGTTTTCGTCCAGGATATCCCTGTACTTGGCCGCATTCATCTTTCCCTCGATTGCAACCGAATCTGTCCCTGCAGCTGAAAAACACCCCCACAGCATGATGCTCCCACCACACCACGCTTCACTGTTGGGACTGTATTGGACAGGTGATGAGTGAGCAGTGCCTGGTTTTCTCCACGCATACCGCTTAGAATTAAGGCCAAAAAGTTCTATCTTGGTCTCATCAGACCAGAGAATCTTATTTCTCACCATCTTGGAGTCCTTCAGGTGTCTTGCACTGAGGAGAGGCTTCCGTCGGGCCACTCTGCCATAAAGCCCAAACTGGTGGAGGGCTGCAGTGATGGTTGCCTTTCTACAACTTTCTCCCATCTCCCGACTGCATCTCTGGAGCTCAGCCACGGTGATCTTTGGGTTCTTCTTTACTTCTCTTACCAAGGCTCTTCTCCCCCGATAGCTCAGTTTGGCCAGACGGCCAGCTCTAGGAAGGGGTCTTGTCATCCCAAATGTCTTCCATTTAAGGATTATGGAGGTCACTGTGCTCTTGGGAACCTTAAGTGCAGCAGAATTTTTTTTGTAACCTTGGCCAGATCTGTGCCTTGCCACAATTCTGTCTCTGAGCTCTTCAGGCAGTTCCTTTGACCTCATGATTCTCATTTGCTCTGACATGCACTGTGAGCTGTAAGGTCTTATATAGACAGGTGTGTGGCTTTCCTAATCAAGTCCAATCAGTATAATCAAACACAGCTGGACTCAAATGAAGGTGTAGAACCATCTCAAGGATGATCAGAAGAAATGGACACACCTGAGTTATATATATGAGTGTCAAAGCAAAGGGTCTGAATACTTAGGACCATGTGATATTTCAGTTTTTCTTTTTTAATAAATCTGCAAAAATGTCAACAACTCTGTGTTTTTCTGTCAATATGGAGTGCTGTGTGTACATTAATGAGGAAAAAAATTAACTTAAATGATTTTAGCAAATGACTGCAATATAACAAAGAGTGAAAAATTTAAGAATTTAAGGGGGTCTGAATACTTTCCGTCCCCACTGTGTGTGTGTGTGTATGTATGTATATATATATATATATATATATATATATATATATATATATATATTTTTTTTTTTTTTTTTTTTTTTTTTTCATTTCAGCTACAAAACATATCCAATAAAAAAAAATTAAAAACATCAAATCTCTTCAAGTTTGGGCAAAATGTATTCTGCTACATGTTTTTGATTAAAAAAAATACCGATAATTATATATTGATTGGTTTGCGTGAACGTTATAGCACCTAAAAACTATGGTATACATACGACTTATAACAGGACTGGGATATTGCGGGGCACAATCTGACACTAACTGATGCTGGGGGGAACTAACTGCCACTAACATCACCAGTGCCATTATAACAGTGATCAGTGCTAAAAATATACACTGTCACTGTACTAATGACACTGGCTGGGAAGGGGTTAACATCTATGGAGATCAAGAAGTTAAATATGTGCCCAACACATGTGTAATGTGTGCTGCTTTTTACCAATGATCTCTCAATTTCTCATCCCTGCTTTGCAGGCTGAGAATGACAGATCCCTTCCTGTGTACAAAGCTCTGTGTTGAATTTCAACACAGAGCTCTCGGCTGTGAATGTACACAGCCAATCTGCATGTCCTGGCTGTGAATCATTGGCCTGGAACTTGCTGACAGGAGCCGGCCAGGAGACATGCATCCTAAACCTGGAGATAGGCAGCGATGTACCAGTACATCGCTTTGCCTACAGCAGCCGCCCGTCCGCAGTACAATGCGGCAGGCAGTCGTTAGGTGGCTAATGTCTGTTTGCTAGGATAGATCAAGTATTTTTTTTTTTTCCATCAACAACCTATTTACAATATTCTGGCTATGGCTAGTGTTACATGTTCAAGTGGGAAATCCCCCTTCCTGTCCTGGTAATAGAAAATGGTGAATTTATGCATTAAATACCTGATATATAAAAAAAAAAAAAAAAGGTAAAAAAAACTCCAGCTTTGCTCTCCCCAGTTAGATTTTTCGAACAAAATGGCAATGTTGTTATGATGTAACTTGTGCCTTCAAGCCAAATCAATTTGTTCTGGCAGCACACAAAGTGTCCTGTACTACTGCAGATTACATCACTGCATACTGTACAGTGAGGGGGAAAAAAAAAGTATTTCATCCCCTGCTCATTTTATACGTTTGCCCACTGACAAAGAAATGATCAGCCTATAATTTTAATGCTGGGTTTATTTGAACAGTGAGAGACAGAATAGCAAAAAAAATATCCATAAAAATGCATTTCAAAAAAGTTATAAATTGATTTGCATTTTAATGAATGAAAAAAGGATTTGATCCCCACCTGACTCCCAGGTGTCTTCTATACAGATAACAAGCTGAGATTGGGAGCACTCTCTTAAAGGGAGTGCTCCTAATCTCAGCTTGTTCCATGTATAAAAGACACCTGTCCACAGAAGCAATCAGATTCCAATCGCTCCACCATGGCCAAAACCAAAGAGTTGTCCTAGGATGTCAGGGACACAAGGCTGGACTAGGCTACAAGATCGCCAAGCATCCTGGTGAGAGGATGACAACAGTTGGTGCAATTATTCACAAATAGAAGAAACAAAATAACTGTCAATCTCCCTGGGCCTGGGGCTCCATGCAAAATCTCACCATGTGGAGTTTCAATGATCATGAGAACGGTGAGGAATCAGCCCAGAACTGCATGGGAGAATCTTGTCAATGATGTCAAGGCAGCTGGGACCCTAGTCACCAAGAAAACAATTGGTAACACACTACGCTGTGAAGGACTGAAATCCTGCAGCGCCCATAAGGTCCCCCTGCTCAAGAAAGCACATGTACAGGCCTGTCTGAAGTTTGCTAATGAATATCTGAATGATTCAGAGGAGAACTGGATAAAAGTGTTGTGGTCAGATGAGACTAAAATTGAGCTCTTTGGCATCAACTCAAATCGCCATGTTTGGAGGAGGAGGAATGCTGCCTATGACCCCAAGAACACCATACCCACCGTTAAACATGGAGGTGGAAACATTATTCTTTGGTGGTATTTTTCTGCTAAGGGGACAGGACAACTTCACTGCATCAAATGCACGATGCACGGGGCCATGTACTGTCAAATCTTGGGTGAGAACCTCCTTCCCTCAGCCAGGGTATTGAAAATGGGCCGTGGCAATGACACAATGGCTGGCAGAATTAATCTAGTAAAGATGATTTTTTTGCCAAAGTGTTTTTATGTGACATCTCGGTGCCTAAAGCATTTTTCAAAACTCGGAACACGTTACTTATTTCCTTTATTTGGGCTAATAATAGGCAGAAACTCTAATTTTCTATTCTACAGCGTCCCAAGGTTGATGCCAGAATAGCATTGCCAAATCTCTAGTACTATTATTTGGCAGGGCAGCTAAGCCACTTGACTGGTTGATACCGGCAGTGGTTGAGTCATATCTTGCCTATGTACTTAAAATCAAACACGTGCTGGTGGCACTGGAGGGACCTTTGACCACACTGGGGGAAAGGCATATACCAATCTTAACTTTGGCTCGTATGGTGTGGAGAGAGGCCAAGAGAATCTCAGATTTTAAGGGCACTAGTGTGGCTCTCCCGCTCTGGCATAACCCAATGTTCCCTCGTTTAAAGCAATTTATGTACTATTTTTTTGGAGAACGTAGTGAGATGGTTACTCTACATAACATTTATGATGACAATGTATTGGCTTCTTTTGACAGCTTACAGAGAAAATATAAACTGCCCCAAACCGCCTTTTATGGGTATCTTCAGCTTAGACATGTGCTCCAAACTCAATTTGGCACTCATGACACTGACTTTTCTGATTACCCACTGATAAGGGTGATGAGGTCTCAGGGCCCTAATGCCATGTACACACAGGCGGACTTTTGAGCATCAAACATCCGAAGGTCTTTCCGATGGACTTTCAATGGAGTTACGAAGGACTTACGAACGACCTGACTTGCACACGCACGAACGGACTAAAGTCCGTTCGAAAGTCAGTTCGTTTGAACGTGATGACGTACGACCGGACTAAAATAAGGAAGTTCATAGCCAGTAACTGCCCTTGCGTCCTTTTTTGTCCGTCGGACTAGCATACAAACTGATTTTTCGACCGGACTCAAGTCCGTCGGAAAGATTTGAAACATGTTCCAAATCTATTTTCGACAGAAAAAGTCCGCTGAAGGTCCGATGAAGCCCACACACGGTCGGATTGTCCGACGGATTCGTTCCGTCGGACCAGTCCGATCGAAAAGTCCACCTGTATGTTCACGGCATAAGGGACTTATATCAACTCTATATCTCAATTTGTTATCTGCCACAACTGGCGGGGCCCCACTGGTGGTTTGCACTTACTGGCAACTGGCAACAACAACTCCCTGATTTATCTGACAATGACTGGGAGGAAGCATACTCATACCATTTATCTGCATCTCTGGCTGTTAATAAATTGATACACCTTTATATGTTACATCAGTCATATCTGTCCCCAGTTCGATTGCCCGCAATGCATCGTATACCTACCTCTACCTGCACTAGGTGTACCTGCCCGCGTACGAACTTCGCAAATGTTATGTGGCTTTGCCCAGTCATAGCAAGGTACTGGCAGCAGGTGACGGAGATATTGACTACAGTTTTGTCAATTCCTGTTCCATGTACCCCACTGGTATGTTTGCTAGGGGTTCTGGACGAGAGCTGTGGCCGAGACATACTAGGACCATGTTAATGAAAACACTATGGCTCGTAAAGCAGTGGCACTTAAGTGGATTCAGCCTACCCCTCCATCTATAAGTACATGGTTTTGGTTAGAAAATCAGGTATTGCCTTATGAAAAATGTATTTTTGAACACAGAGGTTGCCCAGCTAAGTATAAAAAGGTTTGGGATGCATAGTGTTCTTTCAATCTCACTGGAACCAACGCATGAAAATATCACTGGGGGTATTAAGTAGTAGTAATCAATAATTTTGTTTTTCTCTGTTATTAAAGTGGCTGTATGCCCTGGAAATATAAGAAAAAAAAAAAAAAACTGTACGGCAAAGGTATAATGAGCTAGTTAGTATGCACCGCATACCAGCTCATTAGGAAATACTTACCTTAGAACGAAGCGCCCGTACTGCCTCCCGGTCACCGCTGAGGGAGCTGACATTTTTTCCTCTGTGTTTCTTCCGTGTTTGCGGCTTCGGCGCTGTGAGTGGCCGAAGTGGAAATGACGTCACTCCCGCGCATGTGTGCGGGAGTCCTCTTTCCGGCAGGGAGTTCTGATTTTCTGGCAGCATCCCCCGGACCTTCAGAGCGCATGCGCCGCTAACGTCAGCGGCTGCATGCAAGGTGAATATCTCCTCGTACAGGTTTAGGAGATTTTAAATTTTACCTACAGGTAAGCCTTATTATAGGCTTTCCTGTAGGTAAAAAAAATCACCTACAGGGGTATACAACCGCTTTAAACATGTATATCAGGATTGGTTTAAAGGGGAATGCTGTATAATTGTAATTATGCAAACTGTTTGTGCATTGATTATTGTCACTGTCTTTTACCTTTTCAATAAAAAAAGAGTTTAAAAAAAAAAATAACCTACCATTAAAATTTTTGACTGATTATTTCTCTGTCAGTGGGCAAACATACAAAACAGCAGGGGATCAAATACTTTTTTCCTCTCACTGTATGTAGCTAATGTTACTACAGTATTATACAGCACTCACAGCTGCCAACTAACTTAGTAATGGAAAAAGTTTGTTTGGGCCAGCTTAGTGCAAATAAACGATTTAGGAAAGCTGGACTTCGGCCTTAAAGTGACATTAAACCTTTTTTTTTTCCTTTAATTAAAATAATAAGCATGTGATACTTACCTGCTTCTGGGCAATGGTTTTGCACAGAACAGCCGCGATCCTCCTCTTCTGGGGCTCCCCGCCGGTGCTCCTGGCTCCTTCTCTTTGGCGAGTGCCCCCAGCAAGCTGTTTGCTATGGGGCACTCATATGTGTTTGCTTGCGCGCCGCCCTGTCTGCATCTATTGACCCAGACCGGGCGGCTCAAAACCCCCCCCCCCCGTTACAGCATATGATTGACTATCAATCTGCCCAGTGAGAAGGGAAATAGCGGCAAGAGCCGCATCCAATTTGCACTAGTGTGAACCCAGCCTAAGGCTTTATAACCACTAAGAATAAATGGTGGGTGAAGTAGAAATATACTACAGCTTTTGTGGACTAGCATGCTTTTGGATCTGTATATTTTTCCAATAAAGTTGTTGGAAAAATATTTTTAAAAATTTAATATGTACAGCAGTAATACACAACATATCATTGTTAAGCACCCCCTACTGCCGTATTGTACAAAAAAAATTAAATAAAAAAATAATGGGAACGTGGAGGATTATTTCTGTAGTGCCATTTATAAACGACACTGTAGAAATAAGGCACGAGCAGCCAGTGCATCCAGTAAATGTCTCTGATCAGGAGATCATTAGATGACAAATCAAAGACTTAACTCTAACAGGATGACATGGTATGGTATGGCATGGTAGCCAATCGGCTTCTAACATCAGCTTGTTCAATTAAGCTTTGAGAATTAAACCTGGAAGCTGAGTTTCTATGCAGAGCTGCACCAGATTTTTCACTCTCCGGTTTCAGTAAATCAATGTATCAAACATGTCATGTTTTTTCATAAAATGTACATTGATCATTTTGTTTTCTCAGTGCTGCTATTCTCCTTTAGTGCCTTTCAGCCACTTGCTTTCTACATGCTCTTGCTCCAGCCTGTCACCCTGACAGTGACAACAATGAACCATGCCTGCACAATGTGTGTTCACATGGCCACTTGTAGTCTTCACCAGGGATGCATGTGACAGGGCGATAACACAGAAGCAAGTTGGCACCCTAAACAAGTAGTGCCTGAACAAGGACCTTCGTGGAACGATCATCTAGTATTAATTTAATGAAAGCAACAGATTTAAAGTGATTGTAAAGGTTCACATTTTTTAAAATAAGAATAACAAACATGTCATACCTGCTCTGTGCAAGGGTTTCTTCTGGGGTGCCCCGACGACGCTCCTGGCTCCTCCCCTTCATCGCGTGCCCCAGCAGAGAGCTGCTTTCCATGGGGGCACCCGTGTAGGCTCGCTCCCGAGTCCCACTGCTGCGTCCATTGACACAGACAGCAGCACTCTGCCCCGCCCCCACTCCCGTGTCACTGGATCTGATTGACAGCAGCGTGAGCAAATGGCTCCTGCTGCTATCAATCTATTCAAAGAGGTCAGAAACAGCGGCTGAAGCCGCTGGGCTTGTGCTTGTCGCTGGAACAGATGGGTTCAGGTAAGAACTTGAAATTACATTAACATATTACAATTTATATGAGATTTAAATGCTTGGATTTAGATTGACAGTAAGATTGACTGTAAAGAATAAAAGCCAGCAACTTGAAAAAAAAAAAAAAAACCCCAAAGGGGTTACCTCAGTGACAACTCCAGCAGCTATGGATGACCCACTGTAACGTAACATGAACCTCCCAAGTTCTTTAAAGTCTTTGTATAATTCTAAAGCAACAGGTCTCTGTGTTTGTAGCTCTATTACAGCATTCATTCCTTTTGTTAGACATCTGGGGAAAAAAACATAATTTAGTACTGTCAGAGGAGTAACCTACATTGTAAAATGTACTATATTGCCCATTGATCCTTTTAAACAAGAAAACAAAAAACAAAAAAAGACTTTCATGCAGTGTAAGATTTTCTGGGATGCAGAACGGTAGCACTGACTAGCCAGCTGCATGATTTCCAAGCCTGTTCTGCAACATGTCTACATGTGTTGTCTGAAGCCCCTATGCTTGAATGTATTTGCCTTCTAACAAGTGGCATAAAAGAAGTCATTCCCTCTCAGCAGGGGACGGTTTCTGCTGCTAGCTACATAAAAGTGATGAAAAGGCATTACTTCAAACAACAATGATGGGACGATATGACTGTATGCAGACAGGGTAGGTTCACTTTTCCCAATATGCAACAGTTCGCCTGTGTCACTATCATGCCACATCATTAGCCAGGTTAACTACTCCATGTCATAAGTGTCAAAACAGGAGCGACAGAAAAGACATATCCATTTGTTACAACAGCTATATATGCCTTGGTAGGTTTCCTCCTAGGTTCTGAGCACTTATGGTTGACTGGAAATGTAGAGGCACAGTACACCAATGTCTATAGATGATAGAGAGTTTAAAAACAGCATAACAGCTCTACACATATGAACCGGGACAAGGGTCCAATGCATTTACTATACCTCTGGTCCTGTTTATAAAACAACTAATTAACCTGTATAATATGAAAGTTCCTAATTCTGTTATGGTCTCAGCTGGCATTTCTGCCTTGAGTAGAGGACATAAAAGCTGAACAGTGTCTCTTACTATCTTGTTGCTTACCTACTGGCATTAATTATAACAGTCCACTGTAGACTATAAAGGTTCAGTACTTGAAACTTGAAAACGAGGACATTAATTTTCATCCATGTGACTGTTCTTCTTAAATCTTTTGGCAATCAGCTGAATATTACAGTCACTTATTTAAAAAAAAAAACACTCTTATCTTTCTATCTATGCTTAAGATGCATTAGAAAATATTGGAAGTTAGCTCAAGCTCCCTTAATATGACTTGAATAAAGATTGCTTATGTCCAAATTTTATACTTCGATAGAAAGATAAATGTGTTGATGTGGGACATACAAAAGTGCTGGTGGTTTCTGACAGTGAATTACAATATTTATATGCATTGTTAATTGCATCATAGATCACTACAAAAAACATGAAACAAAACTGTTCTCACTTTGGCTTTTTCTTTACAACCTCCCCTGTGCTCTTGTGTAGGACACTGACCAGCTTCCTGATAGTGGCAGGCTCACTTACAGTTTGATAGTGGATGATTACCTGAAATTAAGAAATATAAACAAAGCATAACACAATAAAAAGGAAGAAAAAAAACATCTGTTCTATACTAGGAATAAAGGAAAAAACACACCTACAAAGGCAATCGATTTCAATACAAAATTGTATTTATTGGACATACATGTAAAAAGCAACCATGGCACAGATGGGAAACCCCTTCCCCACACATACCCCTCCCCCCTGGCCCCCCACTCTGATCTCCCCAAATCCTGGCCCCCATAATCGCTGCCACCCCTCTATCTCCCACTCCAGTGAATGTACTCCCCCTTCTGATAGTAAAAAGTCCGGTTGTATCAGTTATCTGTGTGAAGTGATCTGTAGACTGAATGTCTAAATGTCTGTAATGAAAGTAAGTCTGACTGCTTATTCACCTGGTTCGACCATCAGCAAGTGAACCCATGTCCAACCCACTCAAACCAATGTCAATGTGAACCACTGACAAATGGGAGCTGCAAACAGACTACAAGGGGCTGCAGCGGCATATACCAATGGCGGTATTGGAAGGGCTATAGACTTGGTGATTGGGTTGATGAGCATGCATCGCAATGAACGATAGTAATGTTATCATCCAAAGTGTACCTACATGGGTTGGTGTCCTCTCATAGTATAGAGATCTGTCTTACCATGCTGATTGGTAATCCCATAAATATAATTCTCATACACGCTTCCATTGACTCCCGTTTGGTCCAGCCTGCTGAACACTGATGTCAGATAAAACTCAGTAGCTGATTGACCGTCACAGGGAGATGGTGCTAATGAGAGATCTATAACCAACTATCTGCATGTGTATGGACTTCCCAGTAGTGTGCACACGTGGATTTGTTGGACATGAAAGACAACAGATTGACATGTACGAATACAGAGTTGCAAATGAGATGTATCAACATTCCATGTCATATCATGCTGACTGGTGATCCCCTTGATATATTTCTCAGATCCACCACCATTAACTCCCTTGTGGCTCCAGCCTACTAGGCACTGACGTCAGATAAAAAACTCAGTAGCTGATTGACCTTCACGGGGAGATGGTGCTAATGAAAAATTTATAACAAACCATCTGCATGTGTATAGATTTCCCAGTAGTGTGTACATGTGGATTGTTGGAAATGAAAACAACAGATTGACATATATGACAACAGAGTTGCAATCAAAAATAATCAGCATACTATGCTTTCCCCCTGATTCAAAAAAAAAAAAAAAAAAACGTGCATCACTCAATGTGCTTGTCCTCCTTCCCGTTTTGTCCAGTCTGTTATGCAGTGTCTGCTTGTGCTGTGTGAGCACTTGCTTCTTACATGTATCCAATAAATACAATTTTGTATTGAAATCGATAGCCTTTGTAGGTGCATTTTTCCTTTGGTGTTTTTTTGGCTTATACACCAAACCAGACCACTGAAGGTATGTTGTGGTATCTGGCACAAGGTCATCAGTATCAGATCCCTTAAGCCATCGATGTCTTCCCCAGGTAGGTGATGCACACATCAACATGTAAAAGAAAACGTGATTCATCAGACCAGGCCACCTTTTTCCATTGCTCCGTGGTCCAGTACTGATGCTCACATGCCCATTGTAAAGCTCTTTTGGCTGTAGAAATGGGTCAGCACGGGCACCTTGACTGGTTTGTGACTATGCAGCCCTATATGCAGCAAACTGAGATGCACTGTGTTTTCTGTCACCCTTCTATTGGAACCTGCATTAACTTTTTCAGCAATTTGAGTTACAGTAGCTCTTCTAATGGATCTGGCTACACATTCCAGCCTTTACTACCCATGTTCATCAATGACAGCCTTGGCCGCACAAGACGCTGTCGCCAGTTTTCCTTCCTTGGACCACTTTTAGTAGGTGCTGACCACTGCAGACGAGGACCATGCCACAAGAGCCACAGTTCTGTAGTTGCTCTGACCCAGTTGTCTACCCACTACAATTTGGCTCTTGTCATAATCGCTCAATTCCTCACGCTAGATCATGGTTTCTGCTTTCAAAGCATCAACTTCAGGGACAATATGTTTACTTTCTGCCTAATAAATTCCACCAACTTTCAGATGCTTTTGTAATGAGAAAATCAATGTTATTCACTTTACCTGTCAGTGGCCATAATATTATGGGGGATCAGTGTATTTGTACAGCCAATGATAGAGGTTTAATAACACATGGATGAATAAAACCTGGTAATTACCAACGGAAAGTCATACTGTCCCTGTGTGCTGGAAGCTTGCTCTACAGTAATGCACTAGAGTCTAGTCTAAACTTTTTTGTCTTTGGCCAGATCCTCTCACAGATTATTATTGAACTACCCCACCTGGAAAGACAGACAGCAAAAAAAAAAATCAAATTTCTCCTCGCTATATTCTGACATAAAATTGTTAAGGCTGGCATTCCAGTTTATGTGTACTTCACACCTGCAAATTTATGGTGTAAAACAAACACAGACACAAGTCAAAAAAAAAAAATAAAAGGTCAATTGTGGTGCAGAAGAAGTGGTGATATGTATTAAAATGTGTGAATCTCCAATCTGCTGTATTCACAAGATCTTTTCTGACTTTAGGGCTGATCTCACTATCCCATTTCCGTCGCTGGGCACTCTGATAAGATCTTAAAGAGGATCTTCACCCTAGAAAGAAAAATTTAAAAATCAGCAACTACAAATCCTGTAGCTGCTGACTTTTAATAAAAAGGACACTTGCCTGTCCAGGGATCCGGGGCTGTCCCCACCCGGGCCGATTCTTCGCCGGCCTTCAGGTTTCCGGTGTCAGCAGGTGTACTGTGGGAAGCTAGCTGAGCCTACTTGTGGCTTCAAAGCCTGCTTCACACTGCACATGTGCGAACGGCACTGTGCATTGTGAATGGCCCTTCAGCCTTCTGGGACCTATGATGTGTCCCAGAAGGCTGCAGGGAAAGTGAGGGGGGCCGAATTTCTGCTTTGATTGCTTAGGTGATCCGAGTGGAAGTGGAAGCGGGTACCAATCATAATTAGGCACCTGCTCTAAAAAAAAACATTTAATGTGCCAAATGTGCTAGGGAGAGGAGGTCATAAAGCAGAACTTCCCCTTTAGGGAGAAGTTCCACTTTAATATAACCATACAAATCAAATGCATCCTTTAATTTGCATATTTTATGCAATGGAAATGCTACCTTGGAAGAGCCATTGTAAGTACCTTGTTGATTTCATATTGTGATATAGTCAGGCCATTCAAAATGCAAAAGCAGATCCTACTCTGTACAGGATAGGTACACAACAAAGTGGCTACTGAGTGTATTTTGCTAATTTACAAAGTGCTGACAATATGTATGCAATACTTTAGAAAGCACATAGAAACGAGCACATCAGCCTCCAAAAGGAGTATTTTATGAGTTATGCTTAACATATACTGCAGAGCCAATTTGGCTTGAAGTCAATTGAAGCACTAAAAACAACCCTCTGCATGTGAAAGCACTGTTTTTGGGTTACACATGGCGCTAACATTGCCTGAGATGAGAAAAGTTCAAAATTCAAAACACTAGGGCAGGCAGTTTAGTTCTACAAAAATAGAAGAAACCCAGCATCCCTTGCTTTCCTAGAAACTCCAATGTCCACTTTTGCCACTGGATGGTGCTGTCTGAGCATAGAGCAAGCATATGCTGAAGCACCATTTGCAAAACAAAAAACCACACGCACCCTCCAATTTCTGCAATACTGGAATTCACATGCCCCCTTTCCTTCAAGTTACTCAGACAACAGCCATGACTCATAACGAATTATTATGGTTACTGGGTTTTATAGTCATAGCTATTTATTATATACAGTATACAGCAATTTTTTTTAATCAGGTGAATTTTTATTGCAATTATACAATTTTCACAGTTTGTTACATTCAAACTTAAACATTCAGCTATAGCTATTTTTGGTTAAGTCTGGTGTTTCTCCTAAAGATATGTTGGAGGACACACTCATACAAATTCTGCACACTTGAGTAATCAACCTCAGGACACCAGTGCTGCATCTGAAAAAAGTCAAACTAGTTGGCAGATTTGTGCTGCGAACAGCAAATGCAGCAATTTTCCTATCAACATCTTTTTTCATACGGGAACTAAGTATGATACGCACTTCAGTACTTTCATTTGTTCTAACAGCAAATTGAGCAAGAGAAAAGCATACTTACAGGGAAACCTTGGGTTATAGGGACATCAAAGTTAAAGATGAGAACTCTGGCTCGGAAACGGGTACAGGCTTTAATAGGTTCATTTTGACTGCAAAACACGCATCCTACACTATAGACAAATAAAGAAAATTATTTAGTATTGGCAGATAACTTATTAATATCTGATGTCATACGTTGCCGATAAAGGAGGATGGAGAGGTGCATCTTTTCTAGACACATACACAAAACATTATGAGATTCTGTTTACCTATTTTTTGCGTAATGGAAGCTTTTAGGTGGATTGTATTGTTATAGTATTTTGTGCAGTTATAAGTAATGTCAAAGCAGGAACAAAGATCTACGTCTGTTATAGGACATTAACCACTTCTGTCCAATTCTGACATTGCTTGCATGTACAGTGCCTTGCAAAAGTATTCACCCCTTGGTATTTTTCGTGTTTTGTTGCATCACAACCTGGAATTAACATGGATTGTTTGAGGATTTGCATAATTTAATTTACATAACATGCCCACAACTTTGAAGATTTTTTTTTTTTATTGTAAAGCAAACAACAAATAGGACAAAATAACAGAAAAAGTCAATGTGCATAACTATTCACCCTCCTAAAGTCAATACTTTGTAGAGCCTCCTTTTGCGGCTATCACAGCTCCAAGTTGCTTTGGATAAGTCTTTATGAGCTTGCCACATCTTACCACTGGGATTTTTGCCCATTCCTCCTTGCAAAACTGCTTCAGCTCCTTCAAGTTGGATGGTGTGCACTTGTGAACAGTAATCATTAAGTCTGACCACAGATTTTCCTTTGAATTTAGGTCTGGGCTTTGACTAGGCCATTCCAACACATTTACATGTTTCCCCTTAAACCACTCAAGTGTTGCTTTAGCAGTGTGTTTGGGTTCATTGTCCTGCTGGAAGGTGAACCTCCGTCCTAGCCTCAAATCACACACATAATGGTACAGGTATTGCTCAAGAATATCCCTGTATTTATCACCATCCATCTTTCCCTCAACTCTGAGCAGTTTCCCAGTCCCGACTGCTGAAAAACATCCCCACAGCATGATGCTGCCACCACCATGTTTCACTGTGGAGATGGTGTTTTGGGTGATGTGAGGTGTTGGGTTTGCGCCAGACATAGCGTTTTCTTTGATGGCCAAAAAGTTTAATTTTAGTCTCATCAGACCAGAGCACCTTCCTCCATACATTTTGGGAGTCTCCCACATGCCTTTTCACAAACTCAAAACGTGCCATTTTGTTTTTGCTGAAAGTAATGGCTTTCTTCTGGCCACTCTGCATAAAGCCCAACTCTATGGAGCGTCCGGCTTATTGTCATCCTATGTACAGATACTCCAGTCTCTGCTGTGGAACTCTGCAGCTCATCCAGGGTTACCTTAGGTCTTTGTGCTGCCTCTTTGATTAATGCCCTCCTTGCCCGGTCCATGAGTTTTTGGTGTGCGGCCGTCTCTGGGCAGGTTTGCTGTTGTGCCATGTTCTTTCCATTTGGTTATGATAGATTTGATGGTGCTCCTAGGGATCATTAAAGATTTGGATATTTTTTTTTTTTTTTTTGTACTTCTCAACAACATTGTCCCTTACTTGTTTGGAGAGTTCCTTGGTCTTCATGGCAGTGTTTGATTAGTGGTGCCTCTTGCTTAGGTGTTGCAGCCTCTGGGGCCTTTCAAAAAGGTGTGTATATGTAATGACAGATCACGTGACACTTAGATTGCACACAGCTGGACATCATTTCACTAATTATGTGACTTCTGAAGGTAATTGGTTGCACCAGAGCTTTTTATGGGCTTCATAACAAAGGGGGTGAATACAAACGCACATGCAAATTATCAGTTTTTTATTTCTAAAAAATAGTTTTATGAATATATTTTTCTAATTTTAGTTCACCAAAGTAGACTATCGTGTTCTGATCTATCACATATAATTCAGATTAAAAGATTAAAAATAACTAAAGGCTGTAATGTAACAAAATGGGTAAAAAGCCAAGGGGGTGAATACTTTTGCAAGGCACTGTATGCATCAGCATTTGTTTCACAAAAAAATTACTTACAATTGTCACACATATTTTTTTTTTTTTTTTTGAAGCAGAGGCCACGGAGAATAAATTGTTGGTTTTTGCATTTTTTTTTTCACATTACATATTTGCACAGCCATTTTTTAAATGCAAATTGTTTAGGAAAAATACACTTTATTGAATTTTAGCGCACACAAATACTATACAATATTGCATTTATTGGAGAAATATAAAAGATGGTGTAGCATTGAGTAAATACTGTGGATACCCAACATGTCATGGGTTAAAATTGTGCTTGCCCATGGAATGGCTATAAACTACGGTACATTAAACTATCCATAGGTAACATTTTAAAAGCCTTTACAGGCTGACTATCAGCTTAAAGTTACACAGAAGGTCTTATCTGGTGCTAGAATTCTTGATATCACTCTGACGCTCATGGTGATACCGCACATGTGTTGTGTGATCACTATTTACTTATATGTGCAGGACCTACATATGTGTTCACATATGAATGTGAGCGGGGCGTGCCTTAAAAAAATAAACGTATCCCTTTGGATAGTATGGGCTGTGATGACAGGTCCTCTTTATGGAGAGATCTGAGAGATATGGGGGTCTGATCATCTGCTTTTCTAGCCGGTAAAAAAACCTGAAATATTGCAGTTTCATACACCAGAGAGACGTCTCCATGGTCAACCGGCACAACCGTAGACAGTGGCCTTGCACTCCTCTTTGGGATGGGAGAGCCTGAAAACAGTGGTGCACAGGAGCTGGGGGGGTGTCATGATGCCTTATGCTGTTCGTAAAAGTGATTGTGCAGCCGTTTAGCCGCTCCGATCCCTTTTTTTAAGAAAGTCCATCACCAGATCTAAAGAATGGTATCTGGATCATCCTCCAAGTACCATTCTTTAGATCTAGTGATGGTCTTTCTTAAAAAAGGGATCGGAGCGGCTAAACAGCTGCACAATCACTTTAACAAACAGATAATGACTGTAGCTATATACATATATTAAGATGTGGTTAAAGTGTAGCGATAAAACAACATTATCAAAGGAAAATCTCTGCATGGTAGCAGTTTTGTAGGCATGTTGTACAAAAGCTGACTATACAATCTCCTTTAGATCTACCATCAATCATGTAGTGTAAGGGCCTAACAGATTGGATACAGATTTAATTGATTGTTTAGGGTCGTCCATATTTTACATAATTTTGGTATATCTAAAGGAGACTGTACAAAGAAAGTACAATCAAAGTTGATGGTTTATGGCCTGCCTTATTCAAAGCATCAATTGGACATGTGTCTACCTCCCAACTTCCTGTTTCACAAGACCTTTACAAAGCTGGTGTTCTGCCGAGAAAGTTCCCCCCGGCGCATAAGGACTCCCCTGTACTGCGCAGGCGCAGCGCTTGCGCAGTACGAGCCGCCGAAAATAGCCGAAGCTGAACAGCTGAGAGTCAGCTGTACACGGCGCCTGTAACAGGACCCCTCACTGACTCGCTTCGCTCGCCACGCTTTGGGCACGGCCTTGCTTCACTCGCCACGCTTCGGGCACGGCCTCGCTTCGCTCGGCATAGTTTTATTCAAACTCTATGTCCACTTGGATGGTGGGGCTTGAACCTGGACTCAGTGCGCAGGCGCCGTGTAGAGCTGACGATCAGCTGTTCAACTTCAGAGTCCTTCGGCGGCTCGGTAGTCGTTCGTACTGCGCATGCGCAGTACAGGGGGGTCCTTATCCGCCGGGGGAACTTTCTTGGCAAGGCACCGGCAATACATGAATGGAAGTTTGCCTGGTTCAGTAGGGGCCAGGCCAAATTTCGATCCATGTTTGGGCTAGCTGGTTGTAGACAAGTCGATCTCTCGATTGGCTTGTGTACAAGTCTGTCCAGTATTTCTTGAATGGTTCTGCTGGCTGTAGCCAGCAACACTGATCATTGTATGGAGTCATCCCCGCCAACAGTATACAATTGTTCAGCGGGAAAGATTTCCCCATCCACACTGAATGTGTAGATGGGGGAAGTCGGCTCATTTCTTTTTTTTTTTTTTTTTCATTCAACCAACTTGTTGAAAAAAGAAATGAATCATGTATGGCCCCTGCTCTACTCATTGCCTTCCCAGAGGCTGAAAAAGATTTCTCAAGAGAGTTATAGTGTAACTGCAGACAGCGTAGAAAAGTTAGGGATCACAGGGGCCACATGTGAAACTGGGACTGTTGTGGAGGGCCGAACTTAATTCTGCTCAATCTGAATTCTGGACCGGTATACCCCCTTATACCCCTGTTGATGTCCTATCAGATGAAACGCGTTGGGTTTGCTATGCCTATCTTGCCACCATTTGATCTAAGCGCTTTTTAAACCGTTTTATACCTGACTTTTACTTATGAGCCAGAGTGTATTTTTACCATTTTATTTTAAATAAAAGCTTTTGGATAAGCTGATTTATACTATGGGGAGCCTCCCTTTTTGATCTCTTTTCCCTTGAGGATTTTTACCTACTTCATGGAGTTCAATCTGTGGTGAGCAGCCCTTCACCTGCACCATTGAAGCCGAGAGTCAGTGAGACCAGAGAGTGTCGGTCGGTGAGTGCCTTAGTTCTCCTATCAACTTCGATCATTGGGGACAAAGAGCTGTTTCCCCTGCTCCATTACAAGCCTGTCTGACTCCCAAGCCGCTGGCTGGGAGTCCACCACTGCTGGTAAGGGTACCTTTACCTATCCCTTTCACATACAAGCTGGAAACCCCATCCTGTGGATGCCATTCCCAGATTTAAGGGACTCCTATTACCATTTTCCCTTGTTGTTGATCTCTTCAGCCTTCTTTCCAGATGTACATCCATTTATTTCTGGACTTTTGGTCATATTAGCAACTTATGAGTTTACGTTTGATGTTCTAACACCAATCTATATGTTCCCAGCCCACAATTTTAATATTTTTAGTTCCACTTTCTCACCATCTGTTTTGACAACACATTTGGGGGCAATATAGTTTAATGATGTCTTAGAAATTTGATATCAATTTTTCTGCCTGACTTCTATTTTATTTTACTACTCCTTCCCATCATTGGGATGTGTAGTAGCTATAGGATTTCTCCATATCCTATTCACTCTTTTCACCTTTTTTCCTGCCAGTGTCAGCTAATAGCTTATATACGTCTCACTTGTGTATTTCTATCTAATTACTATAGGGTATACATTGCTGTCACTTCCACTTATGATTAAGTTTCATCAAGACACTTTATTGTGCATACCGTCTTTCAGAGGATATTCTGTCTGACTTTGCTCACTAACGTACATTCACATTTTTTTGTTTTTTAGCGCAACACTTATTCACACCATATCTATACCACAATTTGTCTGATTGTTGTGTTGGCAGCTCTTCCTTTGCTTTCGTTGGCGCACTATTACCTTTGATTTTTTTTGTTGTGACCTAAGGACACTAGCAAAAAAAAAACACAAATTTAGCTGGGAGTGGAGAGAGAGTTATATACAGTAGGGGAATGTCACTGCAGCCTTTTTTGCCCACAGTCCAATTTAAGAGTCGTAATGAATTAAAGAAACCTGTTTCCTATACTGTACTATCAGGAAAAGACATTTTAGGAGAAATTAGGAGGGAGGGATGTTTTGGTGAAATGCGATCTTTTAGAGCTTTCTAATTAAAATGATGTGACGGCTAGCTTAATTCTGCCGACAATGCTTCACATATCATTTAATAGAATGATCAGTTATAATGGGTGGAGTCACTGCCCTGGCCAACCCAAATGTGAGACAACCCTTGAAATCTGTATTGTTTTTACTTTTATTTTCTAGTCACCAATCAAATAACAAGAGAGAGATCTGCACATAAGACATGTTTGCTCGATTATAAATGAGTAGGACAGGGCATTTTGTGTCCCACTGAGCCTTTGAAAATGTGTGATATACATGTGAACTGACCATAAATGTTAGCTTTTCCTCAACTTTTTTGTCCTGTGATATATTACTACTTCCCAATATAAAAACTAGTTGTGGCAGACTGCTGTGCACCAAAAATCTTCTGGTTATATAATTTATTACAGACAATGGAGTGCTGAAGTGCCAGAATTTAGCTGTGGGTAAGCTATACATTTTATTTCTTTAAAGTCTAAGTTCACACCTTTTGAGAAAAAAATTAATAAATGCAGATTTAAAAAATGTGCATTTATAATTTTCTTACACTGCAGCCTGCAAAGCATTGCCAGGTTGCAATGCCAGGCTCTTGCAGACTCTCAAGTACAGCTGTCTATCAGTACCTCCATCCGGGCAGAAAGCTACCAAAGTGCAGGAACAGCTGATGAACTACAAGGGTTCTCATCAGCGCTCTCGTTGTTGACTGATAACTACAGGCTGTCTGCCACAGTGGAAGGGACATGTAGTTTATTTATTCACAGAGCTCCGAAAATGAATGATGCAGCTGTCTGGGTGGAGCCTCACACAGCCGTGCTGTTTTTTAAGTGTGGCAGTGGGTATAGGGAGAGGAACTCCTGCCCAATGTGGGGGGGGGGGGACGAGACATTGGGGAACTGCTCCAAAGTAACATGCTACACCCATGTAACATGCCAAAACCAGCTTTTTGATAAAATGCATGGTTATGGCACCTTCATGGTAGCCTTTTAGGCTCCTTGGTATGTTGAAACCAGAAATAAATGATGCCATGCTTGCCAGCCTAAAGCCAGCACTTACATTGTGGTTGCTTTTTTCAATTAAAAGAGTGAACCATTAGAAGGTTCATTGTTTGCCTGTTATGCACATTCCCTATGATGAATTATAAGTGCCCACAGGCTGAGAATGTGGTTCCAGGTTGTTCCTGTCATGTGACACCATTCATAGTGTGGAACAAAGAATCAGTTTAATCTTTTTAAAGCAACCAATTAATCCAACATCTATTTTTTCATCAAAGTGTATCTGCTATGATTCCTGGTACAAATGCTATATAATTATCTTACCAATGCTGAAATCCCCACTATCAGATGAAACAGTTGATGTTTGGCCAGCTTGGAGCTACAATCTACATGCCAATTTCCTCTTGGTGGGAAGAACAAATGGATAGTTAGATCTTATAGCTTTTTTAAAGTCTTAGAACACCTATGCAAATGTATAACCCACTCAAGCAAGACACAAGATGTAGTAGTGAAAATGTTGCACAGTACTGACAAGGCTGCAAAATGCTCACAGCAATTTCTGATGACTGAGCACCTATTGTATTGTGCTAAAAAAGGCAGAACACCCTGTGTTCCTGTTCGCTGGAGGTTCAGTTTCAGTCAAAGTTTCATTAATTGACAAATTTCGAGTAACAGTCAAATCGGTCCAAAAATAAAACCACATGGCTGGCAGAGGCTACACCCGTTTCACCATCTCCTGAAACTGAGGATGACTCAGACATTAGCTTACTTGATTTTGATGATATCCACGCCGGTCAAAGTGAGACTAACTTGATCTCCCGCCGCGGCCCAATCGACTGCTTCATCATGTAATGTGATTCCTGGAAATGAGTAAGATCAGAACCTCACTAATGGATGCTAAACATAATCTTTCCTCCAAGGTAAAGGCGCTTTTATATTTCCATGAGTCATCTTATTTCAGTTATATGCCAAATAAAAAAAAAACAAAGTTAGTAACGCATTTCCTGGAACACAAATTGTTAAAGCAAAGTGTAGCATTTAAACATTTAAAAGACAGGGATTAAAGGAAAAAAAAAAAAAAACATTGGTAAAAAGAAAAAGCTTTACATTCACAAAATATTTGACCTGTCATGCCAACACGCAGGCATAAATGCACATCAATGAGTCATTGCCTACTGCAAGGTGCCAACGGTTTCATTTCAAACACTAATAATGAACAGGTTTATTTGGCAAATTAACCCAAAGATAAATGCATTATAGGCAATTTCTAGGAAAGCGGAAAAGCAAACAATAATAGATGCGCTATCAACGCCTGTTCCTACATGGACATGCATGTCACAAAGCATGAAATCAAGCGAACATAAATGATTGCACCGGATGGATTAATTTTGTTTAATTAAGCTCATAGCTCCTTGTTATGCATTGACAAAGGTCAGGGGCTCAGCTATAGGTCCCTTTAACTAATAGGCATGTTACTTTGTCTTTATAAAAGGTTTTGGTACAGTGGGCTTACACTGCATTGGACATGACCTTTAACAATAAACTATTAATGGAGAAATAGGGCCAAAGTTAATTTGGCCCAACTTCTCCTGTTGATCAACCCGTATTAAAGCCTAAAGTCCGCTGACGGCTAATGTCACTCATGGTCCAGGCTCTGGAGAGATCCCGGCTTTAATGTCGGGATCCACCCAGATGCCTGACTGGCAGCTTGTTTAGCCTCCAAGCGTGCCGCTGAGAGCCTGAACCAGCAGCTCCCACCCCCCTCCACAGCCCAGTGCTGGAGACTGACAGTCATCGCCTCTCTGCTCACTGAAGACCAAAGACTGAGCAATCTGTGGTCTTCGATCACTCAAGTTCACTGTGCAGAGGCGGCGGGGGACAGATGAAGCATCGTTTCAAAGCTGCATCCACCTATCTGGATATGAATGTTTATTTTCATATCCCGCACTTTCCTTTTAAGACCTAAAATGTGCCACTGCCAAAATAGGAGCTGCAATTGCCATTTTTTAAATTTTTAGATAAGATATTATTCTTATCGGACATGTGTTTTAAGCTTTTATTAGAATGCAGCCAGTAAAAGCTCAGGATACCTGTCCTCTAACCTTATTTTACAGTGCATTTCAAATGTATTTACAGCGCTTCACTTTGTCCACATTTTGTTATGTTACAGCCTTATTCCAAAATGGATTAAATTCATTATTTTTCTCAAAAATTCTAAAAACAATACCCCATAATGACAACAGGATTCACCTGAGCTCAATTCTGAGTGTCATGGCAAAGGCTGTGAATACTTATGTACATGTGATTTTTTTCATTTTTTATTCTTAATAAATTTGCAAAGATTTCAAACAAACTTCTTTCACGTTGTCATTATGGGGTACGGTTGGTAAAATCTGAGGAAAATAACGAATTTAATCCATCTTGGAATAAGGCTGTAACATAACAGAATGTGGAAAAAGTGAATTGCTGAGAATACTTTCCGGATTCACTGTACATTAAGTGATGGTACAGCTAGTGAAGCAAGAAGAACACGATACCCCTGAAACATGCACCTTTATTTACGTTTTACAGCAGTAATTATAGGTCCTGTTTATTCTATTCTGCCAGAAATATGCATATATATATATATATATATATATATATATACATATATACACACACACACACACACACACACACACAGTACATATACATACACACACACACACACACACAGTGGGGTTGATTTACTAAAGGCAAATAGACTGTGCACTTTGCAAAGTGCAGTTCCACTCTGCAAGTGCAGTTGCTCCAGAGCTTAGTAAATGAGCAGAAGCTCTGCTGACTTCCAACAACCAATCATCATGTTTTCATCATGATCAAAATATGGTCATAACAGATCATCATGTACAGTATTGCTATACATTGCAAATTTGCAACATAAAAAGATGTACATTCTCTAGGCTATATTTATATGGACTGGTACGCCTGGCCTGAGCAACTTCCAATACAATGTAGAGCTGAATAATCTCTTATACAACACATATATCTTTCAAGCCTAGAGAATGTACATCTTTTCATATTGCAATACATCTGTTATGGCAGTGGCGGCTGGTGCTCAAAGCTTTTGGGGGGGGGGCGCAAAAAATGTTGAAAAAAAATCATCAAATGCAGCCACTGTGCCAAATGCTGCCATTGTGCCCATCAAACACTGCCAGTGTGCCCATCAAACACTGCCAGTGTGCCCATCAAACACTGCCAGTGTGCCCATCATGATTGGCGGAGAGGCGGTTTAGTGTTAGGAAAGTGAATAGTCATTCGCTTTTCTAACACAGGTGAGTGACCTACGAGCGCCCAGCATGGCGCTTGTAGGTCACCATTTTTGATGCCTATTAGAGCCTATGGCTCTAATCAGGTGCTTAAAAAACACCCCCGCTGCTGTAATTCAGGCGTCCTGTGCCCGAAAAGGGGCCAGGCGCCTGAGTAGGGGGTGGCAGTGGCGGCCACAGATAGATTCATGCAATGCATGAATCTATCTATAGGTGATAGAGGGGTGGCAGGAGAGAAGGGGCGGCGCTCCTGTGCGCCCTTAATGCACGGGCCACCATTGTGTTCTGGCCATATTTTGATCTTGATGAAAACAGCTATACAGACTGTATAATACAGTCTGTATAAGCTGTTTCCATCAAGATCAAAAAATGGCCACAACAGTACCAGTTGTATTGCAATACAAAAAGATGTACACAGTGGTGTCGTTGTGCAGGCACTGCTGTTACCTGTGGTTCTTCAGCGATAGCCCCAGGACAGGCACTGGCAGTGTATTCTCTGTCGTCTCGGCCACTGCACACCACGCACCTGTGACCTGAGGGAGGAGCCAGGGCCGCATAGGCACAACATATTTACACAGGCAGAGGCAGGCTGAGGCAGCAGCCAATCACGGAACAGCCGGGTCAGTGTCACGGTGATGTTAAGCAGAGGCCCGAGCGCCAGAGCCAATCTGATGCTCGGGCCGGGGGTGAGGAGGGAGGGGTGGATGCATGTGTAGTCGGAAAAGACTGAGAGAGTAGCCCCAGCCCCCAGGCCAGCAGCAGGCTTTGAAAAAAAAGACCACGGCTGCCGCGGAGGCCATTGCAACACAGGGGGCAAGTCAAGTGCCTTCACTCTGAAGGACTTCAACACTCTTACGATTCCGGGGGGGGGGGGGGGCAATTGACCCCCCTTGCCCTATGGTGCGGACGCCCATGGAGGGGTGTACTCACTTTTGTGAGATACTGTATGTATGTATGTATATATATATATATATATATATATATATATATATATATATATATATATATATATATATATTTGCAATCCATACATGCAAAGAAACTAAAACAAATAAGTTCAGAAATCAAGTGTTATGTGTAATAGAATGGAATGACACAGGGAAAAAGTATTGAACACGCTAACTGAAATGTATTTAATACTTTGTGCAAACTCCTTTGTTGTTAATGGCAGCTTCAAGACACCTGGAGAAACTAGTCGCATGCATTGCTCAGGTGTGATTTTGGCCCATTCTTCCACACAGTCTTCAAATCTTGAAGGCTCTGTGGGTCTCTTCTATGGACTCTGATCTTTAGTTCTTTCCATAGATTTTCTTTGGCTTCAAGTCAGGTGACTGGCTGGGCCATTCTAGCAGCTTTATAGTAGATCTGAAAAGTATACACGGCGCTTCACTTTTTCCACATTTTGTTACATTACAGCCTTATCCCAAAATGGATTAAATTCAATATTTTACAAACAATACCCCAGAATGACAACGTGAAAAATGTTTGTTTGAAATTTTTGCAAATTTATTAAAAATTAAATGTACAGAAGTAGTCACAGCCTTTGCTCAAAACTTTGTTGAAGCACATTTGGCACCAATTACAGCCTCAAGTCCTTTTGAGTATGATGCTACAAGTTTGGCACATCTATTTTTGGGCCGTTTCTCCCATTCTTCTGTGCAGGACTTCTGAAGCTCCATCAGGTTGGATGGGGAGCGTCGTTGCACAGCCATTTTCAGATCTCTGCAGAGATGTTCAAGTCTGGGTTTTGGCTGGGCCACTCAAGGACATTCACAGAGTTGTCCCATAGCCACTCCTTTGTTATCTTGGCTGTGTGCATAGGGTGGTTGTCCTGTTGGAAGTTGAACCCTTGCCCCAGTCTGAGGTCCAGAGTGCTCTGAAGCAGGTTTTCATCAAGAATGTCTCTGTACATTGCTGCATTTATCTTTTCCTTGATCCTGACTAGTCTTCCAGTTCCTGCCACTGAAAAACATCCCCACAGCATGATGCTGCGACCACCATGCTTCACTGTAGGGATGGTATTGGCCAGGCCAGAGAATTCTGTTTCTCATGGTCTCACAGTCCTTCAGGTGCCTTTTCGCAAACTTCAGACGTGCTGTAATGTGCCTTTTATTGAAGAGTGGCTTCCGTCTGGCCACTCTACCAAACAGGTCTGATTAGAGGAGTGCTGCAGAGATGTTTTTTCTTCTGGAAGGTTGCAACGATACTAGTATCAGTGCCGATACCGAGCATTTGCACAAGTACTTGTACTCGCGCAAATACTCCGATGCTTAATCCGATGCTTAATCCGATACCTTCAGGCTCCAGCACCGCCACATGAAGAGACATTGCGCAAGGGAATCGGAGGAGTGTTGGAAGCGTCACGAGCTGATTCCCGGAAGTCAGTGGGCGGAGAAGACCTAGGCAGTCAGCAGCGCATTGGAGGCGTCAGAACACTACGACAGCCATCTTGGTACATCCAGCACTCGCCCCGCAGTAAGACGTGTTGGTTGTTACACACAGCCAAATCAGTGCTGCCTATCAGTGCCCATCATTGTCAACTATTAGTGCTCATCAGTGCTACCTCTCAGTGCTGCATATTAGTGCCTCATCAGTGCCACCCCATCAGTGTTCTTCAGTGCTGCCTCATCAGTGCCACCTATCAGTGCAGCAGATTAGCACCTTGTCATCAGTGCAGCCTTATCAGCGCATCAATGAAGTAGAAGTAGTAGTAGAAGTGAAATAGAAAAATTACTTATTTACAAAACTGTGCTTTGAAAACTTTCACATGACATTAAAAAAGTATCGGTAATCGGTATAGGCGAGTACTTGAAAAAAGTATCGGTACTTGTCTTAAAAAAGTGGTATCGGTGCAACCCTATCTGGAACGTTCTCATCTCTTCTCAGAGAAATGCTGAAGCTCTGTTAGAGTGACCATCGGGTTCTTGGTCACCTCCCTGACTAAGGCCCTTCACCCCCGATCGCTCAGTTTGGTCGGGCGGCCCGCTCTTGGAAGAATCCTGGTGGTTTCAAACTTCTTCCATTTAGGGATGCTGCAGGGTCATTGGGAACTTCAATGCTGCAGACATTTTTCTGTACCCTTCCCCAGATCTGAGCCTCGATATAATCTTGTCGGAGGTCTACAGACAATTCCTTGGACTTCATGGCTTGGTTTGTGCGCTGACATGCACTGGTAATTGTGGGACCTTATATAGATAGGTGTTTGCCTTTCCAAATCAGGTCCAATCAACTGAATTTACCACAGGTGGACTTTAATCAAGTTGTAGAAACATCAAGGATGATCAATGGAAACAGGATGCACTTGAGCTCAATTTTGAGTGTCATGGCAAAGGCTGTGAATACTTCTGCACATGTGATTTTTTTTGGTTCTATTTTTAATAAAGTTGCAAAGATTTCAAACAAACTTCTTTTGCATTGCCATTATGAGGTATTGTTTGTAGACTTTAGAGGAAAAAATAAATGTAATCCATTTTGGAATAAGGCTGTAACATAACAAAATGTGGAAAAAGTGAAGCGATGTGAATACTTTCCGGATGCACTGTATTTTCTTTCTTTGAAACCAATTGAGAGTTTCCTTGACTTTGTATTTGGGATCATTGTCTTGCTGAAATGTCCACCCTCATTTCATCTTCATTATCCTGGTGGATGGCAGCAGATTTTTTTTATCAAGAATGTCTTGGTACATTTTTCCATTCATCCTTCCTTCAATGATATAAAGCTTGCCAGTACCATTTGCTGAAAAACAGCCCCACACAATGATGTTCCCACCTCCAAACTTCACTGTTGGTGTGGTATTTTTGGGGTGATGCGCAGTGCCATTTGACCTCCAAACATGGTGTGTATTATGGCACCCAAGGAGTTCAATTTTGGTCTCATCTGAGCAGACTATATTCTCCCAGTATTTCAGTAAATGGGAGTAAATGTTGTGCAGCAAACTATAAATGAGCTTCAACATGCTTTTTCTTCAGCAATGGAGTCTTGTGTGGTGAGCGTGCATACAGGCCATTGTGGTTGAGTGCATTACTTATTGTTTTCTTTGAAACAATTGTACCTCCTAATTCCAGGTCTTTCTGAAGCTCTTCACAAGTGGTCCTTGGCTCTTGGACAATCTTCTGATAATTCTTTTATTTCTGACATCCTCTGTCAGAAATCTTGTGAGGAGCACCTAGTCGTGGCCGGTTTATGGTGAAATTTTCTTTCCACTTCTGGATTATGGCCCCAACAGTAGAGATACAAAAACACAGTCACTTCCAGCGCTAATAGGTCTTCTAACAGATGTCAGATAAAATGGTGGTGAAAGGTATATATGGTATCCCAAAACTAGATGGATGCTGCCTTCCTGTTTTTCTTGTATGGCCCCAACAGTGCTCAATGGAACATTCAGAAATGTTCTCAGTATGTTTTGCAACAATAAGGTTGCAAAGGTCTTGAGAGAGCTATTTGCTTTTACCCATCATAAGATGTTTCTTGTGTGACACCTTGGTAATGAGACACCTTTTTATAGGCCATCAGCTGAGACTGAACCAGCTGATATTAATTTGCACTGACAAGGGGCAGGATTGCTTTCTAATTACTGATAGCTTTCAGCTGGTGTCTTGGCTTTCCATACTTTTTTGCACCTCCCTTTCTTCATGCGTTCAATCCTTTTTCCCTGTGTCATTCCATTTTATTACACATAACAATTTCTGAACTTATTTGTTTTGGTTTCTTTGCATGTATGGATTACATGGGCTTTTACCGACATGTAGTGAAAATGTCATGTCAATAGCACCTTTAGAAATATAATTTACCTAGAAAAACTTTTATCCACTGTATACATTTACACATACAATATACTACAATAGTTACTTACATTACAATCAGACACGCAGACATAATTTCACCATCTACAAGCAGCAGTGTATTTTGCTGGGACCATTAAAATTATCAAATTACTTTTCTCCTTTTGCAGGTGCCTAACGGTGCTTGAATTGTCCCTGCATGTCTGACAACAAAACTGACCAGAGTAAAGTGGAACTTCAACCCAGTTTTTCAATCTAACCTACAATAAACACCTTTCCCACAAATGCAATTTTTTTTTTGTAGCTACCTTTTTGTGTAGCCAACTGGGACTTCTGTTAATTCTTGCCTGGGTGAGAATGACATAGTCCCAGCCATCCACAGCCTCCTAGGAAACCAAGCAGCACCACGGTAGGCTTCAGGGCCAACTATCCCATACTGAGCATGTGCAGTGCACATCATCAGGGGACTGGCTGCAAGGACCCAGAAAAGACATTTCACTCCCAAAGATGTCAGAAAGGAAAACTGTGGAGCACAATCCAGTTGCGATCAGCAGATCACAGCAGGACAATGCTGGATTTGCTGGTAGGGTGAATATGCTATTTAAGCTCTACCTAAAGCATAAGGCAAGAAGGGTATAATAGAAAAAATATCTGTTGGGGAAGTTCCTCTTTATTTTAATTACACGAATCCATAACAAGCAAACTAACCAGAATTCAACCTGTTTTGGCCTTATTTCAGCAGGAAAGCTGAAAACAGAAAGTTTCCCACACAAGTTAACACTAGTACAGAATTACTGAAAAGTTATTTTTAAAATGCTTCATTGTAATATTCCCTTTCAATGATGAGTCATGTTTACCATGCTGGCTCATTTGGCATGCTGCAAAGTGTGTCAAAGTGGTGAATGGTTGCTCAGCTAGATAAAGCTTAGTTCGTCTATAATACATTTTGAATGCAACATATTTTGAAAAACAATAGAACATTTTAGAATAGGACATTCAAAATCTCAGCCCAGCATAGTTACAAGATCTTTAGTCCGTGGGTTGTGCTGCAAGCTCTTGGAACCTGTGTGTAAACCTAGATGTACATTATCAGCTCATAATGGATTGTGGATTTTACATTGTACATTGTACAGGAACTGTCTGCTATTTTATCTGCTCTCAGCAGAGGGTGCTGTGTGAATGTACAAAAGGACAGAATGCTAGCGTACAACAAACACATGGTGTAAGATGTACCCTACGGTGCAGCACGTAACAGCTATTAACCCCACATTTTAATAAGAGCTTGTTTACACCACATGCAGTGCAGTGCTTTGATTCTGCATCAAAAACACATGGGAAGTAGGTTATATGGGTTCCACTGGCATAGTTCACACCAGTGCAGTGCGTTCCAGTAAAAAAAAAAAGTGCAACATGCTCCTTTTTTCTGCACATAACTGTACTAGTAAAAAAGCATAAAAAAACGCACCAGACTCCAGCACAGTGAAAAAAAACCAAAAAAAACAAAAAAAAAAAAAGCATCTGGAATGCATCCGGAAATGCATCCGGAAATGCATCATTAACACGTTAAAAATGTGCATGCAGAAACGCATCCGGAATGGATCTGGAGAACATTTTGTGGCACTCAATGTGTGATCAGTCACAATTAAGTGCTGTAACATGCTGCTCTGCAGTTTATATGAAAAAGGATAATCTGTTATGTCAGGGATTGATTTTATTAGTGTGATGGGGCTACTGAAAATAGTATGTGTGTGCTCCATTCATAAGGCAGGCCATTCATTTCAATGGACTGCCCTACACACTTGGCAAAGTAGCTTACCAATAAATCAGATGCACACATTTTCCATGTCCTTTGTGAATGTGCACAAAATTGCACAATTCTGCACACATTGGCACAATACACTTGAATGCAGGCTTGCTGCTAAGATGTCTTAAGGACTGGATGTAAATATTATAGAACTATTAAAGAGAAGCTCAAAGATTTCAAGTTTGGATGCATAAGCCATTTACAAACAAGCTTCATTACTAAAGTTGTAATAAAGGCAGAAACAAAAATGGCATATATGATGCAAGCTGCCACTAGCAACAACAAAGCAGGTCACCCTGTAACTTTTTTTTTTGGTCACTCTGTACAAATCATCACTCACAATTTCAAAATGCAATTGGAATTTCTTAGGTAAGAAGTCCTGATCATTGTGGATTGGCAACTGGTAAATCATTTACCTAATAAAATCGACATGCACATGGTGCACTGACATGTCCCAGAAGGTTGTGGGCAGGAAGGGAGAACTTCCGCTCTAAACACCTAGGCAGCCAGAGCAGAAGTGGGAGCAGGTAGCTGATAACACTAGTTAACACCCTCCCCCCACCCCCCCAAATAAGTGTGTTAAAGTGAAAGTGTCCTTCTAGAATGAAGTTCCACCTTAAATAGAGTACGTAGGGGGCCATTAAAGAGTGTTATATTTCCATGGAATAAATGAATGGCATTCCTTTTTGAATGTGACATTGCTCAAATACAACCATTTGCACTGGAAATGTATTTTCTTTCTACTTTAAGAAAGCTGTAAGATTTTCCATTCAGAAGACCTCATTGACCTAAGAGATTTATTGTCCGATAGAAGGAGGCTCAGTACTTTGCCTTGTAACTTAGTTTTTTTACTTGTTAAACTTAATTTGTTTATGCATTTTTTGGGTACATGTTAAAATATACATTTTAGACCTGAAGATTAGTTAATATCCCAAAAAAAACATTTTCTGAAAGCAGGGACCCTGGAGAATAAAATGATGGCAGCTGCAATTTTTTTATGTTGTGCAATATCAGCACAACTGGTCTTCAAATGCATAGTAAATAATACATTAAAAGGAGCCATCTTTTCTCCTAATGGAGTACACCATTATCTATAAGTGCCAGGCTGCTGTATCTTTTTCTAATAGGCCAAACTTTTTCCAATGTTGTCTGCTTTGTCTTACAAAAAATGGAGTTAATTGTTTTAGTGATAACGAAGATTGTTCTTTCTTTTATGCTTCTCTTTGTGTTATATTTTGCATAGTTGGGAGTGCTAGTGATTCAAAGGCATCCCCTGGAATGTGTTATTATTGGTCATCTATACTTGTAACTGGAATTTTTGTTTTTTCCTCTTTGGTTGCAATTGAAAATAACGAGTTAAAAATAAAACGTTTATTTTAGTGCACTCAAACACAATACTTAATTTTTTGCAAAATAAAAAAGATGTGGTTACGTTGAGTAAACAGATACCCAAAATGTTAAGCTGTAAAATTGTGCATGCCTGTAAAATGGTGACAAACTTCGGTACCCAAAATTGTAAAAAAGGTCACAGCTTTAAAAAGTGGTTCTAAAGGCAGAAGGTTTTTTTTTTTAACTTAATGCATAAACTTCTGTGTGCAGCAGCTCCACTAATACTTACCTGAGCCCCATCTCGATCCAGCGATGTTGCACAAGAGACTCGGTTGTCCGGGTTTGGCTGAGAAGAGCAGCAAAGCGCCATTGCTTGTTATTTTTAGACCAACAAAAGCAAGACTTTAGTATCACTTTAAGAGCACTAACAAATTAGCAGTTTACGGCTAACCGCGAACTATGGCCCTGGAATTACTGTTCTCACTCTGGGGTGTGTATGTGTGGTGGTGGTACCCAATGTGTGGCACAATCTTCTTTTTTTCTGTAGGTAACTGCAACCCTCATATTTACATAGTGACATTTTTAAAAAAAAAAGTATTTTTTTCTTTCTTTACAGCCCCCTGGGTGATAACATATCAATTTTGTAATGTCCTATTTAAGATCTAGACCCTTAATGTCACCTATGGACCCCAACAAAGCTGTTCAAGCATAGAGAGAGGAGCCTGGAAAGGTTTGCGGCATGAGAGGGCCAGAGAGCAAAAGACACATTTCTTCTTCTCTCCCACAGCGATGATTGACAGAAGCTGTGTCCCTCTCACACTGCCTGCATGTGCAATGTTCTGAATGGCTGCAAATACAGTTGTAGTCCCAAACAGGTGTGCACATAGGTCCCAGCAGAACAGGGGGCAGGGAGGAGTGTGGCAGTGTGGCCTTTTAAAAAAGTAGTACTATTTTATGAAATTGAAAAAAAAGCAAAATGCATGTAACTTGTTATTACCACCTGATTTATGAAAAAAAAAATGCACTTTATACCCAGATGATAATGGGATCCGTGGCTGTGACTTTAAACTGAAGAAAAGATGAAAGTGGCCGCAGCGCACATGTTAATAAAAGCATGTCTCCATTTATTGCACAACATAAGTAAACCCTTACATTCAAGTAAACAAAGTTCTGCTTGAGCTTGGAACAGAGGAGAGCTGAGTTCAGTGAACTGGCAAGCATCTGTCATGCACAAGATTCCGGATGTGGAGACAGTGACATCTATGGGCTCCTAGGATCAAGAAAGCAGGCATGGGGAAGTAAAGGGGCTTGTACAGGGGCCCAGAATCTTGTGCATGACAGATGCTTGCCAGTTTACCGTACTCAGCTCTCCTCTGTTCCAAGCGTAAGCAGAACTTAGTTTACTTGAATGTAAGTGTTTACTTACGTTGTGCAATAAATGGATACATGCGTTTATTAACTTGTGCGCTGTGGCCACATTTATGTTTTCTGCATACCCACAAGGATCTTCCCAGATCTGATAAACACTGCTGCACTGTAATTCAAGCTCTAACTCACCTTTCCACCCATCCCTCTGCTCATCCATCACTGCAGGATATCCTGCTCTCCTGCCCTTCTCTTTGATAAGGCTGTTGGTTATTTCAACAAAGCTCATTTCATCCAGCTGGATTCCCTGACCTTTCAGCTGCATAAGTCCTGGAGTCTCTTTCTCTACCATTACCAAGTTCTTTTTCAGATAGATCATCATTTTGCACACATACCACTATTATTATCATCATCATTATCATCTATAACAAATCTTTTCTGATGTGTCTGATCTCATGAGCACAGAGAGATTATTTTTCTTTTTGGATTTTCTATTTTAAAATGAAGCTTGTTTTAACAGTCTCTAAAAAAAGTTGCTTGAAGCTAGCTGAAAGCTTTGTAACTGTTCTTGTATAAGCTGAAGCCCATGTGCACAAGGCCTACAGGCCCACACTCTCAGAGCTGAGATATTCAAATCTGGTTCTCAATATCCCATATACAAACGGATGTCTGTATGTACAAGGTCCTTTAAGGCTATTTATATGTCTGGAAAAGCAAGATAATGAATCCAATTGGCCACTTGTAACAACAGCTCCATATTTGTTTCTAAGCTCTCTTCTCCAGTTTTTTTTTCTCAATAAACAGCCTTATTGGCGTAATTTTATCATTACTCTGACACCCCAAAAAGCAATCTTACACTTTGTTGGTAACTGGGTATGAATGAAATACCTGCATGCCCCAAAGATTACAAACACAGGTTCTGCTCAATTTAGGATTCAATATACAGGTTGTAAACTCCTCCTGTAGATAAGCACTTTTCAACTACCGATCTTTCTGTTCATTGTAGTCTTCCATTTACACAAATATCAAGGATTTACATACACAAATTGACATTTTCTGGGTTGTTTTCAATAAAATACTGTTGCATTTTATTAACTATATTATTAGCTTAAAATGATGTTTGTTAAACTGATCAAGCACAAAAATATTAATTTGAGAAAAAAAATGCACTAGTAGCTATCTTTATTTTAATGGGGGTTGTCTGGGAATTAAAAAGCTGTAAAAAAATATTTTTTTCTCCACATGAGTAATTTCTATGTCGAAAAGAAATCGACATTATGTGAAAATTTGGATTTCATTATGGCACTAGAAATACCAGACTTTCACATATGTAGCGGTCTTATTTTTAGGATTTGCATCCAAAACGAAACTCTCCCGCTGCTTGCCTGAACCCTGTGAGAGGACACAGTGATGCAAAAGGGTATTGCTGATGCACCACTAAATAAACAAACATGAGTAATAGAACAATGTGGGGATCTTTGGTGGCGTGAGAAAACAACCCAAAGTGAGTGTGAGAAGCCTCCTAAACTCTCGACGAGTTACAAGTGAAATGTCTCACACAAGTTGAAGTTCATCTCATCAGACACACACAGTCGTCACCTGTGAGGAAATTCGTTTGAAGAATCAGAATTCAATATTCAACAGTCAGTATCAGTATGACAGAACATTACAGTTTCAGGTGCAAACAGAACTTTCAGAAGTTGCTGGGCCAAAACACATACAGCAATAAAAATAAGAAAGATTGTTCTTCGATAGCAAGTCTATTTGCTTACCTTTTACTGTGCATGTTTCATTAGGTGGCATGGCTAGTATGCGGTCACCCGTTTGTATGTAGCCAGCTTCTATTTTGCCAGTCACACAAAATCCAGAACCTTGATCTAAGTGCACAAAGATAATGTTATAGTTAAGGCTGCCTAAATACATAACAAGTTGAATGTTCTGAGCATCACTAGAGATAATTTGATCATGTAGGGGAGGAACACAATTATCTAAAGGCTGGTACACACAGACTGAATATTGGCCGGTTCAACAGAAACAGTTAAGGCCTCATGCACACTGGGCATTAAAGAAAAAAAAAAATCTTGCTTATAAAGGTGTTTGGTGTTTTTTCTTTCAGCCTGTAAGCCTGGTTCAGACCTATGCAGTTTGCTTTTTATTCGTTTCTGCAGTGCTTTTGGCGCTGCAATTTGCGTTTTTTAAACAGCTCAGGAAGGTTTTACCCACTTCCTGACCAGGCCATTTTTTGCGATATTGATTAAGACGGATTCACGAAACACGTCTAGGTGTACTAAACGGCTTGCTATACAGGTCATTGGCTCTGGTTTCCCCCCGGGAACCACCATGGATGATTACAGCTCTCCAACTAGTGGTGAGATTAACAGAATCGAATGCACCGTGCTATCATTTATTGGATGCTTTTCTTATCATTTGTTTGTAAGTTTATTTTTTTATAATTTATTTATTTTTCTTTTACATAAACAGGAGAGAAATGAATAATCCTTCTGTATATTACATTCCATTTCTGCACATACAGCCAGACAATAAAAAAATTAAAAAAATAAATAACTTGATAACTCGTTACATTCCATTCCATCTACTCCTGTCTGTTTCTAATATATTATCCAATAAAGATGGATAAAAGAATGAACCCAAATAAACATAAAGAAGTCACAAAAGAGGCAAAGAAGACAAAGAAATAAGAGGAGTTATCTTCCTCTCTCATTTCCGCCCATCATGTTGTTACTCCTTGCCGCGTTAGGAGGGGGGCGCTTCCCCCAGACCTGGCCATAATACTCCAACTACCTCTCAGTATTTCGACTGCAGTTCCTATTTATAGTCAATTTCGCCCTCCTTTCCTTACCCCCCTCCCAAAACAAAAAAAAAAAAAAAAAAAAAAAATACTAAGGGGCTTTGATTGATCTTTTTTCTGGTGAGTGCAATTCCTAGAGGGGGCATAAGCACTAGATGGATCAGTGGTCGAACGTTTAAAACAGCTGATGAATCATTTATGAACTGTTATATGCAAAAGACTGTTTTTGAACTTCAGTTTCAGTTGGATTTACAGACTACCAAGCTTTTATGCAAAACCTTTAGCGCTGCTGAAGTTTGAAAGTCTATCTTTTAATCTAATTTTATTTTAATTGTAGTTTTGATTGCTTCCTTTTTAGAAACGGCACTGCATTGCTTTAACTGACAATTGCGCAATCGTGCAACGCTGTACCCAAATAAAATTGATGTCCTTTTTTTCCCCCACAAATTTTTTGCGCTATAAACAAAAAAAGACCGACAATTTTGAATTAAAAACAATATTTTTTACTTTCTGCTATAAAACATTCCCAATAAAAAAAAAAATTAAATTTCTTCATCAATTTAGGCCAATATGTATTCTGCTACATATTTTAGTTAAAAAAAATCCCAATAAGTGTATATTGATTGGTTTGCGCAAAAGTTATAACTTCCAAAAACTATGGGATATATTTAGGGACCTTTTATTTATTTTTTTTTTTTTATTGTATTTACTAGTAATAGCGACGATCAGCGATTTTTAGCAGGACTGGATTCGAACAAACAGGACACAAAGTAACACTTTTTGGGGCCCAGTGACATCAATACTGTGCTAAAAAAATGCACTGGTACTGTATAAATGACACTGGCAGGGAAGGGATTAACACCAGGGGTGATCAAGGGGTTAAGTGTGTGCCTGGAAGGTGCTTTCTAACTGTGTGGGGGACTGATACACTGGAGGAAAAGGGAGATTGTGTTTCAGCTTAGCTTTGTTTACACCACTGCTCTGTGTCTCCACAGAACGATCGGCTGGTTACGGCGGCCAACGTGGCCGCCGATTGGCTCCCGCTGTGTGCAAACACAGCGGGAGCAGTATTTCTGCAGCACTCGCGCCCCTACACAAACAAACAGGTACGTGATTTTGCACAGCCGGGCCGCCCTGCTGCAGTATATATGCGGTGGGCGGTCCGGAAGAGGTTAAGGGTTTTCATACTTTTTTTTTTTTTTTTTTTTTAATGTGTTTTGCATTTTTTATGTTTTTTTTTTTAAAGGGGAGATGTTTAATTGTTAGGCAGATTGCATATGCAAAACGCATCAAAAAACGCACTACATGCATTTCCGCAGCACGTCCATTGAAGTCTATTGAACCAAAAACGCAGTGTGTTGCGTTTAAAAATGTCCCTGGCCCTTTCCAAAAATGCAGCGGCTGATAAACGCATGGATGTGAATGTGTCCCATAGGAAACCATGTTAAATGGACTAATGCATTTCTGCAAAACGCACTAAAAAAAATATATAGGTGTGAACCAAGCCGTAGAAGCAACTCTATGTTAGCTTATGCGTCCATACACATTTAGGCATTTACAGACATATTTATACAGGATTTTTAAGTGTACATTTTTTTCTACTGTTTTGGGGAAAAATGCTTATAAATGCAAACTTGCCTAAACACGTGTACATTATGTTCCATAGGAGCGTTTTTTGTGCTGCATTTTTCTGTTGCCCAGTGTGCATGGACCCTTAAAAAAACCTGTTATGCAGAAAAACACGTAGGTTGCCATTATCCCTTTAAAGATGCTAGCTGACTGGCTGTTATGCTGATGATTTGCATGAGTTATCAACCCAGAATATGTATAGAGGCCAAAAATTCAGACCAACAGCAGTTTTCATGCTTATATAATAGGTATACTTAAAGTGGTTCTAGAGCCTAAATATTTTCTACCTTAATGCATCCCTTGCATTAAGGTAAAAAATGTTTAGGCTTCAGTTTTGCCCCCCACCCTGTCTTTTATTTACCTGAGCCCTCATTTCATCCAACGCTGTGCATGTCTGCATCTCTTCTCTCCCCTCACTTCCATGTCTCACTGGCTTTGCTGGGGCACTGCATCCCGTTGCTGTCAATCAAAGCCAGTGAGGAGAGAGTGGTGGTGGTGGTGGTGGGGGGGGGCTGAGTCCTGCTGTGTCAATGGACGCAGCAGAGGGGCTCAGGAGTGATCATGGCTTCCCAAGGGAGCACTCGACAGGGGAGGAGCCAGAAGTGCTGGCGGGGTCCCCAAGAAGAGGCGGTTCGGGGCCTCTCTTTGCAATTCTAGTGTACAGGGCAGGTAAGTATAGAGATGTTTGTTATTTTATATTTTATATCACTTTAAGCTCTAACTCATGCTAAATCCTTAATGTCACTGTAGTAAATGCTATCTGCAACCCACTTTATTCAGAAAGCAAGCTGTATAGAATTTTTGCAAAACAATTGGAAAACTGCAGACCTCCAGGTAGGGTGTGACCCTTGTCCCTTTGAGAAGTCTATGCTCTCTCTGTCCTGTACTATGCAGTCACACAGAGTTCTGGCATATTGCCATTATCTGTCCTCTGCTTAACAGGGCAGGTTAAAAAAAAGGGGGTACCCAACCTGCAGTGTGCTCTTGTGGATCTCCAGATTTCCAAAGATTTAGCAAACGGCCATATTTCTTGATCCAGGTATCCTTGACATAACAGAATGTGGACCGTAGCTGCTAGTTATAATGAATCACTTTTTTCTACCTGGATCTTCAGCAGCGCTAAATTACTCTAGCCACAGCTTCACAGGCCTCACGCCACCAATTCAAAACTAAATTCCTTAGGCTCAATTTACAAAGCTTTAATAGAAAGGTAAATGTCTATTTTAGCCATGTGAATGTGATCTAAAATTACATCACTTTCATTTTATAACATCAGCACTTTAACAGCAATACAATCAATGGCCATTTTTGGCAATCCAATATAAATCTCCTTTTGTCTTGTGAGCGTTGTCTGTCTGCTGGCCATCTCCTTCAAGAACTGGTTTATGACAGTAAGAAAAGGCTCTTCATATGGGTTCTAGATGTAACAAAATTCTGCAAAATAGATCCAGTGGTAGTGGTAAGTTGCACTTAGTACCATATTCAATAGCCACTGGATCTATAACTGATGAACCAAGGTAAACCTACTTCATGACTGCAATTAATGTAGGACAACACCCTGGTAATTTAATAGTCACACATGCAAATACAAAAACAGGTGATAATATCAATCTGAAGACTTTTTTCAAACCAGAGCATTGATGCTACCTGATGGACTAAAGTTCCCGTACTTAGAAAGTATTACTTGTAGGTGCTTTTTCTCTTTACAGCTGGAGGCCTGCCCATACAAGTGGTGTGTGTAAAAAAACTTACCTTTGAAAACATCTGATGCACACAGTCTAAAAGGTTTATCTGTGGACCGCTGTGGGGCTTTAAATGAATCTGCATAGGAGAATAAAACCAATTAGCTTTCACATAATACACAATGATCAATAGAACAAACCTAATGCCAGTGTACTGTACTTTTATGTTTTTATTTACAATAATACTATTCACGGTCTAGAGAAAAAGTAGCCTACAAGTATTCTCTGAAAACAAGGAGGATTGTTAAAGCTCAACTACAAGATCACTCCATACCTACAATATAACTTAAAATACTTCAATTGGACTTCTTCAATTTAGTAAGTTCAAGAGCAATAGATGATGGCTACTATGGGTTTCTGGGATTTGTAAATTGGCACTCCTCAAATAACCCTTGCTAAAAAAAAAAAAAAAATTTAAGACAAGTTGAGGAATAGTAACATCTTTTACTACTCTATGACCTTTACTAGCACGTGCAGCAGTGTCCATACAATCGCTGCTTCCCCATAGAGTAATATAGGCTGCCTACATGTAGCTCCATATGCTTAAGGAAATGGCTCATTTACGCTCTACAGCCCATAGTGTGCACGCGCATGAGACCAAAAGAGCCAGTAACATGGACATGAGTTCACAGAGAATTCTCCGATAAACTATAAGGCTAACATCCTCCTAAGAATGAAGCACCTGGCTGTCACAATAAAGCCCTGTACACACGGTCCAAATATCGGCCAGTTCAACAGAAACCTGCCGTAATTCGGCCCGTGTGTACACCATCCTTGCTGGCTTCTGTGAAAAGAGTATGCTGGAAAACCAGCATCTGATCAGCACTGGCAGTGCTGACTGGTGTGTTCTGGGGAGGGCAGTCCTCCTGTCAGAACACAATAGCTCAGAGAGGAGATCGCTGTACTAACATTGCATAATTAGCACAGTGGCTCCTCTCAAGCGCCTCCGTTTGTTACGTGCAGCCCGCTGGGTTTAACAAAAAAAAAAAACTGATAGTGTATGTATACCTAACATAAGAATGGAGGAGAAATCTACTATGGAACACACACAGCACTAAAAACCTGACACAAGCCTTGGCAAGAGATTCTCTTTAAAGATGCTTCTATATAGAGCTTTCATGGTGAAGAAAAAACATAAAAGGCATACAAAAAGTCTGCCACTCTCACATATCAGTCATGGAGGTACAAAGGAAGGCATTTATAAACATTTGCTGCACCAGGCAATGCTAAATGGGAGCAACGAGACAATTTTAAACAAACTTGAGACAGACTTATAGTATATTATTTAGGCAGTTTTTGTCATGAATTCCTCCCTTAGCTGCTCACAAGTAGCACTTCGACAGTATAAAACCTGACCCTGATCTGTGCAAATCTGGTTCAGCTGGCTGGCCAGATTACAGGCTCAGGGGTCACAAATGCACATAAAACTACTGCATAGAATCTGCTGTCAGGCAGCCTGATTTTCTTCCACATTAGTCCCTAATTTGCTTAAATGCCCCTTTGAGGTTCTTACCAATTTGGTCAATAAGGCACGGTCCTTTATACCAGCTTGTCAGATCAGGTATTTGACTACATTTGGCCAGATTTTCTCCACTGAGCCCACTGGTAGGAACGTAAAATACATCACTGTCCTAAATAGGCAGAAAAGGATTAGTGTTCCTACTGCACTTATTATTTCAAAGAGACAAAAATTTGTTGGTATCAATGTTTTATATCAATGCAAATCCAGTTAGTGTAAAACAATATATGACTGACTATATACTGAAAGCAATTGCAAAAGAAGGACATTTCCTATTTTAAGTACTGAACTAATTACAAAGTCAGTTACAGAATATCAACCACAGTTTATGCATACAACACTAAACATTAAGATGAAAGCTGTGACCATTTTTACAATACATAATTTTTCTATATGTGATCTCCGTTTTATTTATAGGCTCTCTTTCTTCTGACTTTTCACTTCCACATAATTTACCTGGCCAAAAACAAGACCTTTCAATAACAATCCTTAATTCCACTATCTAGTAATCTGTTCGTTCTTATTTGACTAAAACAACCCACACACATCAAATGAGTGTTTCCCAATTCAGCAGCTTTTGGCTTGTCTATTGGGGTTAAGGCAATGCCCACCTGACAGCCAATCTGGAAGAAAAATAAAAAAAACACTCAGGCAAGACAAAAAACTGTGGCAATGGTAAAGCTGACTAACAGATATGACTGTGGGTGCTCAGTTGATGTTTGCCTGGCTAACGGCCCTTATACAAGATGTGCCCAGGCAACTGTACATTGTACAGCTTGTTGGTAATCAAGCCAGACTGACAAACACTGCATGGATAACAAAAAAAAACTTCATAAGTAAAGCCTGGTTTGCCTTATGATAAATAATTCTAGAGTAAGGGGGGTTAGTAAGCATTCTTGAATTTATAATTATGATGAATGCTAGAGGAAGTATACACTGCACAGATCTTGTACAGAGCAAGTTTATTAATTCAACACAGAATACAGAAAATGTTATGTATATTCTTTGAACAGAAATGTAGAACGCAGCAGAGAAAAAAGTGTGGGGAAAAAAATGTATGTATGTCAATAAGAATACCTGCGAGGGAAAAACTCAATGTACGTTGGTAGGAATGAAGTGTTGGTGTATTTTATTCATATATTAAAGGGCATGTATACCCTAACAATTAATTTATCTTATTGCCCCTTTAACCACCAGAAGACCAGACCTTTTACTGACACTTTTTGTTTACAAGTAAAAATCTGAATTTTTAGCTAGATTATTACTTAGAAGCCCAAATATTATGTATATATTTTTAGCAGAGGCCCTAGAGAATAAAATGGTGGGTTTTGCAATTTTTAATGTCACAAAAAATTTGTGCAGCGGTTTTTCAAAAGCAGTTTTTTTTTTAGAAAAAATACTTCAGTAAAATAAATGTAATAAATTTGAATACACACAAACACAATAGCACATTTTTTGATAAAATATCAAAGAGGCTGCTACGCCAAGTAAATAGATACCCAACATATCATGCTTTAAAATTTCATACACTCGTGAAATGGTGACAAATGACGGTATTTAAAACCTCCATAGGTGCCGCTTTAAAAGCCTTTACAGGTTACCAGTTTAGAGTTACAGAGGAGTTCTGGTGCTAGAATTATTGCTCCTGCTCTGACATTCGTGGCAATAGCACACACGTGTGGTGCGATCGTAATTTACGTATACGTGCAGGATCAACGTGTGCGATCACCTTTGCCCACAAGCATGGGGAGGGGCGCCTCAAATTTTTTTTACATTTTATCCTTTAATTTTTTGTTTCTTTACATTTTTTTTTATTACTTTTATTGCTGTTGCAGGGAATGTAAAAATCCCCTGTAAAAGCAATTGGCAGTAACAGGTACTCTTTATGGAGAGATATGGGGTCTATTAGACCCCAGATGTCTCCTCTGCCCTTAAAAGTATCTAACACCACCAATTTAAATGGTACAGTTTACATCAGGGGAAACGGAATTGACAATAATCCTTGTTGCTTCTGGTTTCCTAGATCATAGAGCCCATTGGGGACCTTCTGTTCCTTGACAAGCTCTATGTTAAGCCAGTGGAACTGCTGGCTTCATTCCGGGTTCACTTGTGAGACAGTAGAGTCCAGAGAGGCGCAGGCTGGGGGGGGTTTGAGGGCTTCTGCCACCCGTAAAAGCTATCCAGCGGCTATTTAGCCACTAGGATGGCTTTTACATAAAAGCCGATCACCTCTTAAAAAAATAATACCGGGAAAATGCCTGCAACTGCAGGCATCAGCCCGGTATAACCACTTAAAGTCAAATAGGTACATGTATGCGATTTGGTGGCAAGTGGTTTAAATGCGTTAAACATACTATTGAAAGAGTTTTGTTATATCAGCAAACAATCAAGAAATGGGGACTACTGTAGAGCTACACGAAGGACTTTATTCCCAAAGCTACCATCAGATGAAGCCAGAAAATACATCTGGTAGACCTTAGAGAACCTGTGAAGAGACGACCAGGTGGTAGCCTTGCAAATCTGGGAAACAGCTGCTTGATGAAATGTCCAAGAAGCACTCACATATCTAGTAGTGAGCACCTGTACAGGAAAGGGTGGAAACTGATCCTTAAAACCATAAGTTTGCATGATCAACTACATGAGTCACTTAGGGATGGGTAAGTTAAGGAGACAAAGCATCCTTACGGTGCCTATCCAGAATTTTAAAAAAAGGCAATCGGTCTTCTTAAAGAAAGCAATAGCCACGAGATGGACTTGCGCAGCCTGAACCCCATCCAGACAATGGAGAAAAAGGGAGGGATGAGAGAACAATATCCTTGTTGAGGTGAAAGGGGGAAACTACCTTAGGCCAGGAGGAAGTTTTGAGATTCTACACCAATCTGTCCCTATACAAAACCAGAAAGGGTTCTTTGCAGGATAAGGGTGCCAGTTTAGATACTAGCCTCATAGAAGTGATGGATTAAATAAATACCATTTTTTTGGGGTGAGATTAGAGAGAGGAATGCCACTAATGGGTTCAAACAGCAGTTTCTGAAGAGAAGAAAGAAATAGTTTCAGATACCACAGATTTACTGAGAAACTCCCTTTATAGGTCTTAACCAAGGAGTGAGAGGCCATTGGTCCCTGAAATAAGTATAGGCAGAAAACTGACTTTTGATAGTGCTGAGAGCCAAATGCTGGTCTAGACCTAGTTGCAGGAAGGAGAGGATTTATTCCACAGAGAAACCTTTGGGTGGAATCCCGGAAACACACCAATTGATGTATGCCTTTAATGCCTGGTGATTGATCTTGTGTAAAGTAGACTGCCTATTTTTTAGAATTGTAAGAATCACACACTCAGACCCTCAAACCTTTACAACCTGGGCTTCGACTACTGTTGAAGTCAGTGATCCTGAAGGATGATGGAACTGAAGATCTGGCTGAGCACATTAACCACTTCCCTACCCGCGTATAGACATATGACGTCCACAGATGGGATCTCCCATCCTGGGTGGACGTCATATGACGGCCTCGGGTTCCCGGCCACCTAGGGGGCGCGCGCGCACCCGCCGCGTTGCTCGGACCCGGTGCGTGTACCCGCGATTGCCCGTTAACCGGGCCGGACCGTGGACCTGTGTGTGTAAACACACAGATCCACATCCTGTCAGGTGAGAGGAGAGCGATCTGTGTTCCCAGTACAGCGGAACACTGATCGGTCTCCTCCCCTTGTACGTCCCCGCCCCCTACAGTTAGAAGCATTCCCTGGGAAACACATTTAACCCCTTGTGTCCCCCTAGTGGTTAACCCCTTCACTGCCTGTCACATTGACACAGTAATCAATGCAATTTTATAGCATTGATCGCTGTATAAATGTGAATGGTCCCAAAAATGTGTTAAAAGTGTCCGATGTGTCCGCCATAATGTCGCAGTCAGGAAAAAAAAAAAATCGCAAATCGCCGCTATTACTAGTAAAAAAAATAAATAAATAATTTTTTTTTAAAAATGCCATAAATCTATCCTGTATTTTATAGACGCTATAACTTTTGCGCAAACCAATCAATATACGCTTATTGCGATTTTTTTTACCAAAAATATGTAGAAGAATACGTATCGGCCGAAACTGAGGAAAAAATTTGTTTTTAAAAAAAAAAAAAATTGGGATATTTATTATAGCAAAAAGTAAAAAATATTGTGTTTTTTTCAAAATTGTCGCTCTTCTTTTGTTTATAGCGTAAAAAATAAAAACCGCAGAGGTGATCAAATACCACCAAAAGAAAGCTCTATTTGTGGGAAAAAAAGGATGTCAATTTTGTTTGGGTACGACCGCACAATTGTCGTTTAAAGTGCGACAGCGCTGAAAACTAAAAATTGGTCTGGGAAGGAAGGGGGTGAAAATGCCCTGTATTGAACCGTTGAGTGTCAGCTAGAGGTCTTACCAGGTCGGCATACTACTTCATACTTTATCCACTAGGGCCAGTCTGGAGCAAATAGGACCACTGAAATGCCCTTCAACCTGATCCTGTGAAGCAGACAAGGAAGAAGTTTCGGAGGGTGGGGAGTAGAAGCATAAATCAGATTCCATGGAGCAACCAAAGCATCTACTAACTAGAGGATCCCTGTACCTAGAGACATTCAGAGCTTTGAGATCCAAAATGGGCTGGATGCTCCTTTGGGTTTTTGAATGGTGAACAGGTTGGAGTAAAATCCTTGAAACTGTTTTGCCACTAAGAACTAAAGAAATGATTAGTTGAGTGGTGACACAGGAAGGTTGGGTGTGAGAAACTGTGGTGGGGAAAGGAGCAAAACAGCACAAAGTGTCCACCAGCTTGGAGGGTTGCGACATGGAGGATGGGGGGCAGAGAAACAAAAGGGAGGTTTCCTAACAGATAAAAAGGAGAAGACTTTCTGAGAAATATATAATGCACAGGTACCATTGCATGATGCAAAGACACGCCAGTAGTGTCTTTGATAATGATTTTAAGATTAGATCCAAAGAAATTAAATGTTGCACCTTGAAGAAGGTCAAACACTTCTTGGATGTGGGTTTCGCAGTCCAGTAAATTGTTCTACACATGTGTACTTTCATAAAAACCATGCGACAGATAAACCTGGAAGCCTACAGCAGACCATCACAACTGAAGTATAAAGCTACAGCCATTTGCTCCATGTGTCCTATAATCAAGGGATCAACCACAGTAGTGGTAACATCTCTTTTAAAGCGTATTTCCACTTCTGTAGTCAAATTTGAGAAACCCCACTGTATGTTTGTTATGTGCTCCCAGTCACACAGCATAGGAAAAAAAGTTGGTTTTTTTTAAATATTTCCTGCCCTTTCAATGTTTCAAGGAGAAGGTATGATACTGACTGCAAGCATTTCAAAGTGAGTTCAGGTAGATCTGTCCTAATAGCCCGGCTGGGACTTCCAAACAAATTTAAATGAAGTATTATCACAATTAGGATACAAAAGTGGAAATACGATAAGGGAGAGTAGGGCCCACCAGCGAGAAGAGAGTTCTAAAGAGGGATTTTAATGACTTATCAGTTAGGTCCTTAAGGACAGCTGCCTCCTAAAGTGCTTGCAAAACCCAAACAGATGGTAGTAGGTGAGGATGGCTGGAGGGAACTATTAGCAAGCATCAGGAATGGATTGAAGATCGATGTTCTATGTGATTCTTTGCAAGCAGATGCAGAGGTGGGGAGTGAATTCCTCAATGGTAATATGACAGGATAGGCCGCTCATGTCTAATACTCCACCCAGCAGATGAGGTCTCCACTCAGTCCCACAGCATTAACTCTTTTTGTAGCAAAAATGGTGGGAAATTAGGACTTTGTCCAGCATTCTATGTAACTGTGGTAGCTTCCGGTGCTTGTCTTGACTGACTTACTCACAAAGTGAGTCTACAGGGACAGAGATTGTTTTCTTAGAGGTTATACTGGCTGTCATTATAGAGTCTGTCAATGCTATAGACAGGCATGTGAAAGACTGCCTTGTTGTAGTGGTCTGTCTCCCAAAGTGGAGACCCATGCTAAAATGTGAGTTATGCAAGAGAGAAACCCTGTTATCTTACATGCAGAGCTGTGAAAATATACCACCCTTGTCTCTGGCCTGATGCTCTCTGGCTATGCACTATGAAACAAATTTCACATATTACCAAGAAATGCCCAGATGTGGATAGGATAGCAGCTTCCCTGCACAGGTTTGTGTATAAATATGTGGGAAGAGGGGTTGTGTGTTGCCTGTATGAACACCATCATATTACCAATGGTATGTCAGGACAATTTTACTCTATTACCCACTAAACTCCCCCATATCGATCTTTGAAATGACCTGTGGGTATATCATATGGGAAAAAAACAAACATGACCAAGTCAGGATCCCACACTCATGTAGTCTGTGCTCTGTAGATCAAAAGTATACGTTAGTTGACAAACGTAAATAAATGTTCATGCTACCTTAAATCCAGCTTGTTTCAGAAAGTGCCCAAGCTTACTAGTAACTTCCCGAAATCGATCTTGTTGCCAGTTAACCTACAGGTAATATAAGAAAGCTTGTAACAGGGTGGAACAAAAAGCTGCAGGGACTAGTGAAAGTGTGGTAAAAACAATGCAAATTTGTTTACAGAAAAAGCATACTCTGTACACAAATTCCCATAAATGAGCAATGAATTATGACAGATGTGACATAACACAAATGGAGCATCTGAATTTTCAATTTGACAAATGTCTCCAAAGTAGTCCGCGACTGTAAAGTATAACTTCAGCCAAGCTGCTGAAATATAGACACATGAGGTGGTTCAAGTGACAAAATATGTGTGACTTAGCCACTCTTGTGATTCACACACACCTGCCACTGCCTGTACTTTTGTGGCTTCCTGTTTTCTCCCCACAACCAGCAAAGAAACTAGACCATGTATGAAAATCAGCACAGTGGTGAGATCTTCCCTGTGCTCCCCCTATCTGGTAAGCCTGAATGGACACCTTTCCCGCCAGAACCAAAAACATTAGGATTACTACTCCTGTATAAACTGCCTTCAACTGACTGATTTACAACACAGCCATATTGCTTCTGAAATATGGATCAAGGTCACCTAAGTCAGAATAAGACTGCAAAAAAAACAAAAAATGACAATGTGTTAAGCAGGTGTCAATCTACAGCCATATTAACCTCTTAGACCCCTTTCACACTACTGGACCAGTCAGGTCCGCCTGTCAGTTTTTCAGGCTGACCCAATCGGAACCTCCAGAAACCTTTATGGAGCAGCAGGTGTAAATGGACATGTGTCCATTTACACCTACCGACATCCGACCTATCTGCTAAAAACAGACAAGTAGGGTTCCCCATCCGTCTAGACCAGTGGACTCCAAACTGTGGCCTCAGGGCCGGATGCGTCCTTTTGCTTGTCTTTAACAGGCCCTTGATACGATGATACTATTCCACCCACTTTCACCAACAATGAGGCATAATTCCTATCACTGACACAAAATAATGGGGCACTATTCCTCCCCCTAATATCAAAAGTTGGGGCACTGTTTACTCCCACTGATGTCGGGACAATTTCTAGCCTCACTGGTCACAGTCCGGCCCTCCTAAAGTCCGAAGGACAGTAAACTGGCCCTGTGTTTAGAAATTTTGGAGACGCCTGGTCTAGCAAATTGGATCGAATGGCAGTTAGGTGTAAACGGACAGGCAGTTTGTCCCATTCTGATGTTTTGGAATAAATAACGCTCCATAGCGTCAAACACAGTGAAGAGATTCTGTACTCACAAAAATGGAAATACTAAAGCTGGGTACACACTGTCAATGCCAGCGGGCTAATCAAAAGAAAACAGACAGATTCTTGCATCCATACAAGCGATGTGGATGCAAAAATCCCCTGCTAGGACATTTTATTCTGACAGTGGGGACTCTCTGCTGTCAGAATAGACTGATAGTGCTGAAGTCAATCGGCTGCACGCTGCTGATCGAACAGGGTTTTCCAGCATCTAACAATCGGCTTCTGTTAAACCAGGAGGGCTATGCACACACAAACTGAAAATTGCCCTGTTCCTGCTGAACTGTCTAAATTTCAATCTGTGTGCACCCAGCTTTAAGTATGTTCAAAGAACTTCAGGATAACCTCCATTTACCGGGCATTAAAACTATGGCTACTGATGCAAACAAGTCATAGCCTTACTGAGTAAGGCATATACACATGGTTTTTCATAGAAAGGGAATAATCCAGCAAACTTGATTAATAAATAGAAGACAATGTACCTGATCCATTTTATTGACTGCGACTGCAAGCTGAGTTACACCAAGAGAGCGGACCAGCAGTGCATGCTCACGTGTCTGTCCACCAGCTTCGAAGCCTGCTTCAAATTCCCCACGGCTGGCATCTACAACCAAAGCGGCCACATCAGCCTAAAAAACAGGAAACCGTCTATACACAAAGAAACATTATGGAAAATGCAGGTTTATATGTAATAATACTAACCTAGCAATCCAAAAGAGTGACTACATGCAAACTGACAAAAAAAATTAAAAACATAAAGAGAACTAAAACTTATTTTTAAATTGTCCATTAATCAAAATAACAACAAATGACAATGATAGAAAACAGAAACATGGCTTTTCAAAGTAGAAGTCTAACAAGTTTGTGCTTTTAGTTTTAAAAATAGTAGTGAATAGTTAAACTTCTACCAGGTTAAAAAAAAAAAAAAAAAGTTACACTTCTAGGTAAATACATGTCTCTGATAATAAAAACAGACAGAACTCACTTGAGCAGCACCTGTAATCATGTTTGGGATAAAATCCTTGTGCCCCGGAGCATCCATTAAAGTAATAACTTTGGACTTTGTTTCAAATTTGGTCATGCCTACATCCATAGTCACTCCTCTACAATAAGGAAATAAATTGCTGGATTATGTACATCGAACAGCAGAAAAAAATATAAAATTCAAATGTATTGCTGATGAGGTACACAGATGAACCGCCCCTTTCTGTGTGCCAAACACTGCGCTTATGGGATAAGCCCCTCACTCTAAGCAGCTGCTTAAAACTACAAACTCATGTGATATAAAATAAATGATACACTATATAATTGCCCTCACCAATAGTGTGATCAAATAGCAGCGCTAAAAACCTAAAACAAATTATTATTTTTTTGTGATTGCTCAATGTGATACCTAAAAATAGCAATGTGTGCCCCAAACAAATGAACCAAAAATTGTTTCTAATAAACATCCATCGTGCAGTCCATTTGTGTAATAATCTAAAATCAGAAAGTTCAATATATAAAGTCCAAAATATAAGTGATAACGTAGTGAAATAATGGTGACAATATCAAAAGTATGATCTTCAGTGATGATATCTTCCACCACACCGCTGTGAATGTGACTTCCACTCCCCTTCAGCGAGCAAACTCACCAGCTTTTTTTGCCTTATACTCTCGTGTTCGGCTTGCAGGCTTTTCCCACACAGTAGGGGCAAAGTGATAACCTCCAATCAATTTCCATGTAGTTAACCGCAGTATATAAGCAAATGCTCTCTCCACATGAAAAAAAGGAAAAGCGAACCAATGGTGCAGTAACGTAACACACTTTAATATAAAATAACACTCTCCTTCACCATAAAACTCACATTTTCCAATTTTCAATAACGCAAATAAGCACAGCAAACATGGTCATCACCAACAGCACTTCAAACGGTAACCCGGACATATGGTGGTCACGGCGGACCCAGGTGATTTGGTGAATGCAGACACTCTCACCCGTTCCCTGGAGCTTCCCGTAGCCACTTCCCCGCTCACTCGTATGGCGCCGTGGCTATACGGCAATTGAGGAAGCTTGACGTAGGACGCTGTGACAGGCGGCGCCATACGAGTGAGCGGGGAAGTGGCTACGGGAAGCTCCAGGGAACGGGTGAGAGTGTCTGCATTCACCAAATCACCTGGGTCCGCCGTGACCACCATATGTCCGGGTTACCGTTTGAAGTGCTGTTGGTGATGACCATGTTTGCTGTGCTTATTTGCGTTATTGAAAATTGGAAAATGTGAGTTTTATGGTGAAGGAGAGTGTTATTTTATATTAAAGTGTGTTACGTTACTGCACCATTGGTTCGCTTTTCCTTTTTTTCATGTGGAGAGAGCATTTGCTTATATACTGCGGTTAACTACATGGAAATTGATTGGAGGTTATCACTTTGCCCCTACTGTGTGGGAAAAGCCTGCAAGCCGAACACGAGAGTGTAAGGCAAAAAAAGCTGGTGAGTTTGCTCGCTGAAGGGGAGTGGAAGTCACATTCACAGCGGTGTGGTGGAAGATATCATCACTGAAGATCATACTTTTGATATTGTCACCATTATTTCACTACGTTATCACTTATATTTTGGACTTTATATATTGAACTTTCTGATTTTAGATTATTACACAAATGGACTGCACGATGGATGTTTATTAGAAACAATTTTTGGTTCATTTGTTTGGGGCACACATTGCTATTTTTAGGTATCACATTGAGCAATCACAAAAAAATAATAATTTGTTTTAGGTTTTTAGCGCTGCTATTTGATCACACTATTGGTGAGGGCAATTATATAGTGTATCATTTATTTTATATAAAATTCAAATGCCAATGAATGTTGTTTAGGAGATACAGTATTTATAAATCAGGGAATAGCTTCATACCCCAATAAACAAAACCAGAAATATGCAAATTACTTTCCACAAACTGGTGAGAGGGACCTATGGATTCTAGAAGTTTTTAAATAACCAGCTATTTATGACAAGCCACTAATTTCAGAAAAAAATACCTTTGCCTCTCTTCGCCCGTCTCATCAAGCACCCAAGCATATGCAAAAGAAGCTTTTCCTGCTTTCTTAGACTCTTGCTCATATTTGTGCATGGTTCGTTTATTCACATGTCCCAAGAGATATAATAGGTGACCCATAAGTGTGCTTTTCCCAGCATCAACATGGCCTGATTACAAAAGCAAAAAGATTAAAAAAATGTATTATCTCTTGTGCAGTAGAAGCTACAATTCAAACACCAATGAAGGTTCATTTTCTCATTAGGAATTTTTTTTTTTTTTTGCCATTTAAATGGATTTTTTCAATAGAGTTTTTAAGCATATGTAGCATGTGTCTCCTGTCTAAAACTGGCTAAAGAAAACCAGTCATAATAAAAACATTGAAACCACCACTGCTAACCTCTTCTCTTTAAAGTGCTAGTTGCCTAGTTTTCCTGTTCAGCTGCTTGCATCCAATACGAATAATATTTATGGATCTGGAACCAAGAAAGCAAATATGGAGTTCGGACTGCTCTGACTTTCTTGACCTGGGTCAGTAGCTCCAAAGCCAGAGAATACCAGGCAATCCGTATTTTCACCAAAGGCAGCTCCACTACTCTAAAGAAAGGCTTAAAGTAATCCTAAAGAAATACACAGTTAAAGACCAAGCTTATGTAAATAAAAAAATAAAAAACATGAAACATAAATAAAGCAAGCACAAGGGAAATTACCTGCCTTCAATGTGATGTGCCTCTTGTACTGTTCTCCTGTAGTAGAAATCCTCCTTCTCCGATGTCCACCCCCTGCCCCATCCACTTTCGCTGCAGTAGGGATTATTAGAACTAAGGTCCCTTTCATATGGGTTGGACTCTTGGCTGCAATCCGATTGCTCAGCAGGTCATCTATCTGCTGATCCATGCTGAGCAGGCGGATAACAGGTCTGTGCCCGCTCTGCTTATGTAAACATTTAAACCCGCCGCTCCATAGGAGAAGAATGATATAACTTTTAAACTGCATATACTGTAAAATCAACATATATTATATTCAGACCAAATGATGATTTTGACACTTAAAAGCGGAAGTAAACCCATCCATTAAACAGTTTCATTTCTGGCAGGTCCCGGAAATATAATACTACTATTGGTTGTGCTCTTAACCAAACTGTCAAGCCATCCAATGGCTGGTGTCTAAACTGATCACATGTGCAGCATCATGGCAGTTGTATATAAAACAGAGGCAAAGATGGCAGCTTCCTTGGCTGAAAACAAAAGCGGGGTTTACTTACACTTTAAGGTTTCACTGAAGGTAACCTTTGATTATGCATTTTATCATCATATGTCTAGGTTTGTGACAGGTTTATATTAAGGAAATATATTTAAACCAGCCATTTTCATCCAGAGTTTCATGGAACCCTAGGGTTCCCCCAGAAGTTGCTAGGGGTTTACTTGAGCTATTGCTAACAGACCTCTTATTTGATAGTGCCTGTCTAGTTCCAGAGCCAGCACCACTTGGCAGAGCCAGCTGTAGGATAGCAATGAGTTTTTTGGTTGCAAAAGTTGCATTCTGACCATCACTTTAAGGGAATTCTTCCTACTTGCCACCAATTTAGGAAGCAATTGTCCCACTGACCTCCAATTAATTGGTTTTAGCAGGGGTTCCCTGAGACCTGAAGATAATTTCAAGGGTTCCTCAGGGATTGGGAAAGGCTGCTTTAAACACCTTTTAATGTAGCAATGAATATGGGCTTTTGCAAGAAAACAAAACAATGTCTTATGAATAACACTAACTCAGAACAGCAAGGTGCAGAAGAAAGAAAAATGCTTACACATTACCTATTACAACAAGGTTTAGCAGCTGTTTTCCTCCTTGTCTCTTTTCTAGCTCTTCTTTAACATTAATTTTCTGCTTGGATTTTCCAGAACTTTTTATTTGAGATATGGCATTAAGTTCATCAGAGCCCTGTGATGTGTTTATTTGTGTGGTTAATGGAACGGTGCTTTCAGATTCCTCCACAATGTCATCCATAGGCTGGCCTTTTGCAGTCAAAGGAACACCCTGTCCATTTACCTCAGATGCTGCGCTATAATATGTAGAGAGAACAAATTTTATCATAAAATCTTTTGGCTTTCAGGCCTCATTCACACTGACACTGTCAAACCTGTGTTTATGTGTGTTTAGATGACTTATCCAAATGCATTTCATGTATGTAATTACTTTTCAATGGTGCCAGTCACATTCAGTTTAACTGTTTTAGTGTTTACACACCTGCTTTAACGCAGAAACATCTAAAAAGCAGGAAAAAGTGATCTGGGAGGCAAAAAAAAAAAACTTTACATTTCTCAGATAACTTCTTCGACAGAAAAGCTAAATGCAGAGTGTCAGTGGGAATGAAACCTTACAGTAAATCTGTGTTTATTGCAAAGAAATGTCCAATTATCAAAACTCGTGTTAGTTGAAATACCTTCTGCAAACTGGGCATTAAGACTAAGGATGAGCTCCGGCGTGTTCGCACACTCCACGTGCAGAGCCCTCCAGGAAGTCAGCACGGCGCTGCGTTAATCACAGGCAGTGAGACATTTTTCCGGTGTGCGGCTGCAGAGATCGGGAAATGCCTCACTGCCTGTGATTTTTTTTTTTAAAGATATTTTTATTGGTTTTAGGTTCAACACAAACCAACAGACACAAAACAGTCACAAATAAAATAAAATAAAAACAAAAACAAAACACACCTGGATATCTGATCCATTCAGTATACACAAGCCATATTCAATTAGTAGATAGATCACACAAGTCGTAGTAAGCATGTCATTTCGTTTCAAGAGAGTTGAGAAATTGGTAATCGCAACAGTCAGATATATGCATTTTTACACAGCATAACCATATTAATGGACCTGGTATTGGGGGTCCCTGCGGCACGGCCCATCAATGATCAATTGTATTCAATTTTTGGAAAGAGTTAGTGGACTATCCAACCATTTCCCCCAAATTTTATGAAAGGTTTTATTTCTTTTACGAATTTCAAAGGTTAATTTGTATAATGGAATAGAGTCATTGATGAGTTTTAACCAGAGGGACTTCAAAGAGGTCTGTGCACCTTTCCAGGACAGTAGAATAGATTTTTTAACATAAAAATAAAGAATACGGAGCAGTCTCTTGGCATGTGATGGTATATGTAAATCTCCAAATACTCCCAACAAGCAGTTCTTAGGGTGAATTATACTAGGAAGGCCCAGTACGGTCGAAATAAAGGCACCCACTTCTTTCCAGAAGTCACTAACTATCGGGCACGACCAGAAGCAATGTAAAAAGTCTGCCTCCTGGCCACAGCCTCGGAAACAGACAGCTGATGGCAAGAGACCCATTTTATGCAGTCTGGCCGGAGTGAGGTGGGTTTGATGAAAAATTTTAACTTGTATGATACGGTCTCGGGAGGAAATGACAGAGGTTTTATATGTGTATTCTGTCCAATCGTCTTTTACCATATCAATATCCAATGTCTCCCACTTCTCCTGTGCTCTGTGAAACCTAGGGTTAGAGTCTGTCACTAAGGCTGCGTAGTAGGTGGAAACTAATTTAGAGGGTTCTGGTTGCCTAAGTAGTTTTTCCAGTGGAGGCAGATCAGTAATATCATTTAGGGTACCAAATTGGGTATGTATGGCATGTCTAAGTTGATAATAAAATAAATGAGATTTTGGTAGATCAAAGTCTGTACTCAACTGAGAGAAAGTTTTAAAGCCCTGCGTAGTATATAAGTGACATAGATATTTAACTCCCTTTGAATACCAACGATTGGCATCTGGAAAAGAGTATAATTCTTGCAGATTGGGATTAAACCACAAGGGGTTATTAGGGGATTTCAACCAAGAATGTTTTGATATTTTTGTGGTAATGTATTTAAACAGTGAAAGGGAGATTGAGAGTAGAGAGGTTCCAGGACGGTCTGGGACCTGGCCTCTATATATTATATTATGTAAGGTTTCATGGGAGGATGCGATAGCCCTACAGGCATTAGCTGGATCCGGGTTCATCCAGTCATCTATATGCACCAGTTGAGATGCCATGTAGTAAAGGAAAAAGTTAGGGAATGCCAGACCTGCCAGATGAGCTGGCAATCTCAAGGTCTCCAGTGCCACTTTGGGGGATCCGCCCTTCCACAGGAAAGAAGTACACATCACATCTATACGTTTGAAAGTAGCTTTGGATATTTTACATGGGGAGTTAGAGAGAATATAGAGCAGTCTAGGTAAATAAATCATTTTAAGTATATTGGCCCTCCCCATGAGATCTAACGGTAAATCCATCCATTGTTTAGTTTGTTCCTGGAGGCGGGTCAGCAAAGGGTCAAGATTAATAGTAGCATATAAAGATAAGGGAACCTGAACCAACACCCCAAGATATCTAAAAGAAGACACCACCTGAAGCTTAGAGTCCGGGTGTACCCGAGGGGGGTCATTCACATCCAAAGGGAAAAGACTGGACTTATTCCAGTTAACTCGGAATCCAGAGTAGTCCCCAAAGGTGTTGACCTCCTCCAGTAACGTCCCCAGAGACTCATCAGCATCTGCCAGGTATACCAGTGTATCATCTGCGTAAAGAGAAATGCGCTCCTCTATATTTGCAATTGGGAGGCCTTTAATTATAGGGGAGGAGCGAATGCGAACTGCAAGCGGCTCCATAGCCAGGGCAAACAACAGGGGTGACAATGGGCACCCCTGTCGAGTGCCCCTAGTAATTGGGAAGGAATCAGTAATAAATGAATTAACCCTTATCCTAGCCGTTGGGGAGGTGTACAGAATTTTTATCCATTCTATCACTCGGGGACCAAAACCATACTTCTGCAACACCTGAAAAAGGTACGGCCATTCCACACTGTCAAATGCTTTACAGGTGTCTAAGGACACGATGACGCGTGTAGGAGGGCAGTCATGTGGATATTGCAAGTTATGGAACAGTCTGCGTATGTTCATTCTGGTAGACCTGCCAGGGATAAATCCACCCTGGTCGCTGTTAACCAAGGATGTGACCACAGTATTTAAACGATTTGCTAATATTTTGGCTAGAATCTTAACGTCTACGTTTATAAGCGAAATTGGACGATACGATTCACAGTAAAGTGGGTCCTTTCGGGGCTTCAGCAGAAGAACTATCAAAGCTTCCCGCATTGATGGAGGAAGGATCCCAGCCTCTAGGGCTTCGTTATAGGTTCGAGAAGGAAGGGGGATAGGAGGTCCTTGAACTTAGCATACCATTCAGTCGGGAAACCATCAAGTCCAGGGGTTTTATGTGCAGGCATTTGGGAGATAGCTGCTGCAATCTCCTCTACCGTGATAGGCTCCTCCAACATGTCCCGTCCCTCATCTGACAGGGAGGGAAGGGATATGTCAGCCAGATAGTCAGACAACTGGGAATCATCATAGTCAACCCTGGAAGTGTACAATTTTCTGTAAAAGTTTAGAAAGGAGTCTAGGATGTCTCTTGGGTTGTCACTGATCGTACCATGAGTAGTCAGGATTCGTGGTATAGAAATGGGGGTATGGTCAGGTTTGGTCAAATATGCCAAGAGACGTCCTGCCTTATTACCATATTCAAACGACTTTTGTGAAACATATAACATGCGTTTTTGTGTGAGATCTAGCAAACGAATTTCATATTCCCTACGGCACTGTAACCATGTCTCCCTAGTGTCATAGACAGGGTTAGAGGTATAAGCAGATTCCGCACTTATCATAGCATTTTCTAATTCCTCAGTGCGCATCTTATTATTTTTACGTAAAATACCTGTAATAGACATAAAGGTACCTCTTAACGTGGACTTAAATGCATCCCACTCCGTGGGGGGGTCTACTTTGTTTAAATTTTGCTTCCAGTAATTAGAAATACTCATCCTGCACTCACCCTGTACTATCTCGTCTTCCAGCCAGTATGAGTTCAGGCGCCACAAAGCAGGTCCCGAACCTGGAAGGATGAGAAGGGACACAGACAAGGGGGCATGATCGGAAACCCCCCTGGGCAAGTATGAGACGGCGGAGACAACTGGAAGGGTCTCCGTCGACGCAAAAGCCATATCTAGCCTAGACATAGTATGGAAGGAATCCGAATGGCAGGAAAATTGGCGTTCATCCGGATGTTTCCATCGCCACACCTCGGTCAGACCATGGACCTGAGCCCAGTCTACAAATGAGGGAAAAGATCTGCCTCCCCCACCCAGGCGATCCACCGTTGGGTCCAGGACTGCATTAAAATCCCCTATATAAAGTAGAGGGCCCGAAGGCCTATTCAGTAATTGCAGAGATAATTTAGAGAGTACTTCTACTGAGAATGGAGGGGGAACATAGATGTTCACCAATGTAAAGATTATAGTAGAAATTCGTAATATAAGAACAATATACCTCCCCTCTGGGTCTGTTTTAACGCTAATCAACTCAGCTGGAAGGGATTTAGCCAGGAGTATAGATACACCTCTTGAGTAGTTAGTGTGGGTGGCATGATATAGCTTAGATAGCCAGGGGCGTTTTAGAGCCCTTATCTTAGAACCTGTCAGGTGAGTCTCCTGGAGGCAAATAATGAGGGTGATATTTTTTTAACACAGATAAAACCAAGGATCTTTTCTGAGGTGCATTCAGGCCTCTAGAGTTCCAGGAGACTATCCTGAGGGGTTGTGCCATAATAAAACATGAAGTAATAAAGATGCATAAGTAAACCTCTGAATTGATATCAATATGAGTAGATAGGCCGTGCCACCTGAAGCACACACAAGCACATGACAAAAAAGTGCGTGGGTCTGCCGATAAGGTAACATGGACCAGGGAAATTTTCCCTTCTTTGCCTTAGAAAAAAACATTAGACATATAACTGACCACAGAGGTATTAATAAACCCCTTTAACCCCTTCCCGCCGACCGAACGCACATATGCGTCCTCGGCTTTCCGGGGTTATACCGGGATGATGCCCGCAGCTGCAGGCATCATCCCGGTACCGTTGTTTTCAGCGGGCGATCGGCTACCCGAATATAACAACCGATGCGGCTAAAAGCCGCTCGGCTGTTATACCGGAGGAGCGGGAGGGGACATCCCCCCCTCCCGCCGCCTCCCGCCGCTGTTACCGGGCCTCCCGTGCGATCGGGAGGCCCGGTGTCCATTCGGGAATCTCCGGCGGCTGGGGGCGGGCTGGAACGAAGCTGTGAGCGGCTTCGTTCCAGCCTTCTAATTGTAAACGCGGAAGCGACGTCATGACGTCACTTCCCGTTTACTCGGCTGCCAATGGCGCCGAATTTAAAAAAGTACACAGTATTCAGAATCGCCGTTTTCGGCGATCTGAATACTTTGAAGTGTAAAGGAGGGATGGGGGGTCTTTTAGACCCCCGATCCCTCCATAAAGAGTACCTGTCACCACATATTACTGTCACAAGGGATGTTTACATTGCTTGTGACAGCAATAAAAGTAAAAAAAAAAAAAAAATTTTTAAACACAATTTATAAAAGTACAAAAATAAATAAAATAAATAAAAAAAAAAAAAAAAAAATTTTTTAAAGCGCCCCCGTCCCCGCGAGCTCGCGCAGCGAAGAAAACGCATACGGAAGTCGCGCCCGCATATGTAAACGGTGTTCAAACCACACATGTGAGGTATCGCCGCGATCGTCAGAGCAAGAGCAATAATTCTAGCCCTAGACCTCCTCTGTAGCTCAAACCTGGTAACCGTAAAAAATTTTTAAAGCGTCGCCTATGGAAATTCATAGGTACCGTAGTTCGTCGCCATTCCACGAGTGCGTGCAATTATAAAGGGTGACATGTTTGGTATCTATTTACTCGGCGTAACATCATCTTTCACATTATACAAAAAAATTGGGGTAACTTTACTGTTTGGATTTTTTAAAATTCATGAAAGTGTCACTTTTCCAAAAATTTGCGTTTAAAACACCGCTGCACAAATACCGTGTGATAAAAAATATTGCAACAATCGCCATTTTATTCTTTAGACTCTCTTCTAAAAAAATATATATAATGTTTGGGGGTTCTAAGTAATTTTCTAGCAAAAAATACGGATTTTAACTTGTAAACACCAAATTTCAAAAATAGGCTTAGTCATGAAAGGGATAAGCAATGACCCAGTATGCCTTTGATGACTTTCCATTAGCAAACGGTATAGGTGTGTTAGAAAGAACATAAAAAGTAAAAAAGGAAGGAAAAAACAAAAAACAAAAAACCTGAAAAAAAACCCCAACCACCTTTTTCTTTAAACCTTTGTGCCCCCCACCCCGCTCAGCCATCCCAAACATAGCAAGCTTTGGATCCCTAAACTAGAAGTCCTTCCTAACTAGCAACTGCGGAAGTCAAAAAAAAACTGTACCGTGGCCTCGCCACAAGCTGGTAGGGGGGGTAACGTGGGGTCCGGTGGGGCTCCCAACTATTGACCGAGTAGAGAGGGAAGAGAAAAAAAAACTTTTGTTCCTTCCCCTCTAGTAGACATGTCCTGTTGAAGGATAGATGAGCTGAAAAATTCTCTTCTTCTCTTTTCCCCTTTCCTTCTCTCCCTTCTTTGATCGGATGATTGTTCTGGTATGATTGTTCCGGTACGCAAGTTACCATACGATGTAAATCGTAGCAGTGCAGGTTGGATTGTAAAGTAGAAGATCAGGAACAAAAAAAAAAAAGGGGGGGGGGGGGAGAAACACAAAAAAAAAAAAAAAAAACCCCCCAAAACATTACAATGGAGAGACATGCAGACTGTTGACGCTGTAGCTTGCATAGCAGGGTGTAGATCTTTCCTAGCAGGTTAAGAGTGCCCTCAGTCTCTTCTGCTTCTATGTGCTGCACCATATTGATCGTTTCATGGCCTCCTTGGGGTTGGTATAGAAAAGAGCCCTACCATCATGGATAATGCGCAATTTAGCAGGGAAAAGCATGGCGTAGGAGAGGCCTTCTGTGCGCAATCTAGACTTCACTGCTGAGAAGGAGATCCGCTGGCGCTGAACTTCAGCAGAAAAGTCCGGATAAACAGAAATATTATTGCCATTAAATGTGAGCGGGCCTTTTTCACGTGCCAGGCGTAGGATGGCCACTTTATCTTGAAAGTTGAGGATACGTGCTATGATGGAGCGTGGTGGGGCTCCCACTGGAGGTGGACGAGGAGGAGTGCGATGTGCGCGCTCTATAACATGTGAGAATGAGGGCGCGTCTTTACCAAAAATGTCCCGCAGCCATGAATAAAGAAACTTTTCAGGATGGGAACCTTCCGCGCGTTCTGGAAATCCCACAAATCTGAGATTGTTCCTGCGAGAGCGATTTTCCAAATCGTCGATTTTAGCGCGTAGTGCCGCCATCTCGCTTGTAGTATCACGTATAGTAACAGACATGGGATGTACAGTATCTTCTAATGTACTAATCCGTTCCTCAGCATCCCCTGTGCGGTCTCTGAGATTCTGGACATCTTGTTTCAATAGTGAAAAGTCCATACGGATAGAAGCTATTTGAGTGGAGAGGGAGGCCTTGCAATCCTGAATAGCCAGCATAATAGTAGATAGTGTAGGCTCAGCAGGGGGAGAATCCACAGTCTGACTAAATTCAGCAGACTGCTGTGATTCTAGTATCTGCAGGGGTTCTGTAGGTGTGCGGAATATAGCAGGAATTGATGCACTCACCCCTGTTACAGAGTCCTGGATGGCTGAGGAGGAGGGCTGCAGCGTGTCTGAGTGCCCTGCATGTGTCTCGGCGCCATTTTGTCTCCGGAACCGCGCCAGTTGTTCCGCTGTATGTGAGGGCCGCGGCGGCCCGTATTTCACCATGTCAGCCAGTCTGGTGGGTGCCCACAGCCGTGGGGAACAGAATGATGCCTTCCACGAGGATCTAGGACCAAGGATAGCTGTAGGATGGCCGTTGAGAGCCGGAGCTGTGTGTCTATGCGACTGCTCTCTTCACCATCCGGCCACGCCCCCTCACTGCCTGTGATTAGCTCAGCATCGTGCCGACTTCCTGGCGGGCTCTGCACGTGGAGTGTGCAAACAGGCCGGAGCTCATCCTTAATTAAGACCTTATGCATAAGAGTCTGACATTTAGGTTCAAGTGGAAGGCAGTAAAGCTATGAGAGGTTGACAGCTGATGGGACTGAACGGTGTTACCAACTTTGTGTCTGTAAAGTTTGTTCCAGTCCTTAGCTGTCATCCTAATCTAACACTATAGCAGCACATGCAAATCACTACTTTATCCTGATAACTCAATTTGACCCAAAGGTGAAAACAGAGGCGGGTAATGACACGTTTGCTTTGTTTTATTAAGAAGGTAGGCAGATTGTTAGGGATTGCACAGAATACCCAATTGCACACAAAAAAGAAAAAAGGATTTTTGCTTGCAAATGGTTGGCTGGTGAAAGGCAGCAGAACCTCACCTCTTTCACTAAGCCAAGGGAAAATCCCCTGTAAAATGAACAACCAACGTGCCTTTAGTAAAGCAGCCCCAATGAATCAGGCTAAATACTTTACCTGAAGACTAGTACATAGAGCGGCGGATAAAATTTACAGAAATATTTAAAAAGGTTTCACTCTTCAGAACTAAAGATGCTTGAAATAAAGTTATGATAATGTGAAAGAGATTTTAGAAAACATAAAAAGGAGACAAAAAAAAAAAAAAAAGATCTGGGAAATAACAAGAAAATAGAAGTCTACACAAAGCTACAGAATTCAACAAAAAAGTTTCACACACCTCTTTAAACTTGGCTTTACCAAAGTAAAAAAGACAAGGGTAAAAGAGATAGAGTCTGCAAACAGCTCTGAGAAATTGCTGAGGCTTTAACGGCCACTCAGCCTTACGTAAAGAAGCAAAACCCCAAATGTTTGAAGAATTGGACACAGATATTAGTCATCTTTGCTCTTGCTACCTACAGTGTCTATCTAAAAGCTCATTCTCTATAGCTGTATTTAAAACACATTTGACTCAATTCTCTCCACCTGTTCAAATCTAGTACAGAAGTCTATCATTCATCAGCAGTTATTCTCATATCCTGTTCCTGATAACTATATAATGCTGTTTAAATAAAAATAAATGGAGGGAAAGAGAAATCTATGACAAATGACTAATCAATACAATTTAGTAAAAACTATTTCACTGTCATTAGTTTACCACAAATTGTGTTTATTGACTTTCACAGGTCTCTTTAAATTAAGGAGCTAGGTACTTTTGCTGCATAAAGCACAATGTGATACATAGCAAACCTTACAACCTTGATAAGGCTTTTCCACTTTCACATAGGAAGGCAGCTCTAAAGCCTCGTACACACGATCGGATTTTCGGACATCCGTTTGTCTGTTTTTTGTTGCATGCTAGTCTCATGTCAAAAGTGAAGAGGTTACTCACCATACGAAAATTCTCGTATGACAGAATTCAACTTCGGAAGTGATGTAATGTGTTGAATTGTTTTGTATGTATTCTTTCATTTCTGAGCATGCGTAGTCTTGCTTTTACATTTTTTTTTGGACGAAAAACCAGGCTAATTAAAACGAAAATCGGACATTGTGTTCACTTTAGACAAAAATTTTATAGTCTGCAAATCCAGCTTTTGTCGTCCGAAAAATCTAAATCAGCTGTCGAAAGCACCATACTAACAATCGGAAAATCAGCAGATTGTTCGTCTGACAAAATTTTACTTCCGATTTTCGTATCGTGTGTACGGGCCTTTACAGATGAGGCCGATTTAGTGAAGGAGTCTTTACTCAAAATAATTATGTGAATATTCACTTCAATTATCTATTCATGGCAAACATCTGTACTGGGTATTTACACTAAATGGGCATTTGCTTTTCACATGGCTGGATAATTGTAGTGAATAATCACACTTTTTTGAATAAGGATTCCCAACTCCTTTAACCACTTCAGCCCCGGAAGGTTTTACCCCCTTCCTGATCAGAGCACTTTTTACAATTTGGCACTGCATCACTTTAACTGGTTTGCGCAAAAGTTATAGCGTCTACAAACTATGGGAAAGATTTATGGCATTTTTATTATTTTGTTTTTATACTAGTAATGGTGGTAATCTGCGATTTTTAGCAGTATTGCGATGGACAGAGCGGACACTTGACACATTTTTGGGACCATTGACATTTATGCAGCGATCAGTGCTATAAAAATGCAATGATTACTAAGTAAATGACACTGGTAGGGAAGGGGTTAACACTAGGGGGCGATCAAGGGGTTAAATGTGTGTTCCCTCAGTGTGTTCTAACTGTATGGGAATAGGACAGAGTAAGAGAGGAGACATATTGCTGTTCCTAGATACTAGGAACAAATGACATGTCTCCTCTCCTCTGACAGCACAGGGATTTGTGTGTTTACAAATCCTCGTGCTGGCGCTCGTGCACGCAACCACACGTGGCGATTGCCGGCCACACGCATTCGGTCCCCCGTCGGGCAGCGGGCGCGCACCCTCTGGCGGCTCTTAAAAAGACCCCGTACCTGTACGGGGTTTCGCGCAGGGGAGCCATTCTGCCCCCGGTATATAGATGTGAGTCGGTCGGGAACCGGTTAATAACTCAGCCCAAGTATTAGTAAACATTGTTGATCATATGCTATGTGCGAATAATTTACCCTTACGTGTTTCAAAGCTATAAAATTATAAAATAGATTTCTACAAAATTTCTATATACGGTAATACAGTGCATCCGGAAAGTATTCACAGCGTTTCACTTTTTCCACATTTTGTTATGTTACAGCCTTATTCCAAAATGGATTAAATTCAACATTTTCCTCTAAATTCTACAAATACCCCATAATGACAACATGAAAAAGGTTTGTTTGAAATCTTTGCAAATTTATTTAAAATAAAAAACAAAAAAGATCACATGCACATAAGTATTCACAGCGTTTGCAACAACACTCAAAATTGAGCTCAGGTGCATCCTGTTTTCACTGATCATCCTTGAGATGTTTCTACCACTTGGAGTCCACTTGTGGTCAATTCAGTTGATTGGACATGATTTGGAAAGGCAAACACCTGTCTATGTAAGGTCCACAGTTAACAGTGCATGTCGGAGCACAAACCAAGCCATGAAGTCCAAGAAATTGTCTGTAGACATCCGAGACAGGATTGTATCGAGGCACAGGTCTGGGGAAGGGTACAGAAAATTTTTTGCAGCATTGAAGGTCCCAATGAGCACAGTGGCCTCCATTATCCATAAATGGAAGAAGTTTGGAACCACCAGGACTCATTCTAGAGCAGACCGCCCGGCCAAACAGAGAGCGGGGGAGAAGAGCCTTAGTCAGTGAGGTGACCAAGAACCCGATAGTCACTCTGACAGAGCTCCAGTGTTTCTCGATGGAGAGAGGAGAACCTTCAAAAGAACAACCATCTCTGCAGCACTCCATCATTCAGGCTTGTATGGTATAGTGGCCAAACGTAAGTCACGCCTCAGTAAAAGGCACATGACAGCCCATCTGGAGTTTGCCAAAAGGCATCTGAAGGACTTTCAGACCATGAGAAACAAAATTCTCTGGTCTGATGAAACAAAGATTGAACTCTTTGGCCTCAATGGCAAGTGTCATGTCTGGAGGAAACCAAGCACTGCTCATCACCTGGCCAATACCATCTCTACAGTCAAGCATGGTGGTGGCAGCATGTCGGGATCGAGGGAAAGATGAATGCAGCAATGTACAGAGACATCCTTCATATAAACCTACTCCAGAGCGCTCTGGACCTCAGACTGGGGCAAAGGTTCATCTTTAAACAGAACAACGATCTTAAGCACACAGCCAAGATAACAAAGGAGTGGCTACAGGACAACTCTACGAATGTCCTTGAGAGGCCCAGACATCTCTGGAGAGATCTGAAAATGGCTGTGCACCGACACTCCCCATCCAACTGATGGCGCTTGAGAGGTCCTGCGACGAAGAATGGGAAAAACTGCACAAAAATAGATGTGTCAAAATTGTAGCATCATACTCAAAAAGACTTGAGGCTGTAATTGGTGCCAAAGGTCCTTTAACAAAGCAAAGGCTGTGAATATTTATGTACATGCAATTTTTTTTATCTTTAATAAATTTGCAAAGATTTCAAACTTTTTTCACGTTGTCATGGGAAACTGTTGTGTAGAATTTTGAGGAAAATAATGAATTTAATCCATTTTGGAATAAGGCTGTAACATAAAAAAATGTGGAAAAAGTGAAGCGCTGTGAATACTTTTCAGATGCACTGTATAACCCATGCGGAAAATAGGATTTTATAAATACATTTTTGAAGGAAAAATGTTTGGTTTCAAAATCAGTACTGTCTGTTCCTCTCCTCTTACTCTTTTCATAGGTGTTCCCCAAGGCTCTATCCTTGGGCACCTTCTATTTTCCATCTACATCTCCTCCTTGGGCCAGAATAACCTCCCATGGTGTCCAATACCACCTCTATGACGAAGACTTCCTCACACATCACTAATTTATCATTTGACATATCTGTATGGATGCTGCACAACATCCTCAAATTAATTCTTTCCAATCCTGAGCACATAATATTTCTTCCCCTCTCCCCTTCCCCTGGCATCTCATTACCCAGCTTCTCCATCGAGATCAACTGCCCTGCAATCAACCACTTCCCTAAGGTCAGGGTGTAATATTGGTCTGCAGCCTCTCTTTTTTGCCCCATATCCAATCCCTGACCAAATTTTGTCGCCTTCATCTCTGCAACGATTTAAAAATTAGCCCCTTCTTAACAACTGACACCACAAAGCTTCCGATTCACTCCCTTATCTCTCACCTCACTTATTGCAACTCCCTCCTTGTTGGTCTACCTTCAGACTCTCATGAATACTGCTGCCAGACTTAATAACCTTTCAAACCATTTAGGGTCCACCAACCCTTTGCCAATTCCTCCACTCGCTCCTGGTCACTGAACCCATTAAATTCAAAATGCTAATTACAACATATACGTCACCTCCTCCTGTGCTGCAAGACTTCTCCAGAGCCTCTCTCTTCCTCTGCAACACCCTACCCCAATCTATTCGGCCATCTCCTACTCTAACCTCCTTCAAGTTACCCTTGTAAACTCATCTATTTAGGGAAGCCTGTCCTACCTCTACAGGTATTGAATTGTATTTTAACTATACTGTCTCCCTTTAATTTGCAAAGTGCTGTGCAAACTGTTAGCACTTTAAATAAACCTGTAAAAGAATAACAACCACCACGCCTTTTAATTAAGGGTTGTTCCCATGTCAGTACTGTACTTCCTTTTTCTTCAAAATAACCACTTCTTCTTCCAAAGCCCACGTTACCCATCTGCTTAATTTAACAAACACACTGTTTTATAACCACAAGTACTACTACTTAGGCCCCATGCACACAGGACGGTGTGGAAATTCTTCTAAAAGTCTTTCCTCCTGTCAGCAGCATTTTGGCAAAAAAAAAACACCTGCCACTTGTAAAAGTATGTGGCGTGTCAAGCGCTTGGGCGTTAATTTCACTGACAAGAATAATAATTTATTCTGACCACTGAAATGAATTAACGCGCTTAGCCTTAACAAGCGTCAAGTGTTTTTTCTGCCAAAACTCTGCTGCTCCTGAACGTACTGGCAGTATTTTTTTCTAGCTTCGAAAAGCCCCTGGCGCTAAAAGCTGCTTAAAAGTCTAAGTGTGCATGGACACATAGGCTAAGAAGCAGGTAAGTTTAGAGGCAGGAAAAAAAAAAAAAAAAAAAAGTCTGACGCCTCTAGGAGGAGCTGCAAAGATACCCAGTGTACATGAGGCCTTAATGATTAGTGAAATTAACCCGGCTGGGACTTCCAACAGCAGGGAAGCTCTGATGGAGGTAACCGTGTAGTGACTTGACAGTAAACATGGGAAACACTCTAGCATTCTAGCTACTGGCATATGAACATTAAAAGCATCTTCCAGTCTCCCCTTTTTGGTAGCCAGGCAGCAGCACTGCCACAAATACTTCAGCCCTGATGAACACAATAATAAGTAGTTATCACTTTCATTTATACTCTATTTTAACTGCCCTGAAGATGTCCTTCAACATACACATGAAAGATTCCAAAGTGTAACAATATGTAACTTACAATTATCGGTAGAGGGCCTGGCCTTTTAGATAAAAATTCAACTCCAAAAACTGAAAGACCTAGCAATTACCAATTTTCAAACTTGTTCAATAAGCTTGTTTGCAAAAAAAAATGAAATAAGTGTTAAACCAAAGGTCCATGGACCACTGGCGGTCCACAAGAAAATTTTGGTGGTCCTGACGCAAATAAACATTGTGGTGGATGTATACTGCTTAATGTTATTTCTAGTGCTGTTCTCAATGTGCGCTGACAGTTAATGCTGTCAGTGCGCATTGATAACCATTGCCTCCTTTGTAGTTTAGGCGCCTGTGAACTCAGAGGGAGGCGCCTGGAGTAGTGCACAGAGAGGGAGGGGAAGGAGGGGACTCCCAATGGCAGCGCTGATCACAGACTGTGGGAGGGAGCAGGGGGCTCAAGCACATGGCTGATGAGTTTGTGTAAGGCAGCAGTTTGATGCAGAGTGTCGGGGGGGGGGGGCAGAGAGCCACAGCATTGTGTGTATAAGGCATGTAAAATTCATGTTAGTATTCCGTGGGATTCAAAATTGTGAGCTTAGTGGTCTGAGGTCCGAAAGGTTGGCAACCACAGTGTACCCTCCTATCAAAAATCTACAAATAAAAAAAAATGGTGGCAGATCCTCTCAGTTTCGAGTACTGGCATCTTTTGCCACCCGCCACTCTTAGAAACACAACTGCCCATCATACTATCATTCATGGAAACCTTAAGCACTTTATCAAAACATATACGTCATTCTTTTTGCATGTAGTAGCACTTAAGTTATATCAAAACTATTTTACGATACTGTCATTTGTAAATCGAGCAACAACATACCTTGGAATATTAAATCCCATTTTCTGCTTCTTTCCAGAGACAGTCATCTTGGCAATTTTAGGGACAATTTCATTCTGTGCCTCCATAGAAGTCAAGTCTCTTGACCTGCCTAAAAAAAAATAAAAAAGTATCTTTAGAGGAAAAAATAAGTAAAACCAATAAGGCAAATAACTGAAAACCATTTCCTTCCATGTTAGTTATACACACAAAAACACAAACTATATTGATGATCACTATAACAAAAAAAACAAACCCGATAAACCCGATAGTTCAAGATGTTTGCCCTCTAAGTCACCACTAGAATTCAGTCCTGTGAATCAAGACTCAGGTGACCTCATCTTTGCAAACTACCAGAAAGTGAAATTTGTTAGGCAAGTCTTTTCCTTAAATTTAGTAACTTTACTTACCTGCCCCACACATAGCTGGATTTGTTTGGAGTAATTCCACCTAAAGCCAAAAATCCAAGAGAGGCTCTGCCAAACCTAAATCCTGAATACTACACGAAAAACCATGTTCACCTACTGCCATTCTTTTTCATGGCAGCCAAACAGAATCTTGCCAAAGCATGCAGTCATCAACCCCCCGAGTGAAGCAGTAAATAAATCCCTCAATTAGAAAATGTCAGTGGTCCGCAAACAAACTGTCTCTAAGTTTAAATGCATCTGGAGACTCTGGAGGTTATTTATTAAAACTGGGGCATGCAAAATCTGGTGCACCTCTGCATGGAAACCAATCAGCATCCAGGTTTTACTGCCAAAGCTTAACTGAGCAAGCTGAAGTTAGAAGCTGATTGGCTAACAAGCACAGCTGCACTAAATTCGGAGTGCTCCAGTTTTAGTAAATCACCACCTCTGGATCGATCATTACATCCCATCCCACCTGACTGATCATTGGGCCTTTGATGAAATTTTCACTAACCTAAATGATATGGCAGTGGGGATTAACCCCCCCCCCCCCCCCAACTAATTTTTTTTTAGAACACTCTAATTCCCTTCCTTTCTCTATTCTTCTACTCTGGTTCCTTACTTTCACATTCTGACTACCTTACACAGGAAGCAGTAAACATCAAGGCTTACCTTTCTTCCCTGTTTTTTGACTCCCTTAGGGAACATTGCAATTAGATTCACTGATGATCGAAACCTGGGGGATATCTCAACATACAATTTAATCATCTATGAATGTTTTGCTTTTAGAGAAGAGTGATTTTATAACAATTCTGGAACAATGTTCAATAAGAAGCCTTGAATTTTGTATAGTTTTATACTGTATTGTATATTCAAAGCATTCAATACAAACTCTAAGATTTTAGTAAAGAATAGAACTGTACTGTAGGGGCAGACTCTTAATTGCTGATACCTTTTCAGTTGTATATATGCTAGTTGAGATTTTAACCACAGCTGGTTTTTAGGTTAGAGACTGACGCTTTATTAATTTCTTTTGAACCACAAACAGGGCGAGGCTCTTGCCACACATCCTTCATCTTCTTTCTTCTGTCTGGCCACAGTTACATTTTGCAGCATAAGAGCGTGTGAAGTAAAAGTGTACACGGGTACTCTGCTCCTCTGAATAGACAATGACTGCATGCACTTATATAAAGGTGTGTAATGTGTTATTGGAAAAGCAAACCTGCTGAGTAAAATTAAGGCGGCCTAGACTACGTGCTTTTAAAGGCACTATAGTATATTTTGAATTTATGTTTAGTACTAATACAAAAGCTCTTTAGTCAAGTAAATATGAATATTTTACATTTACTACTTGCAGCCAGCAAGTGAATGCTAGCAGCATTAGCATAATGATACAAGAAGGACTGGATTTACCTTGGGGCACAGTAGGTTTCTATAAAAACTAACAACTAACTAAAAGCCTATTTAACAACAGTAGAAGATGATTTTTGTTGAATAAGGAGATCCTATCAGAGAAGGTTTGCTCACGCCAATCACCGTGGTCAGGTCAGTCCCCATGAAAAAAGTGGTAAGAAAGAAAAAGAAATGGAAACAAATATAAGAGGTACAATATAAAAGTGCTTTGCAAAAAAATTATTTACCATGCTTCACTAGGAATAAAGTAATAAGAATAAAATATGTAATAAAGGAAAAGCAATAGGAACTGACCTGACCACGGTGGTGAGATAGTTTACCATAATTATACCATTTCACATATAGGCTTTAGTCAATTACCTTACTATTTTGGCCTCAACCTGGTGACTCTGTGTGCTGTCTACTTGGCAGCTTGCTCCATCCACAGCTCCCGGGGAAGACAGATCCAGGAGGTGCCTCTCCATGGCATCTGCTATTTGGCGATAGCTGGTTCCTGTCCCATTAAGGATTTACTGATTGGTGTTTGAGTATAATTACTCAAATATGTAATGGGAAGTGAGCTCTATATAATTTATTCATGTATAGTTCCCCATGTGGTTACACATTCTATCATTACATGCTTTAATGACAATGTCTCTCCACAGATGTCTTTATCAGTTTGGATTATATTAACGCCTGAAGAAGTGAACATTGTTTCACAAAGCGCATTGAGATGAATATCAGTGCCTGTTTATCATCATGCCGCGTCCCATTGACTTCAATGCTATATTGCGTCCCATTGACTTCAATGTCTTCAATGTATGTTAAAAAACTGTCCATTTCGGCTTTCGGCCAAGTGCATCCTAAAATTTTATTTCGGTGGACCACTAGATTTAGGTCATAAATGTCTTGGAATAAAGCTGAAAACTCAGACCTCACTTCAGGAATGTGTTACAAGACTTGAAAAGCATTGTCCACTAGCGATCCCAGGCCAGCCTGTCAGAGCTGAAGCAACTTTGCCAACACAAATTGAAGGAAACTGCATGATTCATATCTGTAAATCTGATAGAAACCTATCCTAAAAAGTCTTACAGCTATAACTGCACCTGTAATTGCAGCTAAATACTGACTTTGAGGTGAGGGGGGGAATACTTGCACAACAATTGAACACCGACCTTTAAAGCTGAACTCCAGTCAGCCATAAAATATTATGTGCCCCCACTTCCCAGTATAGCAAGGGATTAACACTTTTTTCAGTAGATATAGTAGAGAAATCCTTCCCTTATTCTGCGCTCCCACAGGATTCCTCCCCGCCATAGATCTGCTCACACTAAGCTTCTCCCCTTCACTTCTTTTCTGGTTGAAAGCTCCCAGACATCGGGAACATTGTAGATCCAGAATTATACAGTTTGTGAAGATGTTCAGGGCAGACCATTGGCTGTCCAAGTGGGTAAAAATATATGCACAGAACTGTAGTCATAGAAATACAATTTAAAACTCTACTCTGTGCTCATTCCCCATGCCCCCCACCTCAACTTCCCACTTGCAATTTATTTTCTTTTTTAATATACTCACCTTTTTTCAGTCATCACGTCAGGCGGGTCAAGTGACATGCTGCCCACTGGTTTATACATATAATTTCAGAACTTTTTCCACCTTTAATGTGACCTATAAACTCTACAACTTAATTGAAAACAAACTGAAATTTTTTAGGGGGGAGTAAAAATAAAAAATAAAAAAATAAAATAATGTGGTTGCATAAGTGTGCACATCCTCTTATAACTGGGGATGTAGCTGTGTTCAGAATTAAAGTGTAACTCCAATTTTGTTGAGAAAAAAACATTCCCCCTGGGTGATCGATGTACATTGCAAGGATTATAACAAACTTTGTTGCAGATTCCTACTTTGTTGCAGATTCCTACCTTTTGTTATTTTGAAGAAATCCTCTGCGTTTGTTTGTGCCTCTGTGCTATATGGGTCTAATGGGAGTGGTTTCATAATTATCTGTCAGCTGTAGAGCACTGAAGGGGAAATCTGTTGAGTCTGCATCCCTTTAGACGTGTTCCTATTGAAAGTATCTCTCCAAAAATGACATTTTTGTTGCAGGGGATGGCTAAAATCTGACTTGTATCTTAGTGCAGACTTCTGGGAAAATTGGTGAGCCAATCACACAAGCAAGTTTCTGGGGGTGGTCAGTACACATCCTGTGTACAGAACAACTCCAGGTAGCCATATTACAACGTATTTTCAGAAAATTACAGCACTGCAGATTGAAATGGAAAGGTAATTTTTAATAACATTCAATTACAATAGAACGTGTCGCAATTATATGCGCTATATTATTTTTTCTTTATTTGCTATTTTTTTTTCCCACGAAAGTGGAGTTACCATTTAAGTGATCACATTCAAACTCATGTTAAATAGGAGTCAGTACACACCCGTCATCATTTAAAGTGCCTCTGATTAACCGCAAATAAAGTTCAGCTGTTCTAGTGGGTCTTTCCTGGCATTTTCTTAGTCACATCCTACAGCAAAAGCCATGGTCCGCAGAGAGCTTCCAAAGCATCAGAGGGATCTCATTGTTTAAAGGTATAAGTCAGGAGAAGGATACAAAAATTTCCAAGGCAATAGATGTACCATGGAACACAGTGAAGACAGTCATCATCAAGTAGAGAAAATATGGCACAACAGTGACATTACCAAGAACTGGACGTTCCTCCAAAATTGATGAAAAGACGAGAAGAAAACTGGTCAGAGAGGCTGCCAAAGGACTACAGCAAAATTACAGGAGCTGCAGGAATATCTGACAAGTACTGGCTGCGTTGTACATGTGACAACAATCTCCCATATTCTTCATATGTCTGGGCTATGGGGTAGAGTGGCAAGACGGAAACCTCTTCTTGCGAAGAAAAACATCCAAGCCTGGCTAAAAACACATCTTAAATGTCCCAAATGCATGTGGGAAAATGTGTTATGATGAAACCATGGTTGAACCATGGTTGAACTTTTTGGCCATAATTCCAAAAGATATGTTTGGCTCAAAAACAACATTGCACATGACCAAAAGTACACCATACCCACCATAAAGCATGGTGGTGGCAGCATCATGCTTTGGGCTGTTTTTCTTCAGCTGGAACAGGGCCTTAGTCAAGGTAGAGGGGATTATGAACATTTACAAACACCAGTCAATATTTGCACAAAACCTTCTGGCTTCTCCTAGAAAGCTGAACATGAAGAGGAACTTCATCTTTCAGCATCACAAGGACCCAAAGCATACATCCAAATCAACAAAGTAATGGCTTCACCAGAAGAAGATTACAGTTTTTGGAATGGCCCAGCAAGAGCCCAGACCTAAATCCAACTGAAAATCTGTGGGGTGATCTGAAGAGGGCTGTTCGCAGGAGATTTCCCTGTAATCAGAGATTTGCAGTGTTTTTGCAGAGTGGGCAATTATTGCCAAGTCAAGATGTGCCATACTTATAAGACTCATACCCAAAAACACTGAGTGCTGTCATAAAATCAAAAAGGTGCTTTAACGACGTATTAGTTTAAGGGTGTGCAGACTTATGTAACCATTAGGGATGAGCCGAACACCCAAAACCCCCCCCCCCCCCCACGGCTTAGGTTCGCAGTAGAACTTGCGCACAGGCAAAAAATTTGTTCGAACACGCAAAGTCTATGGGACACGAACATGAATAATTAAAAGTGCTCATTTTAAAGGCTTATATGCAAGTTATTGTCAGAAAAAGTGTTTGGGGACCTGGGTCCTGCCCCAGGGGACATGTATCAATGCAAAAAGAATTTTTAAAAACCAGACGTTTTTTCGGGAGCAGTGATTTTAATAAAGCTTAAAGTGAAACAATAAAAGTGTAATATTCCTTTAAATTTCGTACCTGGGAGGTGTCTATAGTATGCCTGTAAAGGGGCATATGCTTCCCGTGTTTAGAACAGTCTGACAGCAAAATGACATGTCAAAGGAAAAAAAGTCATTTAAAACTACTCGCGGCTATTAATGAATTGTCGGTCCGACAATACACATGAAAGTTCATTGATAAAAACTGCATGTGATTTCACGACAGGGGAACCCCGAACCAAAATGTAAAAAAAAAAAAAAAAAAAACGGCGTGGGGGGTCCCCCTACATTCAATACCAGGCCCTTCAGGTCTGGTATGGATATTAAGGGGAACCCCACGCCAAATTTTTTTAAAAAAATGGCGTGGGGGTACCCCCTCAAAATCCATACCAGACCCTTATCCGAGCACGCAACCTTGCAGGCCGCAGGAAAAGAGGGGTGGACGAGAGCGCCCCCCCTCCTGAATTGTACCAGGCCACATGCCCTCAACATTGGGAGGGTGCTTTGAGGTAGCCCCCTAAAGCACCTTGTCCCCATGTTGATGAGGACAAGGGCTTCATCCCCACAACTCTTGGCCGGTGGTTGTGGGGGTCTATGGGCAGGGGGCTTATCGGAATCTGGAAGCCCCCTTTAACAAGGGGACCCCCAGATCCCGCCCCCCCCTTTGTGAATTGGTAATGGGGTTCAAATGTACCCCTACCATTTCACAAAAAAGTGTCAAAATGGTTAAAAAATACAAGAGATGGTTTTTGTTCCTTTATTAATATCTTCTTCTTTCCGCTTCTTCTTTCATCTTCTTTCTTCTGGTGGTGTTCTTCTTCCTCCATCATCTTCTTCATCTTCTTCCTCCGTTCTTCTCGTCCCACATCTTCCTCCAGGCTTCTTCTCCGCTCCGTCCGCACGATCCGCCTCAGTGGGAGTCTTCAGCCGTGTGACGCTTTGCTTCTTCTGACACTTCTTTTATAACGGAGGATGGGCCACCCGGTGACCCCGCCCTCCTCTGACGCACAGGGAATTCACGGGAGTTCCCTGTGGCTTTCCCCGTGTTGTCAGAGGGTGTGGAGTCACTTTAAGCTTTATTCACTTTAAGCTTTATTAAAATCACTGCTCCCGAAAAAACGCCAGTTTTTAAAAATTCTTTTTGCATTGATACATGTCCCCTGCGGCAGGACCCAGGTCCCCAAACACTTTTTATGACAATACCATGCATATAAGCCTTTAAAATTAGCACTTTTCATTTCTCCCATAGACTTTTAAAAGGGTGTTCCGCAGCTTTTGAATTTGCAGCGAACACCCCAAATTGTTCGCTGTTTTCGGCGAACAGCCGATGTTCGAGTCGAACATGAGTTCGACTCGAACCTCATCCCTAGTAACCAAATTATTTTCGGTTTTTATTTTTACTTCCCTCCACCTAAAAGATTTGTTCAACTGAGTTGTACAGTTTATAGGTCACATTAAAGGTGGAAAAGGTTCTGAAACGATTTATCTTTGTCTCAATTTTTTTTTACATCACAGAAACCTGACATTTTAACAGGGGTGTGTAGACTTTTTATATCCACTGTAATTCTCCATAAAGCAGGGAGCGACGCTTTTGTGGTGAGGTCAGGGCCACTCTCTGTATTAATACACTATCAATATAGGATTCTGTGGTTACTTCCATGACGCCCTGAATTTAGAAAAAGCTCTAATGATGAGTAACACCAAGCATTTTACAAAACAGCTTTGTCATTACAAAGTATCTTATCAAACTTACAGTGGCCTCTGCTTATTTTTTTCTCATCCCCTGTAAATAAGGTCAGGTTTTGTTTCCTAGACTTACAGCAAAACATAAAAAGGTAGCAACGTATATTTCCATGAGAAAAATTAATAACCGTTTCATTAGCCTTAAGTCTCTTGACTAGACAAGAATTTATAAACCACATTATCAATCGCTGCTTAGGTTAGGTTTTGTGGTTACAGATGTTAGACATTTGTTTCAGGTAAGAAGCAACAAAACCGCAGAATCTCAATGGACACAAGAAAAACATGAGCAATGCAGCTAAGATACAAAAACAGCTTTCAGCACACAAGATGGCAAAAACTATGCAAATTTTAGTCACAAAACCCATCTTCTAAAACACATTTTTTAAACAGACTTTTTTAAAATTTTCTAGCCTTAAGCACCTAATCTGAAGTTGTTGCATGGATTTAAGTTGGACCAACGTAATTATACATGTGCCAAACATAGTAACATAGTAGGTAAGGTTGAATAAAGACAACAGTCCATCCAGTTCAACCTGTGTGGGTGTGTGTGTGTAAAAAATCATTTCCCATATCCCCTTAAATTGTTTTCGTTAAGATGCAAATCCAAGAGTCTTTTAAAACTATCCATACTTCCTGCCGATACAACCAATTGTGGAAGAGTGTTCCATATCCTTACCTTCCTGACAGTGAAAAACCCCCTATGCAGCTTAAGGTTAAACCACTTCTCTTCCAATCTCATCGTGTTGCCCCGTGCCCTCTTACACACCCTGGGACTGAAAAGTTTCATACTTACGCTGGGATCACCTTTCAGATATTTGTATATAGCAATCATATCTCCTCTCAAGCGTCTCTTCTCCAGGGAGAATAAATTTAGCACTTGTAGTTGTTCCTCATATTTGATGTCCTCCGGTCCCCATATTAGATTAGATGCCTTTCTCTGGACTCTCTCCAGCCCATCCTCTCTGAGGATTGGTGACCAGAACTGGACGGAAAACTCCAGATGCGGCCAAACCAGAGTTTTATAAAGTGGCAGAATAATCGTTTTATCTCTGGAGTAAATTCCCTTTTTAATTGCATGCTAATATTCTGCTGACTTTGGTAGCCACAGCTTTACAATGCATGCTATTGCTCAGTCTGTCTTCTACTAGGACCCCTAGATCCTTCTCCACCCTGTAAGCCCCTAGGGATTCTCCATCTAAAGAGTAACTTGCATTTATATTTTTACCCACCAAGTTTTTATTTTTATCCACCTTACATTTTTCAATGTTAACCTGTTGCCGACCAGCCATCGTCATTTTAAGGCAGGCAGGATGGCACGGCTGCGCAAATCGCTGTAGGTGTACGTCGGCCACTTTAAGAGCTGTGGGAGACGCGTGCAAGTCCCACCGCCGGCCATCTGCGATCGCTCCACAGAGAGCCAGAACGGGGATCTGTCAATGTAAACAGACAGATATCCGTTCTGACAGAGGAGGAGAGAGATCTGCTGTTCCTAGTGATCAGGAACTGCGATCTCTCTCCTCCTCCAGTCCCATCCCCCCACAGTTAGAAACACCTCCCAGGGAACACCTTGATCGCCCCCTAGTGTTAACCCCTTTCCTGCCAGTGAAGTTACACTGAAATCAGTGCATTTTTATAGCACTGATTGCTGTAAAACAACAATTGTCCCAAAAAAGTGTCAAAAGTGTCAGATCTGTCCGCTGCAATGTCGCAGTCCCACAAAAAAAATCGTAGATCGCCGACATTACAAGTAAAAAAAAAAAAAAAGTATAAAATGCCATAAATATATCCCCTATTTTGAAGATGCTATAACTTTTGCGCAAACCAATCAATATACACTTATTGCATTTTTTTTTCACCAAAAATATGTAGAAGAATACATATTGGCCTAAACTGACGAAGAATTTTTTTATTTTTTGGATATTCATTATAGCAAAAAAGTAAAAAATCGTTTTGTTTTTTTCAAAATTGTCAGTCCTTTTTTGTCTACAGCGCAAAAAATAAAAACTGCAGAGGTGATCAAATACCAACAAAAGAAAGCTCTATTTGTGGGGAAAAAAAAGGACATAAATTTGTTTGTGTACAATGTCGCATGACCGTGCAATCGTCAGTTAAAGCGACGCAGTGCCGTATCACAAAAAATGGCCTGGTCAGGAAGTGGCTAAATCCTTCCGGGGCTGAAGTGGTTAAACTTAATTTGCCATGTAGTAGCCAATTCCATTAATTTATTCAGGGCCTCTTGTAAAGTTTCTATATCCTGCTGTGTTATTGCCCTGTTATTTTTGTGTCGTCAGCAAACACTGAGACTGAGCTATTTATCCCATCCTCTATATTATTTATAAATAAATTAAACAGAGTTGGTCCCAGGACAGAGCCCTGGGGTAACCAACTAACCACTCTAGACCAGTGGTCATCAACCCTGTCCTCAGGGCCCACTAACAGGCTAGGTTTTATGTATTACCTTGGGGAGATGCAGACTAGAATACTGCAATCACTGAGCAGCAAATGATATCACCTGTGATGTATTTCAGTTATCTTGCAAACCTGGCCTGTTAGTGGGCCCCGAGGACAGGGTTGATGACCACTGCTCTAGACCATTCTGAGTACATATTATTTATCACAACCCTTTGGACACGTCCTGTAGCCAGTTTTCTATCCAGGTACATACCCTATGGTCCATGCCTACAGTCCTCAGCTTGTAGATTAAGCGTTGGTGGGGGACTGTATCAAATGCTTTTGCAAAATCCAGATATACCACATCCACCAGCCTACCTTTGTCCAGATGGCAGCTCACTTCCTCATAGAACATTAATAGGTTGGTTTGGTAAGAGCGACCTTTCGTAAACCCGTGCCGATTACTGCTAATTATACTGTTTTCATCAGTAAATACTTGGATATGGTCCCTTATCATCCCCTCAAATAGTTTACAATCTACCAACGTTAGACTTACAAGCCTATAGTTCCCAGGAATAGATCTCTGTCCTTTTTTGAATATTGTTACCACATGGGCTTTTTGCCAATCAGCTGGTACCAATCCTGTCAGTATGCTGTCCATGAGGATTAGGAATAGCGGTCTGGCTATAACATAAGTTCTTTAAGGACTCTCAGGTGTAAGCCATCTTGTCTTGGTGATTTACTTATGTTAAGCTTCTCTAATCCTTTCTGGATTTCGGCTTCTGTTAGCCACAAGGGTAGATCTTGTGGCATGTTGCTAACAACACTGTCTTGGTCGGTATACCCCTCCTTTTCCTGTGTGAAGATGGAGGAGAAGAAAACATTTAGTACAGCTGCCTCCTCCTTGTCATCTGTAACCACCTTCCCTTCCTTGTCCTTTATGGGGCCTATGTGTTCCGTCCTCGCCTTTTTACGGTTAATATATTTAAAAAACTTCTTGGGATTATTTTTACTCTCCTCTGCTGTGTCTCTCATTCTTTTTTAGCTGCCCTGATTGCGTTCTAATGCCCCGTACACACGGTCGGACTTTGTTAGGACATTCCGACAACAAAATCCTAGGATTTTTTCCAACGGATGTTGGCTCAAACTTGTCTTTCATACACACGGTCACACAAAGTTGTCGGAAAATTCTGAACGCGGTGACGTAAAACACGTACGTCGGGACTATAAACGGGGCAGTGGCCAATAGCTTTCATCTCTTTATTTATTCTGAGCATGCGTGGCACTTTGTCCGTCGGATTTGTGTACACACGATCGGAATTTCCGACAATGGATTTTGTTGTCGGAAAATTTTATATCCTGCTCTCAAACTTTGTGTCGGAAAATCCGATGGAAAATGTGTGATGGAGCCTACACACGGTCGGAATTTCTGACAACAAGGTCCTATCACACATTTCGGAAAATCCGACCGTGTGTACGGGGCATTACACCTCACATTGTATTCCTTGTATTGTTTGAATGCTGATACTGACCCCTCTGTGTTGTACTTTTTAAAGGCCATTTTTTTGTCCTCAATATGACATTTAGCCACCCAGGTTTAACCTTTGTTTTATATTTATTACCCCTTGGAATGCACTTGGTGATACATTTAATATATTCCTAAAGCATTCTTATTTTTACTCTGTGTTCAATGTTTCAAGGATTTGAAAGCAGCATTAAGCGTAGTTAAGAAAAGTTGTCTCTTTTGAAATTTAGTGTTCTTGTACTCCCCTCATACCTCCCTTTCCTACAATTTATGTGGAATGTAATAATCCTGTGGTCGCTAGCTCCCAAATTGTCCCATATTTCCACATCTGCAATCAGATCTATATCATGTGTAATTAAAATATGTAGCAATGTGTTACTCCTAGTCGGGGAATCCACCAATTGGGACATGAAGCTGTGCTGTAGAACTTTTAATAAATGGCAGGCCTTTAACCACTTCCCGACCGCTGCATACCGATATACATTGGCACAATGGCAGACTTCTTTGCAAAATAGCTCAAGCTCTGTCAGATTGGATGAAGAGCGTCTGAACAGAAATGTTCAAGTCTTGCCACAGATTCTCAATTGGATTTAGGTGTGGACTTTGACTGGGTCATTCTAACACATGAATATGCTTTGATCTAAACCATTACATTGTAGCTTTGGCTGTATGTTTAGGATCGTTGTCCGGCTGGAAGATGAACCTCCGGCCCAGTCAAGTCTTTTGCAGACTAACAGGTTTTCTTCTAAGATTTCCCGGTATTTGGCTCCATCCATCTTCCCATCAACTCTGACCATCTTCCTTATCCCTGCTGAAGTAAAGCATCCCCACAATATGATGCTGCCGCCACCATGTTTCACATTGGGGATGGTGTTTTCAGGGTGATGTGCAGGGTTAGTTTTACGCCACACATAGCGTTTTGCTTTTGGGCCATGTCTTCCACATGTTTACTGTGTCCTCCACATGACTTCTCGCAAACTGGACTTCTTATGGCTTTCTTTCAACAATGGCTTTTATCTTGCCACTCTTCCATACCGGCCAGATTTGTGGAGTGCACGACTAATAGTTGTCCTGTGAATAGATTCTCCCCACCTGAGCTGTGGATCTCTGCAGCTCCTCCAGAGTTACCATGGGCCTCTTAGCTGCTTCTCTAATTAATGCTCTCCTTGCCTAGCCTGTCAGTTTAGGTGGACGGCCATGTCTTGGTAGGTTTGAAGTTGTGCCATACTCTTTCCATTTTCGGATGATAGATTGAACAGTGCTCTATAAGATGGTCAAAGCTTGGGATATTTTCTTGTAACCTAACCCTGCTTTAAATTTCTCCACAACTTTATCCCTGACTTGTCTTGTGTGTGCCTTGGCCTTCATGATGCTTTTTGTTCACTAAGGTTATCCAACAAACCTCTGAGGGCTTCACAGAACAGCTGTATTTATACTGAGAATAAGTTACACACAGGTGGACTCTATTTACTAATTAGGTGATTTCTGAAGGCAATTGGTTCCACTAGATTTTAGTTAGGGGTATCAGAGTAAAGGGGGCTTAATACAAATGCACGCCACACTTTTCAGATAGTTATTTGTAAAAACAATTGAAAAACAATCTATCATTTTCATTCCACTTCACAGTTAGGTGCCACTTTGTGTTGCTCTATCACATAAAATCCCAATAAAAAACATTTACGTTTTTGGCTGTAACATGACAAAATGTGGAAAATTTCAAGGGGTATGAATACTTTTTCAAGACACTGTATACTTGGAGATTTTTCTCTGTCAAAGATTGTTGGCAAGTGCAATACAGTATCCTTTGCACTAAGTTTTCCTAGTAGTTAGCATGAACACAGTTTTATGCCAAATTTGCAAATCCTTCGGGCAACTTGCACAGATTTAATACTTACTGTGACCCTATAGATGCTTTAAGAAACAGTTTTACAATGTAAAAGCCATATGCTACCAACACACCGTTAACCATAAAAACCACTGAGATTAACCCATCTTGTTGGGAAAGGTCTGTAGTATCAGAACTTCCAGGGCCACTGAAGCCAGTTCTTGCTTTATTTTATTTATTTCAGGTACTTGTATAGCGCCATCAATTTACACAGCTCTTTACATATACATTGTACATTCACATCAGTCCCTGCCCTCGAGGAGCTAACACTCTAAGGTCCCTAACTCACATTCATACATACTAGGGACAATTTAGACAGGATCCAATTAACCTAGAGTACTCGGAGAAACCCACGCAGGCACAGGGAGAACATGCAAACTCCAGGCAGGTAGCGTTTTGGTTGGGATTTGAACTAGCAACCCTCTTTACTGCTAGGCAAAAGTGCTATCCACTACACCACTGTGCTTTATTGCCTTGATCCATCATTAATGTCGTGTTCTTTGACATGTAGAAAATACATTTAAACTAAGTGCCTAAATGCTGAGACTGTTCCAAGCAAGTAGATATTGGAAAAAAATCCAAAGTTTCTCAGTTACAACTTCCAGCCATTGCAACCATTCCACTAGCACAGTAAGGCAAACAACTGCACATACAAGGTTGATGAAATAGCACTTTTAATTAGTAGATACTTCAAAACATTTGAGAAATTAAACATTTTGTTGCTGAGAAATAGGGATTAATTTTAAACGTAGAAGGGGTTTTCCTAGCTGCCCTTTGAACTTTTACAAGCAAACAGGGTTTCAGTCTTGCCTGTACATCATACACAGAACATTTTGGCTTCAATATTCAAAGAACATTTGGGGTTTTCAAAGGTAAAAGCAAAAGAAAATTTACAAGCTAAAAAAAAAAAAGAATCTACGAGCAAGGTGAAACCTGTCTATTTTACAGAGAGAAGTTACTAACATTCAGGCAGAGTAGGCATTAACAAAAAGGTAACGGAATTACATAAAATGTCCTAAAACTAAAGAATCTCAGTCAAGGTTACAAAAATGTTTAACTACATGTTCCCAAATTTTAAAAAACAAAAATGAAAGGAAAGTGGTTTTATTAAAAACAAGCAAAAATCAGTTTAAAGACATCCAAATTCTTCATGTTCACACTCCTCCATAGACTGACAACTGTTGCCTGCAGACTTTGAATCATCTATAACAGAGGATCCTGCAGGACAAGACTGGTGGATAGTGCAAGTGCATACACAAGAATGAATAGGGCCATCTAGTACATGTGCACCAAGAAGTGAAAAGGTTGGGACTCCCCGGGTAAGGCTGCACAGCAAAGATCACTGGTTCCAAGAGGAAGGCAAGTATTTGTCCAGGAAGGCAGAGGGTTGGGGGAAATGGATTAAAGGACAACTGTACCCAAGGCCCAGCTAAAGATATGCAGGCATTTAAACTCTATACTAGCAACCTCCATTTTTCTAGTTTTACTTCCACCAGCATAGAGCACTGGAGTGGTAAAAAGTATTTTCTCTGAGAGAAAAGGGTACTTTAAGGCATGGTGAACACCCAAGTGCAGAAGAAGAGGAAGGGGCAGGAACCAAACTAAGGTATGTAGCCCTAGGAAGCCACTTCTTGCACCCCGGTATCTGGAATGCAAGCTGTCCATGCCTCTACAAAGGACAACAGACATACCCAAACTCTGGAAAGTGGGGGTGCATCTGCATGCAAAGGTGTGTCTAAGGATTTTACAAACTTGGAGTGCCAGACTTTGCAGGTAGTCAGGAAGTCAAGCTTGGAAGGCCTCAATACTGAAGTTGAGGGGGTGGAGAAATGAAAGGGATGCTTTTTAACACTCAGACATCTAGTGCTGGTCTATAGAGGCGCTGTCCATCAAGGGCCATGCAGATCAAATGCTTCTTAAAGATAGTTCTACAGTCCAGCACCTTGGCCAAAGTACCCTACTCCTATGTATGAACAAAGAAGGTGGGAGATTCAAAAGTAAGTTGTCATGGCTGAAATTTATGTTGCGCTGGTGAGATCCCTTTTAAGGAATTTCACCCAGTCAGCCATGGTTTGACAAAGCAAAATTACAGCCAGGATTGGGTTCAGAGTGGGACCCACCAGAGAAACCAATTTTGGAGAGGCTTCCAACAGCTTACTGGGTGGCCACCAACCCCTTCACGCTGACATAACACATATATGCGACCTCATTGGACTGGACTTTTTGGTGTGGGGCCGCATATATGCGTATCTGTCATTGTGCTGGGAGTGCGCTGTGCGGCACACTCCCAGCCAAAAGACAGACACGCATATATGTGGCTCTACGCCAAAAAGCCCAGTATAATTAGGTCGCATATACAGTACAGGCATACCCCACTTTTAAGTACACAATGGGGTTTATCTACTAAAGCTGGAAAGTGCTGTATCTAACAAAAGGGAGTACACCCCTCACATTTTTGTATATATTTTATTATATCTTTTCATTTGACAACACTGAAGAAATGACACTTTGTTACAATGTAAAGTAGTGAGTGTACAGCTTGTATAACAGTGTAAATTTTCTGTCCCCTCAAAATAACTCAACACACAGCCATTAATGTCTTAACCGATGGCAACAAAAGTAAGTACACCCCTAAGTCAAAATGTCCAAATTGGGCCCAATATTTTGTGTGGTCACCATTATTTTCCAGCACTGCCTTAACCCCCTTGGGCATGGAGTTCACCAGAGCTTCACAGGTTGCCACTGGAGTCCTCTTCCACTCCTCCATGATGACATCACGGAGCTGGTGGATGTTAGAGACCTTGCGCTCCTCCACCTTCTGTTTGAGGATGCCCCACAGATGCTCAATAGGGTTTAGGTCTGGAGACGTACTTGGCCAGTCCATCACCTTTACCCTCAGCTTCTTTAGCAAGGCAATGGTCGTCTTGGAGGTGTGTTTGGGGTCGTTATGTTGGAATACTGCCCTGCAGCCCAGTCTCCAAAGGGAGGGGATCATGCTCTGCTTCAGTATGTCACAGTACATGTTGGCATTCACAGTTCCCTTAATGAACTGTAGCTTCCCAATGTTGGCAGCACTCATGCAGCCCCAGACCATGACACTCCCACCACCATGCTTGAATGTAGGCAAGACAGGCTTGTCTTTGTACTCCTCACCTCGTTGCCTCCACACACACTTGACACCATCTGAACCAAATACGTTTATCTTGGTCTCATCAGACCACAGGACATGGTTCCAGTAATCCACGTCCTTAGTCTGCTTGTCTTCAACAAACTGTTTACGGGCTTTCTTGTGCATCATCTTTAGAAGAGGCTTCCTTCCGAGACAACAGCAATGCAGGTCAATTTGATGCAGTGTGCGGCGTATGGTCCGAGCACTGACAGGCTGACCCCCCAATCCCTTCAACCTCTGCAGCAATGCTGGCAGCACTCATACATCTATTTCCTAAAGACAACCTCTGGATATCCCTCACCTCTCCCCCCATCCTCTCCTTATTCTCCCCTCCCTTCCTTCACATCCCATTCCTCTCCCCTTGTTCTTTCCCCCCCCTGGCTCTCTTGGTTCCCCCTCCCTTTCCCTCTCACTGGCCCCCCCTTTCGCCCCCCTTTTCCCTTCCCTTTTCAATCCCCTCCCCTTTTCTCTCCCGGCTTTTCTCCCCCCCCCTTCCTTTTCCCCTTCCCTCCCCCTCCCCCTTTTTTTCCCCCTCCCTTTCCTCTTTGTCCCCATCACCCTTCCCCCCCCCCTTTTACCCCCTCCGTTCTCCCCCTTCCCTCCCCCCTCCCCCACCATCACCACCCCTGTTTCACCTTCCCTCCATTGGGTGTGCACTCCCCGCACTATGCCCCCCCACATGACAGTGTTATCACTTCAATCATTATATTCTTTTTATTTATTCTTTATTAAACTAGAGTCTGTTCACAATCCCCCGTGTCCGCCGCAGGGGGAATTGTGTTGGGTCCTGCTGTCCCACTGAACCTGCCTGAGTGGGTGAGCTTGTCCTCAATTTTACCTCTCCTGTATCATGGTTTGTGACTACTTTTGTGATTACCTATGTTTGCTGCATATGTTTAATGTGTTCATGTATTAAAGATGTCCTAATTACCTTATAGACCTGTTCCTCCTGAAGAAGCGGTTCCGACCGTGAAACCGGTCGAGATAAAAGTCTTGTATATACCCCCCCGTACAGAAAACTTGCGGGCCCCATTCGTTGTATTCAGTGTGGTATATATTCTTGATTTTATGATTGTATGTATATATTATGTTTGTATTTTTGTATTTCAATTATTAAAAATTTATATAACTTTTTAGATTTCTGTAACTGTACATTATTATCTAGTACCGGGATAGTCCCAATTTCCAATTCTGGGGGTGCACACGTGAATAGACAGTAGCAGCAACTGCCTTCACGCCTCCACCCCTATATGCCTTTCATTAACCAATTTTGGGATGATGGTACGTGTACGAGCTTTCTACTAATTTGCAACCGAGGCCTTACTCTTCTCTTTAGTATACATAGGGTGGACAACACACCCACTTTTTTGGTTTGTGCATCTCTTGATGGATGGCAACTTCAATTGATACTCCTGTTAGTGCCTCTATACCTGATGTTTTTTCCTTGATTATTCTTTACTAACACATCTCCTTGTCACCTTAACACAATCAGGGTCTCTTCGTCATAGATGAATGTAGCTATGGACGTCCTAGGCACCGAGCGGGTAGGCTTTATGTCGAATTTCAAAACTGCATGTCTAAATGATCATAAAACTGAAGATGACATCCAAACGTTTTTTGCTAAAATGTTCAAACTACTTAAACATAAGTCGCACTTGCATTGGCACATCGAATACTTTAAAATGTACGTCAGTGAGAATATTTGCCCTCTTGGTCTGAGAGGCCAAATATTCCCCACTATAAAAGATCCATCGGTGGACTTCAAGAAAACATGGGAGAATATTTTAACCAAATGTAGTCTTGACTTAATAAGACTCCTTATTACTCAGTACACCCATGATATGACTACCCTTGACAGTGACATCGAACGTCTCAACTCTGACTACTCTCACTTAGCAGAAAATACTGTATTCAAAACCAAGTGGAAAGAGCTTAAAGAGCGCTTGGAAATTATGAATAAAGACATTATTGTCAAGAAACAAATCAAATTTGGGAGGGACAAGTCAGCCTTTACAGAGGGCCTAGCTTACCGTTGGTCCGGAAGGAACCAGGGTAGACGGGGTCCTCCTCGAGCCAACACCACTAGAAATTCCACTACGTATATTGAATCTGACTCATCCTTATCTTCAACCCTGTCCCTTCAGAGCAATATCCGTCCCAATGCTATACCCACAACCAATTCTTCACGAAAGAGACTTCGTTTTGGGGGAAATACTCCACCAACGAATTCCAAAAAGGATAAAAAAGGCCCTAAAGGCCCCAAATCCTTACGTGCACCCCCTACACAAACCCCAAAATGACACCACTATCTCCTCAGAAGGGGCAGCGGGCCACTACACTGCATGGCACTATTCCAAAAGTTCTCAGTTCTGCTCTGATGACAAATAAGTATAGCAAAATAAATGAAGATGCCATTTTTTTAGACCTGAAGAAGCAACAGAGCAACCTAGACACGTACGTTCTGAAACCTTCACAACCCCAGCAGAATACCCCTCACGTGACACCAACCTCAATGTCATAAACCTCACTCCTTATATGCTGACGAGGAACCCTCGTTATTGCAGCTGGGTCTAGGTTTCTGTCCCCTCGATGCGCTCAAAGTCACCGAGACCATCAAGGACCTATACCTGTTTGCACGCAATCTCACATTTAGATTTATCTACGACACTGACCGCACCAATCTCAACTTGGAGTGTGAGCTCACGGAGCGCACCAGTCAATTCAGTATGGAGGAGTTTCGAGTGGTCCGTGACCTCATGCTCCTATTTGATGAGGGGGATACGGGGGGACCCCGGCCCGTCTCAGGATGCCCGGCTCCCTATCGATACTTCTCAGAGTGTCCTCTGTGGGGACCTCCTCTCACCACACCTCTGCACCCAATCTCCCCGGTCGGACTGTTACCCCCAACCAAGTCTCACGATCCAAACCTTTTCGATTACGGTCTCGCAGGTTCCCTGATCTCAACACCTGTCCGGAGATTTGGGCCTTTCTCCAAGCCACTATCAGAGACCTTAAAAAACAACAATGGCCTGATTTTCCCTCTAACCTCAACCCCAGCCAAACCCGAGCACTTCAATCTTTACAGAGACGCACGTATGTCATCATAAAACAGTCCGACAAGGGCGGTAATATCGTCCTCATGACACATTATCAATACCAATCCATGTGCCTGGCCATTCTCAACAATAGTAACTGGTACTTACCCATCACCCAATCCCATGTATCGTCCTTTGCACAGGAACTCCAGGTTCTTTGCACTGAGGCCTATCTTACAGGCCTCATTGACAAAGACACTCTGGAGTTCCTGGTCCCTAAATTTCTCGCGTCCCTACCTTTTATTCCCTACCCAAGACTCACAAAAATGTCCGAACCCCCCCAGGAAGACCTATAGTCTCGGGGATAGGTTCTTTAACCGATAACGCCAGTAAATTTGTGGACGCGTTTTTTATGCCACATGTCCGCAGCCTCGGTCCTACATTAGAGACACCACCGACCTATTGCAATGCCTTGAAGGAATCCAGATCCCTCCTGACGCCCTGCTCGTGGCTGTTGATAGCACTTTACTCCAGTATCCCCCACGAGCAGGGCGTACGGGCGGCTGGTTCCTTTCTGTTTGAACAGGATACCACCACATGGCCTCTAAATCACTTTGTGCTTGCGTTACTACATTTTATATTAACGAAAAACTACTTTACCTTTAACAATCAATTGTTTTTGCAAACACAAGGAGTCGCGATGGGGACTTCCTGTGCCCCAGCCTACGCAAACCTATATTTAGGCGGTTGGGAGAGGCACATCCATTCGGACGATAGATATTTTGAATTCCTAGATGACATTCTTCTGTGGTACCGTTTCACTGATGATCTATTATTGGTATGGACTGGACCCAGGGACAAACTTTTGCAGTTCCTCCATGAGTTAGACATCAACTACCTAAATCTCAAGTTTACCTTTAAGATTGATACAGACCAGATTTCCTTTCTAGATCTGAACATCATTAAACAACAAGATGGTACCCTTGGTACGGACCTTTACCGTAAACCCACGGCCGGCAATACTCTTTTGTTTGCCACCAGCGCCCACCCTAGTCCACTGTTGTGCAGCATACCATACGCACAATACCTGCGCTTGCGCAGAAACTGTACGCCTGATAGCGATTTCATACTTCAGGCCAAGGCGTTACGTGAACGTCTGCTCCTACGAGGTTACTCCTCTACCAATCTTAGAAAAGCATACAACAGAGCTTTGTCACGTCCTCTCAATTCCCTACTATTTAACCGTAAAAAGCCCCCCCCCTCTAAGGATACCGTTAGATTCATCACCACCTATTCAGCACACCACAATGTGCTTCGTAACATTTTAACCAAGAATTGGCATATTTTGGCTGAGCACAATACTCTAGCTAAATATGTACGGCCTATTCCGGAATTAGTGTTCCGTAGGGCTCGTTCCTTGCGGGACCAACTAACTTCCAGCCACTACACTTCCGAAAAAACCCCCAGGACAGGACCTAACGGTACATTTAGATGCGGGGACTGTCCCCGCTGTCCCTGGGTTCGCAAGGGCAAGCGGTTCATCCTACCCAACGGAGAGCTCCTTGTCCCCCGAACCTTTGCTGACTGCGGCATGAAAGGGGTGATCTATTTGATGGTATGCACCTGTAAAGCTTTTTACGTTGGAAAAACCATCCGAGAATTTAGACAGAGGATTGGCGACCACCTCTACTATTCCGAGAATGGGAAATTGACCACGATTGGTAGACACATTGGTCCATATCACAAATTTGACAGATCTGTTGTCCAATTTCTTGTCCTCGAGGTGGTACAACCCAATCCCAGGGGAGGCGATTGGGACCGCACAATCCTTCAGAGGGAGACCTTATGGATTGAGTGGCTCAATGCCACTTTCTCCCCTGCCCTCAATGAGATGGTATCTTACAAACCCTTCCTGTGACAACCTTGGGTTTCCTCATCCATTTCTCCCCTACTCTCTCCTTCCCCTCCTTCCCTATTCTCTCCTCCTTCCTCCCCTTCTTTCCCTCTCTTCCCTTCTTACATTCCGTATCCTCCCCCCCCCCCTCCTTTCCCACTCCTTTCCTTCTCTCTTTTCCCCCCTCTCCCCCCCCCCCACTCTTCATGGTAACCGATACCGTTTGTTGTTCTTTACATTTTTGCATCATCTCACTACTCCATCGACATTTTATCTTATGATTGACCTATCTGTTTGTGTTAGGATCGGCGACAGTCCTTGGGTGATATCCCCAGAGATTACCATATAGTTTATATTTTTTGATCATTTATTTGTATTCCCCTTTTTTAATTGATTCCTGTTATCTTTTGCTGTAAGAGGACGCGCTCCCCCTCCCTCTCAGCGGTGGTGGTGTTTTGCGGGATCCCTGTCTCCTCTCCCCCCGGCGGACATGTGTTTTCCCTGGCAGCCTTGTTTATGTCTGTTTGCACTGTGTGTCCTGAATTGATATGCCTCTGACACCAGTGCGCGCTTGCGCAGTAGCACGGGATTGTGCACCTGCGCAGTGTGGGCAAACAGACCCAGTTACGTCAGAGGATGCCCACGTTGGCGTGCTCTGACTTCCGGGTTGGGGAGCCCTTATAGCGGCCCCGACAGGACCACTGTTCGAGCTGACGGACTCCTGCGCTGAGCTGCATGAATGGATCACCGTCCCAAAGGTCAGCGTGTCACTGCTCCGTATGTATGCAGCCTCCACATCCATCCCCGCACTCCTGTTCTGTTTTCAGTGTTGGCGTGCACCTGCAATAGGTGCAGGGATGTGCTCTTCACGACCTCCTGGCTTCCCTTCTCTTATGTGCTGCATGTCCCTGTAACCCTTAGAGGGTTATGACATCTCTCTTCCCTTTTTCATTGCTTTCTTAATTCTCCTTTCACATCTACACCCCTGCCAACGTTGCAGGATTTCCTTCTCTCTCCCCCCATGTGTGTTCTGTATCATCCTCCCTCCACCCCTGACCCCCGGAGCTGTGATACGTCCATACTGGTCATATTGTTTTATTTTATTTACTTTCTAGCTGATGTGGCCATACTTTATTGTGCCCAGCATCACTATAACCCCAAAATCCTGAGGTTCAATCACCGAACTCCGATTTTCTCCTATGTTATCTATTGATGCTGCCCGCCTACAGCCCCCTTACTATATACAGCTCATGCGCATATTCCTGGCTCACTAAATATCCGGTGAGTGCCAGCTGGTTATTTTCTTTATTCTCTTTATACTTCACAATCCACAGCACTTCTATACCTGGTGTTCCTCCACATTTCCTCCTCCTGTCCCCTTCCTTTCTTATCCCTCCCCTCTCCCCCATCCTCTCCTCCTTCTCCCCACCCTTCCTTCACATCCCATTCCTCTCCTCTTGTTCTTTCCCCCCCCCCTGGCTCTCTCCCCGCACTATGCCCCCCCACATGACAGTGTTATCACTTCAATCATTATATTCTTTTTATTTATTCTTTATTAAACTAGAGTCTGTTCACAATCCCCCGTGTCCGCCACGGGGGGAATTGTGTTGGGTCCTGCTGTCCCACTGAACCTGCCTGAGTGGGTGAGCTTGTCCTCAATTTTACCTCTCCTGTATCATGGTTTGTGACTACTTTTGTGATTACCGATGTTTGCTGCATATGTTTAATGTGTTCATGTATTAAAGATGTCCTAATTACCTTATAGACCTGTTTCTCCTGAAGAAGCGGTTCCGTCCACGAAACTGGTCGAGATAAAAGTCTTGTATATACCCCCCCGTACAGAAAACTTGCGGGCCCCACTTGTTGTATTCAGTGTGGTATATATTCTTGATTTTATGATTGTATGTATATATTATGTTTGTATTTTTGTATTTCAATTATTAAAAATGTATATAACTTTTTAGATTTCTGTAACTGTACATTATTATCTAGTACCGGGATAGTCCCAATTTCCAATTCTGGGGGTGCACACGTGAATAGACAGTAGCAGTAACTGCCTTCACGCCTCCACCCCTGTATGCCTTTCAACCTCTGGATATGACGCTGAGCATGTGCACGCAACTTCTTTGGTCAACCATGGTGAGGCGTGTTCTGAGTGGAACCTGTCCTGTTAAACCGCTGTATGGTTTCGCCACCATGCTTCAGCTCAGTTTCAGGAACTTGGCAATCTTCTTATAGCCTAGGTCATCTTTATGTAGAGCAACAATTCTTTTTTTTCAGATCCTCAGAGAGTTCTTTGCCATGTTGAACTTCCAGTGACCAGTATGAGAGAGTAAGAGCAATAACACCAAATTGAATACACCTGCTCCCTCATTCACACCTGAGACCTTATAACACAAACGAGTCACATGACACCAGGGAGGGAAATGGCTAATTGGGCCCAATTTGGACATTTTCACTTAGGGGTGTACTCACTTTTGTTGTCAGCAGTTTAGACATTAATGGCTGTGTGTTGAGTTATTTTGAGGGGACAGCAAATTTACACTGTTATACAAGCTGTACACTCACTAATCTACATTGTAGCAAAGTGTCATTTCTTCAGTGTTGTCACATGAAAAGATATAATAAAATATTTACAAAAATGTGAGAGGTGTACTCACTTTTGTGAGATACTGTATGTGTTATGCCAGCATGAAGGGATTGATGGGTCAACCAGTAAGCAGTCGGAAGCCTTTTGGTACAAACGATTGGGACCCGGAACTCCTGATTCCAGGTCACCAGATCGCTTTGGTAGCCTTTGGTTGGCTACTACAGTGATCAGTCACTTTGAAGCCTGCCCCTTTGTTTCTCTCTCTGTGAATGGAGAAGAAATATACATTGCATCTCCTTGCAGAGAGAAAAAAGTGTGTGAAAAAAAAAAAATATGAATAAATAGAAAACATTAGATCAAAGTTTCATCTAGGTCAGTGCCAGGGTTAGTGTTTGGGTCAAAGGTCAGGGTCAGCATATTTCGGGCAGGATTTTTTTTTTTTTTTAAATCAGTATCAGTGTTTTAGGTAGGACAAAAAAAAAGCAAAATGTGCACCATTGTTTCTGGGCTGTACTACAGGTACAAACAACAAATAACATACACATATGTGGTATCACTGCGATCGTCAAAAGCATGAGAATTGATTTTGAGTTGTTCTTTGCTAGTAGGTTATGGTAGCAACAAGAAATTTACACCCAAATTTAACCACTTCCGGACTGCTCACCATCGTTACACGTCAGTACTTTGAAGGAGGATATCGTCATGGCAGCAGCTAGCTGCCATAATCCCGGCATCCTCGTCTTCAGTGGGCGGTCCAGTTTAAGATAAAAGTGGTCTCTGCGGCGGATTCGCCGCAAGATCACTTTTATCGGCGGCGGGAGAGCGCCACCCCTCCCGCTGCGATCCGGTGCCCTCAGCAGCGGCGGAGGCGATCGCATCTGTCCCCTGCCTGGGTATGGAGACGAGTGAGGGGAAGATGGCCCCCACCCATCTCCATATCACTGTAGGGCGGAAGCGACGTCAAAACGTCACTTCCGCCCATAGCTCTTAAAGGGCCATTTTTAAATTTTTTTTTTTAAATGACAATTGTTTTTTTTTTCTTTTTTATTGTATTTTAATGTAAATATGAGATCGGAGGTCTTTTTGACCCCAGATCTCATATTTAAGAGGTCCTGTAACACTTTTTTCCATTACAAGGGGGATGTTTACATTCCTTGTAGTAGGAATAAAAGTGACACTTTAAAAAAAAAAAAAAAACAGTGTAAAGAAAAAAAAAAGGTAAAATAAATAAGAAAATTTTTTTTTTAAACGCGCCCTGTCCCGACGAGCTCGCGTGCAGAAGCGAACGCATACATGACTAGCACCTGCATATGAAAACGGTGTTCAAATCACACGTCAGGTATCACCGCGATCAGTAGAGTGAGAGCAATAATTCTAGCCCTAGACCTCCTCTGTAACTTAAAACATGCAACCTGTAAAATTTTTTAAACATCGCCTATGGAGATTTTTAAGGGTAAAAGTTTGTCGCCATTCCACGAGCGGGCGTAATTTTGAACCGTGACATGTTGGGTATCAATTTACTCAGCGTAACATTATCTTTCACAATATAAAAAAAATTGGGCTAACTTTACTGTTATCTTATTTTTTAATTCAAAAAAGTGTATTTTTTCCAAAAAAAAGTGCGCTTGTAAGACGGCTGCGCAAATACGGTGTGACAGAAAGTATTGCAACGACCGCAATTTTTTGTCTCTAGAATGCTGGAAAAAAAAGTATAATGTTTGGGGGTTCTAAGCAATTTTCTAGCAAAAAAACCTGTCTAACTTGTAAACAACAAATCTCAGAAAAAAGGCTTGGTCCTTAAGTGGTTAAAAAATGTTTTGTTC